>NC_091472.1:239203829-239557524 GCF_036971445.1 Narcine bancroftii
TCTTTTGTCAGAGCATTCTCCTATTCACACATTATAAAAATGGTTTAAATGTCAGCACTCATAATCAAGCAGATTGTGGCCCTGCATCTTCACCCACTTCTCCTTTATTATTTTATCTATAAAACATGAGAACAAGAAGAAACAAAAAGCTAATTGTGGCACTGAAATTATATCTCTTATTTATACGCTCCTTAAAAAGAGAATCAAGTTAGATTTCCTGGTCCTTTCTCTCCAAATGGACTCCTTGTTATGTAAACTGAACTGTTGTGTGTGTTTTATTTATATGATTGTATTCTAGTTGTTTATTCCTTGTACCTTTTCTTTGGTGCACCTCTGTCACAGTGGCCAGTGGAGAGCTCGCCATATAACACGATCTTGGGAAGGCGATGGTCCTCCATTCTGGAGACGTGACCCACCCAGCGCAGCTGGACGATGCTGTCGACCTCTGCCATCTCGAGTACTTCGACGTTAGGGATGAAAGCGCTCCAATGGATGTTGAGGATGGAGCGGAGGCAACGCTGGTGGAAGCGTTCTAGGAACCGTAGGTGATGTCGGTAGAGGACCCATGATTCGGAGCCGAACAGGAGTGTGGGTATGACAACGGCTCTGTATACGCTTATCTTTGTGAGGTTTTTCAGTTGGTTGTTTTTCCAGACTCTTTTGTGCAGTCTTCCAAAGGCGCTATTTGCCTTGGCGAGTCTGTTGTCTATCTCATTGTCGATCCTTGCATCTGATGAAATGGTGCAGCCGAGATAGGTAAACTGGTTGACCGTTTTGAGTTTTGTGTGCCCGATGGAGATGTGGGGGGCTGGTAGTCATGGTGGGGAGCTGGCTGATGGAGGACCTCAGTTTTCTTCAGGCTGACTTCCAGGCCAAAGAAATCTCTTGGTGCCTGCCACATTGACCACCGCCAGTGGGCTGATATCGCCTCAAACCGTGCATCTTGGCGCCTCACAGTTTGGCGGGCAGCAACCTCCTTTGAAGAAGACCGCAGAGCCCACCTCACTGACAAAAGGCAAAGGAGGAAAAACCCAACACCCAACCCCAACCAACCAATTTTCCCCTGCAGCCGCTGCAACCGTGTCTGCCTGTCCCGCATCGGACTTGTCAGCCACAAACGAGCCTGCAGCTGACGTGGACTTTTACCCCCTCCATAAATCTTCGTCCGCGAACTGATTTACTTTCCTCTTCAACCCATTCTCCTGTCTTCTCTCAGTAACTCTTGATCTCCTTTCTCATCAAGAACGTATCTACCTTTACATGCCCAATGACTTGGCCTCCACAGCTGTCCACGTCAACAGAGTTTGCAGATTCACCAACCTCTGAGTAAAGAAATTCTTCCTCTTCTCTGTTCTAAAGGGCTTTTGTATTCTGAGGCTGTGGCTTCAGTCTCAGACTCCCACACTATGGGAAAGATCTTCTCCATGCCCACTCTATCCAGGTCTTCCAGCAATTGCTAGGATTCAATTAAATTCCAACCCCCCCCCCCACCCCCCCATTCTTCTAAACTCCACTGAGCACAGTCCAAGACCCATCAAATGCATCTTTCACCCAGGAACATTCTCCTGAACCTCCTCTGGACCGTCTCTAATGCCAACACACCCTTCCCTAGATAAGGTGCCTAAAACAGCTCACAATACTCCAAATGTGGTCTGACCAAAGCCTTATAAAGCCTCAACATAACATTTCTGTTTTTATATGCTATCCCTTTCAAATTTAAGGATAGCATTACATTTTCCTACCTTACCACCAACTCTACCTGAAAGTTAACCTTTGGGGAATCTTTCACATGGACTCTGGTCTCTATGGACCTCCGATTTCTGAATGTTGCTCAGTTACAAAAGAGTCTACACTTTATTCCTTCCACCAAAGTGCAAGATCATTCGCTTCTCAACACTGAATTCCATCTGCTATTTCCTTGCCCAATTTCCTAACCTGTCTAAATGCTTCCAAACACCAGTTGTTCCTCCAATCTTTGTATTATCCACAAACTTGCCCACAAAACCATCAATTCCATACCAGTGAATTAGCTGTGGGGGAAGACTGAAAAAATAAAAACAAAGAATGAATGAAAGCATCAAACTCAACATTAGGCCACAGGTAGTTTGGATAAAAGCATCGTGCTGCATTACCAAATTTGCACCACTCAAACTTCTTTTCTGTTGACTTCAGTGGAATGATGAATCAGATAAGGTTAAAAATGAGATAATTCAGTAGATTTTTGTCCATCCCTAAACTGGGAAGCGACTCATTGCTCTTATAACTACCAGAGGTCCTCTTTTCATGTATTCATCAGGTTTCTAAAATGATGTTTCCTAACAAAAAAGTTTCTCAGCAATTTTATGTGATAAAAGAGAAGGGAGTTTGAAACCAGCCACCTAAAAAGCAATTAAGTACTCTAGGCCTGTACATCATAGTGTGGAAGCATATCAGCCCCTCTCTGAGCAGCAACATGGACATGTTCCAGTTAACCTATTGTAACAACACTGCTCTACACAAAGCCCTGTAACACCCGGACAGTAAAGATACATTCATCAGAATGCTTTTTAATCGACTACCATTCAGCATTTAACATCATCATCCCCTCAAAACTTATCAGCAAACCCCAAGATGTGGGACTCAAATGCAATTGGATCATGGATTTCCTCACTTTCAGACCACAATCAGTGAGGATTGGTAAGAACATCTCCTCCACAATCTCCATCAGTAATCCAGAACCACAGGGCTGTGTTCTTAGCCCCCAGTCGACTCACTTTATACCTATGAATGTGTGGCTCGGTACTACAAAACCATCTGCAAATTTGCCAGCAATGCCACAGTGGTGAGTTGTATAAAGAAATGTGATGAGTCAGCATACAGGAGGGAGACTGAAAACTTGGCTGAATGGTGCAACCACAACAACCTCACATTCAGTATCACCGAAACTAAGGAGCTGATTGTTGACTTCAGGAGGGGAAAGCCAGTGATCACTTGGGATTCAGAGGTGGAGAGGGTGGAAAAACTTAGGTTCTTGGACATCGCTGTCGTGAAGGACCTTTCCTGGAGCCAACACACTAATGGCATCATGAAAAAAGTGTGTCAGCACCTCTACTTCCTCAGGAGTTTGTAGAGTTTTGGAATGATGCATAGAAACCATGGCAAATTTATTCAGATGTATGGTGGAATGTGTGCTGACCAGCTGCATCATGGTCTGGTGTAGGGATACGAATACCCAGAGCGTAAAGCCCTGTAAAAAGTAGTGGACACAGCCCAGGACATGACAGGCAAAACCCTTCCCACTATCAAGAGCATCTACAGGGAATCCTGCTGTTAGAGAGCAGCAGCAATCATCAAGGATCCACACCATCCAGCACACACTATTCTCACTGCTGCCATTAGGAAAGAGGTATAGGTGCTACAAGACTCACATCACCAGGTTCAGGAACAGCTAACTACCCCTCCACCATCAGACTCCTCAACAAAAAATTCAATCAAGGACTTATTTAAGGCCTCTTACTTGTGTACTTTACTGAGTATTTTTAAAATGATCTCTGCATTGCAGTCAGCTTGTTTACATTCGTTATCTATTTCCAGTTCTTTATTTATTTACATGTATACACTGGGCAGTTTTTTTTTGTCCTACTAATGAGTAGTAATTCTGCCTCACCCACAGAAAAAATCTCAGTGTTGTATTTGATCTCATGTATGTACTCTGACAATAAATCTGAAATCATGGTCCTGATTTACTTACGATGAATGAAATTCTTGAAGTTTGAATTATAAGACCAACCAAAGTGATTCCATTTTTCTTTCTAGTGCACTGTTCACTTCTATACTCTGAAAACACCAAGCTCCAAAATCAAATATTTATTATCTTGCTAAAGAATTTTAAACTGATTGCTTAAATGTAAAAGGTAATGCCATTTAACTATTTTTAAAACCACAATTGTAAATACATTTCTTTCAGTAAAAGGCGTCAAAGGTTATACATATGGTATACAAAATTTTTCCCATTCCCTCCCTTCCCCCTCCTCCCCTCAAAGAAAAAGAAACAGAAATAGTAGAAAAACTGGAGAATGTCAAAAGAATAAACTATTTAACAGAGTTTTTAACAATCTGACGACGCTGGAGGTTGCCAAGAGATGGGGCCTTCAGAGAGTCTGTTAAATTTTCATGCTCATATTTTGTAAATATGGGTACCATACTTTCCAAAATATTGGATATTTATTTAGTAAATTATAAGTAATCTTCTCAAGTGGAATAGAGCTACAAAGTTCTGTATGCCATCTCTCCATCCCTAAATCTGTATCTGATTTCCAAGTAATAGCTATTTACTTCCTAGTAATTGCTATATAGTTAATCCTGTGGGAACTTGGCCCCCGTTATTCATTCCAAAAATTTTCCAACTTCCACTCTTAAGTAGAATGCAGAATGATCCAAATTCTTCACATCTAAAACATAAATCTGACAGTATTGGGTTCAATTTTTAAAATTTTTTTTGAGATTTCCAATATAACTGATGTAAAAAAAAATTATATAGAACCAACCTATATCTAACATTAATAACCTTTGTCATGTTATCTCCACATAGTAGCATCCAATCTTGTTTATTCAAATCTGCTTCCCATCTTAATCTCGATTTATGTACTCCTATTTTAGGGACTTTCTTTTGAAATAAACTATACATTTCAGAGATAAATTTATTCACATTATTATTATGAATCAAGAATTCAAATTCACTGAGTAGATAACGTCAAACTAGGACCTATCTTATTAGTCAAAACCACCCCCCTCGATAATAACAGAAAAAAGTATTATTTGGCACATTACATTTATTCTTCATTCATTCAAAACATTCTCTCTACACCCATTCACATCCAACTTCTCAGAAATTGATTATCCATAGAAAATGGCATGTCTATTCTGACAAAGACATTTTTTGTGAAATTAAACCTTCGTACCCACTTCATAATCAATTTTATTCCATAATTCAATCAAATGTTTCAAAACAGGTGTATCTCTACTTTCTACCAATAATTTTGAATTCCACATAAATAAAATCTTGTATGTTAATTTCTCCTATTTTACTAAGTTCTATATTTGCCCAAGCAGGAATCCTATCTACACCATACAGTTATCTCAATTAATTTTTCTGTTCTAAGTCTGAATTGTATTATAATGGAGTTTTTTTTTTATTATTAGAATCCCCCTTTTCTCATCCCAAGTCTTTCTTTGTAAATCCTTTTCCAAACATTCTATTGTCAGTGAACTGGCTCCGTTTGTCCCACTGCGCTGGCGGGGCAGCTACAGAAGATGGCACCATCAGGGCTTGCTCATTGCCTCGTGGCTAAGGCTATAGCTTGAACCCCGAGAGACGTGATGACATCACCGTTGCATGGGGCAGAACTCCCATTAACCGTAAAGGGGTACGTGTGAAATTCAAATAAACAGTTCAACTGAAAACCCCACCGAGTTCAGTGGTCTGTTTCTGTGTTGTAGCAGTCGCTACATTGGTGACCCCACAGATCCCAGACGTTATTTGATCTCAAAACATGGGTTTGTCAGCGATCAGCACTGTCTCTGTAAAACTTCCACCCCCCCCCGCCCCCTCCCGAATTTAGACCCATCGGCCCCGCATGAGGTTCGGGCAAGCGGAGGCAGTTTCATCTTAGGCAGATCACCTCAGACTCCACCATGTTCTACCATATGCTGAGCGCCCTCGATAAGGAAACTGTGGCCAGAGTAGACGACCTGTTCCATGATTCTCCAGAGGAGGCAAGTATATTGCCCTCAAAGCTCTCCTCCTCAGAACCTTCAGTCTCTCCCATTGGCAGCGTGCGGCCAGGCTGATGCATCTCTTTGGCCTGGGGGACAGAACCCCGTCCGCCTTAATGGATGAAATGCTTGCACTGGCAGAAGGTCACAAACCCTGATTGATGTTTGAGCAAGCGTTCCTTGAACAAATGCTGGAAGACATCCAGCTCCTACTAGCGGACGAGGACTTCTCGGACCCCCAGTGGTCACAGCTCGCGCCGACGTGTTATGGCGAACTAAATGAGAAAATTAGGCCGCCATGAACCAGGTTGCCCACCCTAGACCCAGCCAACCACAGCCCGTCTCCAGACAGAAGATGGAGGAGCACCAATCCACCTGGTGTTTCTACCACCAACACTGGGGAGCCCAAGCCCCCAAGTGCCACCAACCCTGCACGTACCAAGGAAACGACTAGGCCAGCCACCACTGATGGCTACGATGGCTGGCCACACAAACAGCCTCTTATACGTGGTGGACAAGACCAATGGTTTCCTGGTGGACACCGGAGCAGAGTTGAGCGTGATGCTCCCGATCGCACTCGAATCCCGCACGAGAGCACGAGGCCCCACCCTGCGGGTAGCAAATGGCACCAACATAAAGACCTTCGGCACACAGACCATTCAGGTTCACCTCGGGCCAGATAAATACCGTTGGAAGTTCCTACTGGCCACCGTGAGAACTGCACTGTTTGGAGCTAACTTCCTCAGAGTGCACAGCCTGCTGGTTGACCTGAAGGGCAAGAGGCTCACGCATGCCTGTACCTTCCAGACCCTCCGACTTGAGCCAACCAGCTTGTACAGCCCAGGGATAGCAACCATCTGCATGCCCAGGAACGAGTACTCCCGGATCCTAGACAAGTTCCCCACTATCTTGCGGCCACAGTTCACCGCCTTAGCAAGGTGACCGTCACATCACCACACAGGGCCCTCCACTCCACGCCAAGGCCAGACGAGACTGCCACCAGAGAAGCTGCAGTTAGTGAAAGAGGAGTTCTCCCACCTCCAGGAGCTCGGCATAGTTCACAGGTCGAACAGCCCCTGGGCCTCTCCCCTACACATGGTCCCAAAGGCCTCCGGGAGTTGGCGCTTGTGTGGGGAATACCGCTGGCTTAACGATGCAACCACACCTGACTGATACCCCATCCCCCACATTCTGGACCATGGCCAATTTACATGGCACCAAAGTTTTCCCCAAGGTCGACTTGGTGAGGGGCTACCACCAGATCCCTGTACACCCAGATGACATTGGCAAAACTGCCATCATCACTCCATTCGGCCTTTTTAATTCCTTCGGATGCCCTTTGGCCTGAAGAATGCAGCCCAAACCTTCCAGTGGCTCATGGACGCAGTGGTAGAGACTTGGACTTGGTGTTCATCCATCTCGACGACATCCTCATCGCCAGTCGAGATCACAATGAGCACAAGCCCCATCTCCCCACACTGTTTGCCCGACTGGCTGAATTCAGCCTCACCATCAACGTGGCCAAATGTCAGTTCAGGAAGGAGTCGTTACAGTTCCTGGGCCATACTATCATCACAGATGGGGCAGCACCATCACAAGACAAGGTCAAGGCCATATAACAGTTCCCCAGGCCAGACACCCTCAAGGGCCTGCAGGAGTTCACCTGGATGGTTAACTTCTACCACCGCTTCATCCTGGGGGCCGCACGTATTATTCACCCACTGCTATCCCTGATCTTGGCCAAACAAAAGACACTTAAGTGGTTGAAAGAGGCTGAAACAGCCTTCACGTAGACCAAGCCTGCCTTCACTAGTGCCACCTTACTCGCCCACCCACAACCCGATGCCCACATAGCACTCACGGTGGAAGCGTTCTCCACAGCCATCGGCAAGAGATCAACAGGCAGTGGTGCCCGCTGGTGCTCTTTAGCCGGCACCTCCGACCACCTGAGCTGAAGTAGAGTGCATTCGACAGGGAGGTCCTAGCCTTGTACCTCATGATCAGGCACTTCCATTACTTCCTGGGAGGCAGACCATTCACCACCTTCACGGACTACAAGCCGTTCGTTCAGGCCCTCGCCATGGCTACGGATCTCTGGTCGGTGCGCCAGCAGTGACACCTTTCCTACAACTCGGAGTTCACCACTGACATCCGACACTGGGCAGGTAAGGACAATGTCGTTGCTGACGCGCTCTCCAGACCCATCATCTACAACTTGTCCCCCGGCTTGAACAACGCCAAATTTGCTCAAGCGCAGAGGGAGGATGAAGAGACCCAGGCCTTCCAAACTGCCATCACTGGCCTGCGCCTCGAGGACCTGAAGTTGCCGGGCAGCCATGACACAGTCCTGTGCAATGTTTCGACCAGCTCGCCGCAACTGAGACCCCTGCAGTGAAGGCAGGAAGTGTTCCCTCAGTCAAGATACTGGTGCGCGTGGTAGCCGAACGTTTCGTCTGGCATGGATTAAAAAAACAAGTGGCCCAAATGGCATTGCATTGCCAAGCCTCCAAAGTCCAGCGCCATGTCAGACCCTAATACAACATTTCGACCTGCCAGCCAGGAGGTTTGACCATATCCACATCAATAAAGTGGGCCCCCTACCAATGTCCAGGGACACCCGCTACCTCCCGATTGTGGTTGACCTGACGATAAGGTGGCCAGAAGCCATCCCCATTAGGGATACTTCCTTCAAGTCCTGCGCTAGAGCCCTGCTCGTTTACTGGGTTGCTTAATTCGGCGTTCCAGCCCACATAACCAGTGGCAGGGGCGCCCAGTTCACCTCCACCCTCTGGGCTCATCTGGCAAACTGCTTGGGAATCAACCTCCACCATACCTTGGTCTATTATCCACCAGTACCTCAAGGCGGCTAAAAGGACCCAACTGGACAGACAAGCTGCCATAGGTCCTGCTTGGCATTCGAACGGCTCCGAAAGGAGACCTCCAGGCTTCATCTGCAGAACTTGTCTACGTCTATGCTGCATTGCTGTCGCTACAGTAGGGCTTCTCGAAGTGGGCACAGAACCCGGAGGTGATATCCTGACCCTTTTCACAGACCTCCACAAAAAATTCGCCTCGTTAACATCCCCACCGCCAACCTACCACAGCAAGCACCCAGCGAATGTCCCCAAAGAACTGGTCCATACTAGGGTCCATACAAGGTCCTCCATTGATCGGGAAAGACTTTCACCCTGGACACTGGGGGCAGGAGGAACTATTCACAATCAACCAACTGAAGCCGGCGCACATGGACTTCGACCAACCCGTGCAGATGGCCCAACTTAAACAGAGGGGCCGTCCGCCCAAGCAGCGGGACACGTAAGCCAGTTCTGAGGGGGCTGTGTGGTGGCGCAGATCTCTGAACGAACTGGCCCCATTTGTACCGCTGCGCTGGCAGGGCAACTGCAAAAGATGGCACCATCAGGGCTTGCTCATTGCCTCGTGGCTTAGGCCACAGCTCACGCCCCAGGCAATGTGATGGTGTCACCGCTGCACAGGGTGGAACTCCCATTGGTCTTAAAGGGGCATGCGTGAAATTAAAATAAACAGTTCAACTGAAAATCCCACCGAGTTCAGTGGTCTGTTTCTGTGTTGTAGCAGCCGCTACACTATTCCCTTTTTCAACTGGTCAAACTCTTTCATACAATCTTTCATAAATTTTTCTGTACAACTTATCTGACCTCGTAAATATGTCAACAAGGCATCCTAGAGAACAAATTTATTGTCCACTGACTTAGAATTTATTTCTAAAAAATCTTAAATCTGTTCCCTTTAAAAAAAAATCATCAAAATCGACTCTCTTCAACAATGCAGAATTAAATCTTCATCTATAAACGGATTTTTCTTTCTCAAGGGCCAAACATGTCATCAAAAGCAGAGAATGATCAGATAAAATCCTAGCCTTATACTGTATAAGCATAATTCTTCCTTAAAATTGCATTTATAGTAAAATAAATCTATTCTTGAATAAGAATCGTGTTTATGTGAATAAAAAGAATAGACCCTGTCCTTCAGATTTAATCTCCACCAAATATCTATCAAATTCAAATCTTTCATTAAGCTCATAAGCATGGGGCTTATCCTGGTAAAGGCTTTTTTTTTTCTAATGGCCTATGTGCTTTATCCAATTCAATTCCATTCAGAAAATTGTCAGGACCCATAACTTTTGGAATCCATTGTTGAAAAATCTTCAACCAACCCAACAATTTGCACATATTTCTGAGGATATGATTTTCTAATGTGTCAATTTTTTTCAAAAGTTCTTTCTTCTCCACATTCCACACCATAATAGAATCTTCCTTTTTATTAACTGTATCTTTACATTGTTCCACTTCATCACGATATCCTTGCACATTTTCTTCAATTTTCTGAACTTCTTATCAACCGCTTTAGTATATTTTTTCATTTCTTCCTTAATATTTTTCATTTCCCCTTTAACATATTTAAATTTTATATTAGCATCACGTCTTACAGATAAAAATTGCTTATCAATCTTTTTACTCAATAATTGCAACTGATTCAATATTGAAACTTGCACTTGGCTGTCCATGTCTTGGCTGGTTCTGGCTTCAGGAATCCTAACCTGCAGAGCTTCAATACTTTGTTCCAGCTGGGCTTCTTGATCTTCAAATTCTATTCCACCTTCTCTTTCTTCCTCCTCTTCTGTCTTAATCTTCTTCTTCTTCTTCTTGCCCTTTTAAGTCACTCCCGTGTGTTTCAGACTCTGCCTCTGATTCTACTGCAGGCTGAGCCTGCAAGGCAACGCTGCTGACAGCAATTTTAATCGATTCAGCTGTTCCCCATAGGGAATTAGCTTGTTCTTTTCTGCGCATGTGCGAACTTTCATGCATTTGCAATTCCTCCTGAAGAAGCTGCAGGTCGATTGTACTCTTCTGGACTCTGGTGCCATCTTCTCCAGCTCCCCAGACAATTGGTGCTGATGTCACTTGTACATGGGCAATTACAGCATGTGTCACTCGAGAAGGAGGAGAAACTTGAGTTCAAGGCTCCAACATCGAGGAAGGCCCAGCTTCTTCTAATTTTTTCACCTCCTTTACAGCAGTTTTCTTGATTGTCTGTGCTTTGCCATTCTTTGAAGTCATATTGAAAAGTTTGCAGATAGGTTCATAAAGCTCAAGAACTTTCAAAATTTCAAAAAGTTTTAAAGTCAGTTATTAATTATTCTCCCAGGAGAGGCGTATCTTCACGTCTCCCACTTACGCCATCACATCAAGCATTCCCCCCCCCCCACCCCCAACAATAAATAATTTGTTAATTGCACTTCAATGTACTTGCCATGGCTGATTCATAGAAAGTATATGCAACAAGTACGATTATTCTGGTGTATCATACATCTGGCATACAAACAATCATTGCATAATATATCCCCAAATCCACACAACCTGTTTGTTCTTGCAATTAGTCCACTAGCACAAAACACATAGGCAACTTTGCCAGACGGTTTTCTTTTTTACGTGCAATAAGCATGTATGAGGGCCTCATATTAATTCCACAGGTTACCATCATAATTAAAAAGTATAAAAGGCAAGATTAATCATGCCATGGGTATCCAATAATGTTAAGCACTTAAGAAATTATCATTTACTTACAATAGAACTGATAACTCAGGAAAAAAAAAACACATTTTATCCCAAGAAATTTGAACTGATCTCTTACGCTTTTGTTAATCTAGCAAGCACTATCACGTTATTTTAGTTATGTACATATTATATCTATTTGGATGTAAAAGAGCCCAACTATAATGAAAAATGATGGTATGCCTTCTCGGTTGCGATTTGCTTTTCTTCCCAGTGGACTGTCTACATTAGAGTTAATGAAGCTCGAGTAACGTCCAGAAACAATTCATGATTCTTGTGCAGAGGATTACCTCATGTGCCTCTTGATACTTGGTGCAAAATGAGGTTTAATTGGATCAAATCATCGATTAATGGTATCAAATAACACAATAAAGCGACAAATATTTGAACCCAAGTATGTTCAGCAGCTGATTTTGCAGTAATAAAATAATCCCAAAACAGCAGCTAACATCTTTAAAAATTCAAATACAGTAAAACCTCGTTAGAACGCGGTAGTTGGGGTCCATAATTTCATACCGCGTTAGAGCCGAGTTGTGGAACAGATGCACACATGTCATGATTCAGGAAGCAGGAAAACAGAATACTGTGACTCAAACCCTACAATAAGACCTTTAGGACCTTTAAACTCCACATATGAACATACACATCTGTAAATGAGTTATAAGAATCCATTTTTGAGTTTGTGGCTGTTAGCCTGACATCCTAAAATCAGTGTTTGAGGTCCACAGACACCTGCGCTATAAGCGATTCCGCAGATTAATGTATCGTGTCTAAACAAGGTTTCACTGTATGCAAACCTTGTAGTCAGACTGTGAGGTGAAAAATAATTGACGCTACAATTCATGAACTATATATCTGATGAATGAAAAAATACTATGAAAAGGAATTGGTTCAGAATTTAACAAGAGAAAACCCTTTCTTCAAACATACGAGTGAAAACAACTAATATTACAAGAAATCGCAGTAGCCTGCTAGCATTTGTCACATTTTATTTTTACATCAAAATATTCCTATTATATTTTATCAGCTAAGTTTTCCACCAGTTTCTACAGCAATAACAACTAAAGTAGACCTTAAAATATCGTAGTTAAAACGTTAGCCAAAGAATCTGCAGGACTACAAAGATTGCAAGGCACCACGTGGTCAATATGAAATTCCTTTCTTCAACATTCTTCTTCCAGAATCTACCTATTTCCTGGTAACATACTGTCAGCATTACTCTATAAATGGATGGAGTAAAAGAGACAAAGGAGGTAAAATAAAGACCACCTCAATTAGTTGTGGAATTATTGGATACAAAATTACATGAAATCTCCACAATCAGATCAAAGAAAACAAGAGAAAAAAGAAATCATTAGAATTTATTGTCACAAACAAGTCATGAAATTCTGTGTATTGTGGCAGCTTCATAGTGAAATCATTCATATTATAACCACCTTACAACATTATTATAAAATTAAAAAAATATTAAAATAGTAGGGCACAAAAAGTTAGGCAGTGTCTTATTCAGGAATCTGATGGCAGCAGGGAAGAAGCTGTCCTTGTGCTGTTGAGTGCTCGTCTTTAGGCTCCTATACCTTTTTCCTCATGGTAGCAGATGTCTTGCCTGGGTGGTGAGGGTCTTTGAGGATAAAGACACCGCCTCATGTAGATATCCTCAATGGAGTGAGGTCTGGTGCCTGTGATGTCATAGGCTGTTGACAACCCTATAGAGTTTATTCTTGGCCTGAAAGTTGGCATCTCCATAGCAGGCAGTGATGCAACCAGACAAAATGCTCTCTACGGTACACCTGTAGAAGTTTGAGAGTTTTCAGTGAAATACTGAATCTCCTCAGACACCTCACAAAATATAACCACTGGCAAGCCTTTTTTGTGAGTGCATCAGCATGGAGGCTCCAGGACAGATCCTCAGAGATGTTGATACCCAGGAATTTGAAGTTCTTGACCCTCTCCACTAATGAGCCTTCGATGAGGACTGGGCCAAGTTACCAGACTTCCTTCTGAAGTCCACAATTATCTCCTTGGTTTAGCTAATGTTGAGTATAAGGTTGTTGTCGTTACACCATTCAACAAGCTGATCTATCTCCCTCTTGTATGCTTCCTCATTGCCGTTTGTGATTCTGCCAACAACTGTGGTGTAATTAGCAAACTTGTAGATAGCATTGGAATTGTGCCTGGCCACACAGTCATGGGTGTATAATGAATAGAGCAGTAGGCTAAGCATGTATCCTTGGGGTGCGCCTGTGTTGATAATCAATGAGGAGGAAATGTTTCCAATTCATACTGATTGTGGTCTTCTGATGAGAAAGTCAAGGATCCAGTTGCCAGGGGTGGTGGGGTGGGGGGGGGGGGGGGGCAGTAGTAAAGAGGCTTAGCTGATGTAGCTTTGTGACCAGCACTGAGGGAATAATGATATTGAAGGCTGAGCTGTAGTCGATGAAGAGCAGCCACATATGAAACAAAGTCAATGTTAATAGGTTTCATAACAAAAATTCATACAATTATAATCACAAAGTGGGAAGTGCATTCCATGCCTATTAGCCAGGAAATTTGGCTACATTCTAGTGACTCAGTTAGACTAGTTTTTGGCAAAGATTTTTCCAATCAAATATATATTATGTTCCTCTGTTTCGGTTCTAGAGTTAAACTTTTGGCCAGTTATACTGGAGCTGCTAAAATTGTTCCTTTTTCAGTTCAAGGCCAAATAAAAACTCAACCAGAAAACTATTTCCTTCTCTTTAATTCTGCCATGGCAAAATTTGAAGTTAAAGTGACTGTGTTCTCAAAAATAAAATTGCACTATTGTATATGTTGAATATTTATTGGTTATAGAGGAGGGTGGGAAGTGGGGAGGGAGGAAAGGGGGGAAAAAAAAGGGAGAAGATGCCACTGTGTATATTTAATGAGAAACGTTTGTATATATTTTGGTTGATATGGTTCACAGTGTGAAAAATAAAAAAAAATATTTTAAAAAAATTGCACATGAAACTGGCTTCTGTTTTCTCTAAAGAAAAATCAGTGTCATCACGGGAGAGAGGAAATGTTGATTTGTTAAGAGAGAGCAGAAAAAAAACATCTGTTGTCAGCAAGCCCATTCCATTCACAGACTAGGCTGTTCTTTGAGAGTCATTTCCATGTGTTTGGAGAAACTTATTGGCTCACAAAATTTGATAAAGAATAATTTTGGTCTAATTTGAGATTAAGGCAGGTAAGAAAATTAACCTAATCTTATTGTATAGGTTCCAAGAATGGAAAATTATAGACAAGCATGCTATCATGTCAGAAGTAATACTGGTGGTGAACAGCAGAAGAGTGTAAAGGCTACACTGCTGTAAACATATCATATGACTAATTGCACTCTAGGTTGTTGGCTCATTTCTCACAAGGGGATTTGCCAAATCCAGTCCATCTCTTCGGAGGCAACCATAGAAAGAATGCTTTCTGGGATTTTTATTAAAATAAAGTACCCTTATTGTTAGTTTTTTCTCCTGGCTACTTTTTTAGTATCTTACAGAGATAATGGCACATGGTGTCACAAGGCTGATTGATGAAATTATGAATTTGAAACACGTGTCAGAATATGAATACTGAGGGTCAGGTGTGATCCCTCACTCAAGATAGAGTGTGGATGCAAGTTGTGAAAGATAGTACAGGAAAGAACAAACATGCAGTGGGCAAGTTCACCAATGTTTATTGAGATGAGCAAGGAAGATAAACTGGGGCAAACAAAAGTTGTTAATGGATCTCATTGTTGACGGGGAAGGGGGGGTGGAACCTCAAATGAAATCCTGAAGAATGACTCAGATAAATTGTAAGTACACTGCATCCCCATCACAGAAATGAAGGAACTGACCAAAACCTGGAGTAGAGATAATCCTTTTTGGTACTTTCTTAACAAACTAAACATTGTTATCAATGAGGCATGAAAGTCTGCAGATGTTGTGATTGCAGTAAAAACACAAAAATGCTGAAGGAACTCAGCAGGTCTTGCAGCATCCATAGGAAGTAAATATATATAACCAAACTCCTGGGCCTGAGCCCTTCTTCAAGGTATGAAATTTGTTACCAGACTACTGTAATTTTCCATATTGAAACATTTTTTTCAGCATTGATGGAATTATTTGTGGAATCGAGGAGACTAACTCAGGTGTACAGATGCAATATGAGACAAGGTTAATTCTTTGAAAGCACATGCAGTATGTATAACCATTTAAAATCAAGGTGGAAATGTTGAATGGACAGCAGAAAGATCTGCATGCAATGAAGTGCAAGATGAAAGGCAGAAGAGATGGCTTAGATTGTTCCAAATATTGTGAATGGCAGCACAATGGCTGAACAATGTCCTATGTGTGGAGTAAAGGACATGCCAAGTTGACTGGAAAACCATTTCGACAAGCAGTACAAGGTAAACATAACAACACAAGAAATAGGAGCAGAAGTTAGGCATCTGCTCCATCATGCCTGCTTTGCCATTCAATAAAGATCATGACTGATCTGGACATGCACACAACTCCACCTACTTGCCTTTTCCCTTTTGCCCTCAATTCCTCTATTATCCAAAAATCAAACTTGTGTCTTGAATATATTAAATGAGGCAGCCTCTACTGCTTCTGGGTGCAGAGAATTCCACAGATTCACTACTCTCTGGAAAAAGTGGTTCCTACTCATCTCTGCCCTAAAACTCCCCTCCTCCCCCCCCCCCCTCACGCCCCCCCAACTCCCGCAATCTTGAGGCTTAATCCCTTGGTTCTAGTCTTCCCTACCAATGAGAACAATCTGCACCATTCATAATTTACCGTAATACATTTCAATAAAATCCCCTCTAATTCTAAATTTCAGCACGTAATCCCAGGCAACTCAGTTTCTAATGATAGACTAACTCACTCATCTCCTGAATTAACCTCTGCATCACCTCCAAAGCCAGTGTATCTTTTCTTAATTAAAGAAACCAGAACTGCCGCATCAACAGCACCGTATACAGTTGCAGTAGAACCTCCCTACTCCTAAATTCAATCCCTCCGTCAATGACAGGCTCCTTGATTACTTGTTGCATCTGTAAACCAAATTTCTGTAACCGTTTTCAGGTGTTCTGATACAAGATTAGGCACCTGCAGGCGCGGCTAGAAGAGTTCAGCTAGCAGGTTTAGGTGGCCACGGAATGGATGGCTTTTTGGCACCTAAACATGCCAGCTGACTGCTAGCCGTCTAGCAACGAAAGTCGGCTACTCCAGACAGGTGCCTAGTCCCGCCCACGCTGACCTCATGTCATAGCAACATGTCAGAGCATGCCTGACCAACAATTCAGGCATGACTTAACTCCTGCTGCTGGTCTCCCCCCCACCTCGCCTCCCTGACTCCCGCTGCCAGGCTCCCCACCCCCAATCGCCCGACCAACTCCCGCTGCTGGTCTCCACCCCACACTCGCCTGCCCGACTCCCATTGCCGCTGCCGGACTCCCCCCCCCACCTCCCCGACTCCCGCTGTCAGAATCCCCCCCCCACTCGCCTGCCCGACTTCTGCTGCCAGTCTCCCCCTCCCACTCGCCTGCCCGACTCCCGCTGCCAGTCTCCCCCTCCCACTCGCCTGCCCAACTCCCGCTACCAGTTTCCCCCTCCCACCCGACTCCCGTTGTCACTGCCACTCCCCCCCCCACCCTCGCCCGCCCAACTCATGTTGCTGCCAGTTCCCCACCCTCGCCCACTCGACTCCCGTTGACGCTGCAGGTCTCCCCCTCTCACCCTCACCCGCTAGTCTCCCCCCACCCTCACCCACCTAACTCACGCTGCAGTTCTTCCCCCCACCCTCACATTGCCAGTGCCAGATACACCCCCCGCCTGTCCAACTCCCACTGCCGGTCTCCCTCCCCCCCCCACCCCCGAAGTGGCAGTGGGAGTCAGGCAAGCGAGGGTGGGTGGGGGAGAAACTGGCAGCAGGAGTTGGGCGGGTGGGGGGGGGGGAAGAGACCGGCAGCGGGAGTCGGGCGGACGAAGGGGAGAGAGATCGGCAGCGGGATAGGGTGAGAAATAAAATTTGGTCTACTTTAGTCTGGCTTCCTGGTCTCAGGAGTCAATGGCTGACAACATCACCGTGACATCATCAGCCCACCCCTTGGCAGCCCACCGCTTTCAGCTGCCACAATCAATACTCCAAAAGCAGGATAGATATACCTCTTGGAGAAGGGTTAGGTAAGTAACCCTCCTGGCCGGCTTTTCAGGTTTCAGATGGCCACCTGACAGCCACACAGGAGTATTCTGTGCAGATTGTGGCCATCTGAAAGCGGCTTGTGATTCAGGTGCACGTCGACATGTGGGAATTTGACTGCCCAGAAACACTAAAGTCTCCAGGGGGCTAACAAATGGAAGGTCTGACCTTCCATCCACTGAATGCATCCACTCAAGGTGCTGCCTTAAGAAAGCAGCCTCCAACATAAATGGCTTCCATCACCCTGCTCACAACCTTTTCACACAGCTACCTTGAGGTGAAAGTACAGAAGCCTGAAGACCAGCACTTTTTGGTTTCTTTCCGACAGTTATCAGGCTCTTGAATATCCCCTTGTTACATTAATTTTGGACTATTCCAGCACCACAAAAGGACCATCTGCACTATGACTGGCATTTTTTTTTGCACTAGGTTCACTGTAATTATATATGGTTTTTTCTTATTATTGTCTAATTTTAACTCAATTTAGTCATATTTTATTTTGAAGGAGTAGCTGTTCAGTTACAGCAAATGAGAATTTCATTATCATTAATATTTTATATTACAATAAACACCCTATCATGTACATGCACACCATGGTCTCTCTACACAATAGCATGCAGCCATCTTTCACAATTTATATATGGTAATCAACTGATCTTGTATTTTTCCTTCCAAAGTGGATGACCTCACATTCACCAACATTATACTCCATCTGCCAGACCTTTACCTATTCACTTAACCTATCTATATCTTTCTGCAGACTCTCCACATCCACTGCACAATTGCTTTCCTGGTACTTCACTCACCACCAATTACTATTTATCCCAACTCTCTGCCTTCTATTGGTTAACCAATCCTCTATCCATGTAAATACTTTACCCCTTATTCATGCATCCTCATGGATGTCTTTTATGGATGTCTTTTATGCAGCACTTTATTGAACACCACCTGGAAATCCGAGTACACAACATAGATAGGCCTGTTCCCCTCTATCCACTGAAGAGGGTATCCAGGACACTGAACATACAGGGAGCAAAAAGCTGAGCTGTACAGGAACACAGTGTCAGTTTTAGTGTACCACTTGAAAACATGCACCTGGTGTCAGACAAGGTCAATTTTGTAGCAAAAAGAGATATGTGCAGATCATGATTTTATAATTTTGGTGCAGGAGCAATGAGTGCCATGTCTAAGTGTGGCTCCCTCGTTGTTATTTTCTCCCAAGCAAGTCTCCAGTTTTGAAGAGCTGAAGTTAAAACCAACAAATTGTGGCTTTCAATGTACAACCAAACTAACCAAAGAAACAAGCGAATATGATGTGTATTTTATTGCAGTAGATCAGAAAGATGTCACACTAATTTGAACCCAAGATAATAGAGCAGATGAGACAAATTGAGGTACACCAATTCCACACTATAAAGCTTGCTCTCATGGTAACATATGTTTCCTATGCAATTAATAGATTCTTCCCAACATGGAGGTAGAAATTAATAGTATACCTACCTGACATGTACTCAGGGTGAAAGTTAACACCAAGTTTAAGAGACTGGCTCTGGAAGGGGTAGCCGGCCCAGAAGACTACTACAGAACTCCTGGGTATTCTGCTTAGAGCACATTGAGAAATCAAGCAGCATGCTGAATCTGTCTCGAACAAGAGATTCTTTAATGCATCTTTGAAGACTACCATAATATGAAAATATCCTAAGATTTGGAGGGGGTAGGGGAAGGGGTGTGTGCATGAGTGCTCTCTTACAAACACCTAATTCTATAGAGATCACTAGAGAAGTAAACTTGAAAGTGATGCAGTTTCAGAAGAGTTTCTGCAAGGACTGGCTTGTGCACTTGAAGTTGTCAGTGGTGCAAAGACCAAATAGATGATGTCATCATCTTTTGAGAAGAGTAAATTGTGGAGGAGGCACTTAGATAAAAGAACCCTAATGAGCTAATGTAGAGTGATTCCATGGCCAATGAGAATGCAAAAATAAGTCCAAAATAAGTCCTTTGAAGAGCATGTAATTACCACAAATGGTCTGATACCTGATTACTAAACCACAAGGCAGAGGTTTGAAAAGGAAACACAGTGCCCAATGTATTTTATGGAAGTACAATGCTTTCTAGGATTTGGTAACTCTTTGAGCAAGCAGGCAAGCACCTGTTAGAAGGAGATGCATGAGCCACTTGAATGGACATGGAATTGTGGTAGTTGGCCATCCATGATGCAAATGGTTAGATGGATTTAGAGGACAGATACAATGGAACTTGCAACAGTGAAGCTTATACTGTGATAATTTTATGATATGAAGGAGCTGACGCAACGGGTAGTGATGGATTTATTCAAACTGGAATGTAGGAGGTTCTGGGTGACTTATGTTTATAAAATTATGAATGGATGGTTTAAACTGGAAGATGTGGGAGAAACTTGAAAATATCTGAGGGGCAAGTTTATCCACACAGAGGGTGGTAAATATTTGAAATGAGTTGTAGAGAGATCGTGGAGGCAGAGTGTTCTGATAGGTAAGGAGTAGAGGGATACAAACATAATGCAAGTAAATGGGATTAGCATAGAAAGGTAGAAAAATTAACACAGTTGAGGTGGGCTGTCAGTGCCTGTTTCTGTGCTGGATGCTGCTAAGATTCTATGAAAATAGTTATGATAATGAATATAAATTAAGCTATGGCATTTCTATCTGTTACATTATCTAATACATTGTTATTACAATATATGCATTTATCAAAATTGCACAGGAATGATACAAGCCCTCCCTGAAGCAACATCATTATTTTAATAGCATTTATGCTTCCAAAAAATAGCCAATTAAACTTGATTTTTTTGAGAATTAGCACATTTTAACTGATGTCAATGAGTGACCAACATCAACTATAGTGATCACTTCAACTTGTTTCTATTCACCCTTCACTGTACATCTGACAGAAACTTTCACATGCTAATTTTAAAGATTTGGATGCATGTTCAAACCTCTACCCACTACAGATGATAGATGGCTACATTGAGAACACTGGCTGACTGTGGTAAATATTAAATCTGCCATGCTACAAATCATTCTTCAAGCCTCTGCCTTTTAGTGTATAATGTAACCATTTACTCTTTGATTCTGCCATGTCTTAGCTAAAAGACAACCGTTCAGGGTTATCCAAAGCCAGCAGGATGCATTTGTCAAGATGTAGCAGGTAATAGATGCACTTGAAACCTTTCCAATGGGCAGTCAAAAAAGTGATCCAGTAACGTGCTCTTCACTTCCCTCTTTGGAAAAATACAATTTGATATTTTGTGATTTGAATATAGTTTCTTACATTTTTTTTACATTACTTGTTTGATAGATGTTTTAGTATTGACTTGTCAACAATTATTTTTATATCAGAAAATGGTAGCTCTAATTAATTTGATTCTTTTGTTTCTATGCTACACAAGGCAGATTGTTCTGAAAACTAACATTTCCACTTACAACTCAACCTCAACTGCCATTCTAAAATTATAATTTTTTAAAAAAACCAGTATAACACTAGGGAAGAGGATGACATACATGAAATTAGAGTCTTCAAAGTGAGACTCAATAAATTAATGTTTGGAAATCTTTGTGTTAGAGGAAAGCATCAGAACCCAGCAGGAAGACAAGAGGGAGGAAATTGTCAAGGCCCTGGAGATTATACTTCAAGACTATTAAATGTGAATGTTTGCCAAAGGACCAGGAGAGTGGCTTATGCAGTAATCATGTTCAAAAAGCATTAATCCAAGTAATTACAAGCAGGTTAGCTTGACATCTGTGAGAGAGTAATATGTAGAGTCTTTAATTACCATCGACGTAAATAGAGGGAATAGGCAAAATGGATTTCAAAAAATGTCAGAGGAGGTGACATAAATGAGTGAAAAAATATGGATTCTCAGAAATCCTTTAACAAGGTACCACATGGAAAGTTCAGAGGCGTTTAAAATAATGGATGAGAAGAATCTTAGAAAGGATTAAAGAACGTTTCTAACTGCATTGCTACAGTCATAGGATCAAACCTTTCCACCACGACCTTTAGAAACGGGAATAGAGGCCAAGACTGAGTGGTGAAAAAATAAGCAAATAATATTAAAATAGGAGAAACAAGAAGGTATAATGGCATGACAAGGTGTAGCACAAATTAAAATGTCAGGTGAAAATAAATAACCGCAAAAGCATTTTGCTAAAAGTAATCAGCATGTATTTTAAAAGGAAATAGATTTTTTTCTAATTACTGAGGTTCTGAATACATTGTTGGCTGCTATTCCCACCCTCCCCCTTCCACCTCAGCCCCACCTTCAAGGAATTGAAGCAAATTTTGATCAGGCTAGAAGCTTGCTTCATATAAAAGCAAAGAGCATTTCCAGAATATATTCATAAATATTATCTCCTGGATTAATTCCCATCAGCTCAAAGTACTGGAAATTAATTTTCCAAAGTAAATACAGTGAAACCCCGATTTAACATGCCCTGATGTAATGCAAATCCAAATATAATGCAATGACCCATTGGACCTTTTTTTTGCTCTTTCTGGAAGTGAATTTTTTCCAAAATGGAAAGCACCTTTAGAAAACGAATATCTTTTTCTGTGAAAGATGAGCTTCATGCAATTGAAACAATCAAGAACAAGTCAAACCCAAATTGCACAAAACCTCGACATACCGAAATCAACACTTCGTGCTGGAAATCCTAGGAAGATAAGTTATGTGTGTTGCTTTGGAAAGTCAAGGAAGAGGTGGGACGAATGGTCAAAAGCATGAAGACAGCCAAAGATGTCAGTCTCCCTGTATGAGTGGTTCGTTCGTTCAAGTCCACGCAGAAGGCCTTCCAATTTCCGGGCCTATTCTCAAAGCTCAAGCCAAGAGGTTTAACCAGCTAATCAATGGAGAAACCTCAAGTTCAAAGCTAGCAACAGATGGCTAGATCGGTTTAAACACCATCATGGGATTTCTCAAGTGTTAGTGTCTGGAGAAATTCGCTTAGCCGACAGTGCCGCTGCCAGCAAATACCTGGCAGAACTAAAAACTCTCTTAGAAGAAGGTGGCTACTTCGAAGAACAAGAGTACATCTGTGACGAAACAGGCCTCCAATTCAAGATGATCTCAGACCTCATGCTGTCTTACAAAGATGACACCCATCAATGTGAAGGGTTCAAACAATGTAAAGATCGCGTGACATTGTTGTTTTGTGTTAACAAGACTCACCCCACTGTTTCCACCATGTCAATGTGAAGTTGTTACCATTTGATTACATACATAGCAGCAATGCTTGGATGACCAGTGTTATCTTAGAGGATTGTTTTTTTTAAATTTGTCCCTGCTGTCCATGCTCATTTGTACACGCAAAAGCTAGAACTCAAAGCTCTTCTTTTGGTTAACAACTGCCCCGCCAGCGGTCAGCCTAGTAAGCTGTGACAGAAAGATCTGAGTTTCTTATCTCCCAAAGAATACAACATCTAAGATGCAGCCCCTAGATCAGGGGGATCATCCCTGTGTTCAAGCAGAATTACAGGTGTGAATTAATTCATAGAAATGTAGACTAATCAACAACGCTGGAAGACTATCTGAAAAGCATGAACATTAAGGAAATTGCCACTTGGGTGGGAAGAGCTGGGCAGCAATCAGCTCCTCATGTGTCGAAAAATGCTGGGAGAAGGGTCTGGGTCCAGCCTTTTCATCCTGAAAATCCACCAAGGAAGATGAAGATGATGATGATAAGCAAGAATTCTACAGCTTCACAGATGAAGAGGTGCATGAGGGAGAGAGGCTGTTTTAAATTAGCCAAAAAAATTTACGCCAGTGGTACTCTGCCGATGAAAAATGCCCAGCAATATGAGCACCTGGCAGACTCAGAGATCATCTGTTACTATAGCCCTGGATCCCAAATCACAGGAGGACGATAATGAGGAGCCTCCACCCCCACCCACAAAAGTGTCTGGAACCATTAAGTACCTCGAAGATACCCTACATTGGCTGTAGACCCAGGATATGAACCACAAAAAATTCTCCAGCTCAGAGGCATTTTGGATTTTCGTCACAGCCAGCGACATGCTCCATTCAAGTTACAAACATTCAATCACTTTTTTAAGAAATGATAATTATAAGAAATAAAAAATGATTGCAAATACAGCTATTGCACATGCATTATTTTTTATGAAAACGCTGTTTTTCATTAACCCTGATTGAGCGCGACCCCGCTTTTTTGGTGATGCAATTTTTTGGATCCCAACTATCACGTTATAACAGAGTTCCATTGTATGTCATTATTGACTCCAAAATGTTTCATGACTTTGCCCTAGAGATTACATGTGCAGGAAATGTTTAGCCACGTAATTTACAATATCAAGATTTGTAGGACACACTTACGGATCAACTGGCCCTTTTCCTTCTCTTTATACATTGCTCATGTGAATAAATAATTTGAAAGTTGAGAATTTTGTTAATCTAATTCAGATTTTGAAACCAAATTATAGGAATGTTTAAGATTATAACAGCATGGGGTAATCATATATGAACTCCGACCTATAATTGAGGGATCTAAAATGGTAGTCATAAATGCAAATAATCTCAATGGAAGACATTGGAAACTACAGCCAAAATCAATACATAGAAATGCACTCCCGGATAGCAAAAGCTATTAGAGAATGAGACAGGACTGGTGACAGAAGTATGTGGAGGGGAACATTTTGGGTACAATGATCATAATGCCTTTTGTTTCAAGTTAATGAAGGATAGGTCTGGGTCTCAGGTTGAGATTATAAATTGGAGAAAGGCCAATTTTAAAGAAATGAAAAAGGATCTAGAAAGCATGGATTGGGATGTCGTTTTCTGCCAAGGATGCACAAGGTAAGTGGAAGACCTTCCAAAGATGAAATTTTGAGAGTACAGAGTTTACATGTTTCTGTTAGTATTAAAGGCAAAGGGAACCTTGGTTTTCGAGGGATATTGTGGATCTGATTTCAAAGAACACAGATATAGCATATATAGGAAACACAGAGTAAATGAGGTACTTGAGGAGCACTGAAAATGCAAGAAAAAAGGTCAAGAAAGGCATCAGGAAGGCTAAAATAATACACGAGTTTGCTTTGTCAAACAATGAGAAGGAAAGTCCTAATGGTTTCTACAGGTATATTAAGGGAAAAAAATTGGTCCCTTTGAAGATCAGAATGGTTGGCCAGAAGAGATGGGGGAAGATCTTAAATGTTTTTTTTTGGCATCAGTATTTACTCAGGAAACTGGCACTGAGAAGTAAGGAAAACAAGCAGTGAGGTCATGGACCCTATATAGATTAAAAAGGTGCTTGATGACAAAGCAGATAAGGGTAGGTAAATCCCCAGGGCCTGACAAGACATTCCCTCTGGCAGAAATATTTAAAATGCCCTTAGCCATGGATGTGGAGTCGGAGGATTGAAGGGTAGCTCATGTGGTTCTGTTGTTTAAAAATGGCTCCAAAATTAACCCTGGAAATTATAGGTCAGTGAGCCTGACATCAGTAGTAGGCAAATTATTGGAATGCATTCCAAGAGATCAGATATCCAGATATTTGGGATAGTCAACATTGGTTTAACATGACCTACCACATACAAAGCAATCTCAAGAGTTTTTCGAGGAGGTTATGAGGAAAGATGATGAAAGAAAGGTTGCTGATGTTGTCTACATGGACTTTAATAAAGCCTTTGACAAGGTCCCACATGGGAGTTAGTCAAGAAAGTTCAGATACTTGGTATTCATGGTGAGGGAGTAAACTGGATTCATCACTGGTTATATGGGAGAAGCCAATCAGTGGTAGTGGATTATTGCTTCTCAGATTGGAGATTGACTAGTGGAGTGCTTCAGGGATCGGTCCTGGGAACATTGCTCCTTGTAATATATATCAATGATCTAGATGATAATGTGATAAATTGGATCAGAAAGTTTAAAGATGATACAAAGATTGAAGGCATCGTGAACAGCGAGAAAGGCTTACATAGCTTGCAGAGGGATCTTGACCAGCTGTAAAAATTACCAGAAAAATGGCAGATGGAATTTAATTCAAGGGTTGTCCTTTTTGGAAGGACAAACCAAGAAATAACATACACAGTAAATGGTAGGGCGCTGAGGAGTGCAGCAGAACAGATGGATCTGGCCATACCAATACATAATTCCCTGAAAGTGGCATCACAATTAGATAGGGTTGTTAAAAAAAAGCTTTTGACATGTTGGCCTTCGTAAATAAAAGTATTGAGTATATAGGTTTGGAATTTATGTAAAAGTTGTACAAGACATTGGTGAAGCTATATTTGGAGTATTGTGAGCAGTTTTGGTACCTAACCACAGGAAAGATATCAATAACATTGAAAGAATGTCAAGAAGATTTACTGGGAAGTGGCCCAGACCTCAGTAACTGAGTTACAAGAAAAGGTTAAACAGGTTAGGACTTAATTCCCTGGAGCATAGAAGAATGAAGGGAGATTTGCTAGAGGTATTTACAATTATGTCTGTACAGACAGACAGAGTTAAGGCTTTTTCCACTGAGGGTAGATAAGATACATACCAGAGGGATGGGTTGAGGGAGAAAGGGAAAAAGTTTAGGGGAATTTCTTAACATAGAGAGTGGTGGGAGCATGGAATGAGCTGCTAGCTAAAGTAGTAAAAGGATTTTAACATTTAAGAAGAATTTGGACAGGTACATGAATAGGAGGGGTGTGGAGGGCCATGGACTGGGTGCAGGTCAGACTAAAGGGCCAAAGGGCCTACGTCTTTGCTTTAATGTTCTGTGTTTCTAATTAATGCCGAAGAACTTAGCCAATCATGGTACACTGTCAGATATATTCAGAGTCCTGGACCCTACTGAATATATATGCCCCTAATTTGGATGACACAAAATTTATACAAGATTTCTTTTGAAATTGGGGGAGGGTCGAGAAAACATCCTGGTTGGAGGGGATAATTTTTGTCTGGATCCAGTTTTGGATAAGTCAACAAAAAAGATTAACAAAGGTCAAGTCAGCCAAAGCCACGATGGTCTTTATGAAAGAGCTGAATTTAATAGATGCATGGAGAAGGCACCATCCAAGGGAGAGGGACTATTCCTTCTACTCGAGGGAGCATGTCTTCTATACCAGGATAGATTTATTTTTGGCATCATCCCAAATAGAGGGAAGGATTATGGAAATTTTTGTCAGATCACTCCCCCTGACACTAACAATTGTAATGCCGGACATACAGGAGACTGTGTATTGGTGGCTCCTTAAACCATTGTTGTTGAAGAAACTGAAGTTTTGTAGCTTTATTAGAACCCAGATAGACATATTCTGCGAGGGTGACTGTACTTCTACTGCGGATAAATTTCTCATCTGTGACACCTTTAAAGACATATTTGAAAGGACAAATAATTGGATATACTAAAACAATTAAGAAAGAATATTTGAGAGAAGTTGAACAATTGGAACAGGCAACTACTGGACTAGAAAAGGATTTTAAAGAACAGGCTCAGAGGGAATATATAGAGAATTATCAAATAAGAAGCTCAGATATAATACACCAAGCCTATAGAATAGAGAAGGCCATCTTAAGGTCAAGACAAAAATATTATGAGCTAGGGAAAGGGCTTATAAAGTTCTCTCCTAACAGCCGAGCGCAGAACAGGCCTCAAGAACAATTAATGCGATACAAAGGGTATATAACAGAATTTCATACAAGCCAATGGAAATTAATGATACTTATCGGCAATTTTATGAAGTTATATAGAACAGAGTCAATGGGGGAAATCAGAAAAAATAGATGATTTCCTGTCAAAATTAGAACTACTAAATTTAGGTCCAAAAGATCAAGAGGAGCTGAATGCCTCTTTTACAATGGAAGAGGTAGAGTAAGCATTAGGTCTACTGCAAGCTGATAAGTCTCTTGGGGAGGATGGGTTCCCCACTGAATTATACATCAAATTTAAGGATCTTTGATCCCCCCTTTTTATGGAGGTTATAGATCAGGCAGTGGAGACCCATTCCCTTCCAGAATAATTTTCAATGGCAATTATTACAGTAATCCCCAAAAACGACAGAGACCCACACATCTCCTTAAAGACCCATTTTGTTATTGAATGTGGACTATAAGACTCTTGCTAAAGACTCTTCCCAAATTATACTCTGTATACTTAAAACATATATAAGCTCTGATGGTGAATGGATCTGTATTTATCGGAGGGGGGGAGGTAAAAACTATTTTGTTTTGTTTGTTGTGTTTGTAAGAAAAAGTTTAATGTAGTGTGTATTTAAAATATATATTTTTGAAAAAAAAATCAAAAATAAAATATTCCAAAAAAAAAATCTTGCCAAACCCCTGGCAAATAGATCGGTGAAACATTTACTAAAATTAATAAATATTGATCAAGCAGGCTTTGTGCAAAAGTGACAGGCTGCAGATAATATAAGCAGGCTGTTGAGTATCGTTCATTTGGCACAGTCAAGGGGAGATCCAAGTGCAACTGTCATCCTGGATGCAGAGAACGCATTTGAAAAATTAGAATGGGATTTTTTTTATTGAAAGTGTTGAGAAAATGGGGTTGGGACCAACTTTTATAAATTGGATTAGGCCACTATATCATGTGCCCAAGGCTAAATTTGTGACCAATAGGCAAGTATCTTCAGCCTTCACTATCTAGATCGAGCAGAAAGGGGTGTCCATTGTCTCCATCTCTGTTCATATTAGCTATTTAAATATAATTTGTCAAATAAGACACTCTTCTGCTACTTTCAGTTAAGATCTTTCTTGAGGGGTAAATTGGGTTCAACCATGGCCTTACTAAAGTGCAGTGACATGGAGACTTTGATTCAAAGAGGGAACACAAAGAAAAGTTTATTTCAGCAATGCATTCCCTATTCCAAGCAGAGGGCCCGAAACTTGGGCTTTGTAGGTAAAGGCAAAGATGGGACCTAGGTGTTACGATAGATGAACGGTGCTGGTCAGATCTGTATCGTGATCGCATAACCACAATAATTAACTCACGATATCTTCTTTGGCTTGGCTTCGCGGACGAAGATTTATAGAGGGGGTAAAAAGTCCACGTCAGCTGCAGGCTCGTTTGTGGCTGACAAGTCCGATGCGGGACAGGCAGACACGATTGCAGCAGTTGCAGGGGAAAATTGGTTGGTTGGGGTTGGGTGTTGGGTTTTTCCTCCTTTGTCTTTTGTCAGTGAGGTGGGCTCTGCGGTCTTCTTCAAAGGAGGTTGCTGCCCGCCAAACTGTGAGGCGCCAAGATGCACGGTTTGAGGCGTTATCAGCCCACTGGCGGTGGTCAATGTGGCAGGCACCAAGAGATTTCTTTAGGCAGTCCTTGTACCTTTTCTTTGGTGCACCTCTGTCACGGTGGCCAGTGGAGAGCTCGCCATATAACACGATCTTGGGAAGGCGGTGGTCCTCCATTCTGGAGACGTGACCCATCCAGCGCAGCTGGATCTTCAGCAGCGTGGACTCGATGCTGTCGGCCTCTGCCATCTCGAGTACTTCGACGTTAGGGATGTAAGCGCTCCAATGGATGTTGAGGATGGAGCGGAGACAACGCTGGTGGAAGCGTTCTAGGAGCCGTAGGTGGTGCCGGTAGAGGACCCATGATTCGGAGCCGAACAGGAGTGTGGGTATGACAACGGCTCTGTATACGCTTATCTTTGTGAGGTTTTCCAGTTGGTTGTTTTTCCAGACTCTTTTGTGTAGTCTTCCAAAGGCGCTATTTGCCTTGGCGAGTCTGTTGTCTATCTCATTGTCGATCCTTGCATCTGATGCAACTCACGATATATACTGAAGCAGTATAACTTCCTTCATCAGCTATACCTTACACCACAAAAAATGAATAAAGGTAAATTTCGGATCAATGTTTCAGGTGTGGCATAGAGACGGAAATCTTTGTGCACTCAGCCTGGCCACGCTCCAAGATTAAACCCTTTTGGGTAGAGCTAGGCCAAGTCCTAGAGAAAATCATAGGTAAAGAGTTTATACAGGACCCAGAGTTATTCCTGTCAGGAAACATCGTGGACATAAGGCTTATGATGAAGCTGTCCAAATTTCTAATTCAATTTGTGTTGATTGCATTGGCGGTGGCCAGGAAGTGCATAGCGGTTACCTAGGAGTCAGTCTCTCATCTGGGAATTGTATGTTAGAATATGGAAATCCAGAGCTGTGTTCCCCTGGAAAAAATTACTTACAATCTAAGGAAAAAATATGAAATTTTAAAATCTGGCAGCCATACCTATGTTACATAGGTGCAAGGATATAGTGCGGCCCCGTGCTTTGCTGCCTGCCACCCCCCGCCCCCCCTTGTCCTTCCTCTTTTGGGGGGGAGGGCAGGGGGTTCCATTCTAATTAGGCCAAATCAAGATGAATGTAAGAGACCTGGAGGATAGGCATTGAGCTCGGACATACCCTGTGTTTAATGTGTTATTCTTTTATTTTTCCTTTATAATTTGTTACTTGTGTTCAGTTAGTGATGTCTTTTTTTATGTTAAATAAGTGTTTTTGCCTTTTCATGCTAGTTGAGTTTCTTTATTTAAATGGGTTTTTTTTGTTTTCCGTTGTGGGGAGGGGGAAATACAACTGGACTCAGCAGAAGAAATGTAAATATACTTGATGAATGTAATTGTTGTTCTGTGAATTATTGGAACTGAGTGAAAATTATCAATAAAATATTCAAAAAAATATCTTAGCCAATCAAATGGTGTCGGTGCAAAAGAATCTCAGTTCTGACCAAAGATTCCTGACCCAAAATGTTAACTGCTTTCTCTTTCCACAGATGCTGCTTGATCAACTGAATTTCCCCAGCATTTCTGTATGGGTTTCAAATTTCAACATCTGCAGTTTTATTTTATTCCCACTCTCAAAGCAGATGAGGCCAAACAATTTCAACATGAGATCAGATACAAAAATGAAGGAAAAAGGAGGAATCTGAACAGGGAGGGTAGGTGGGACTCGGTTAACTTTCAAACTAGTGTATATCAACAGTGGTTGAGATGAATGGTCCACATCATCACACTCTAGGTCTAGTGGCCATCATTGTTGTCCACTTCTATGGTTTGATATATTCAAAATGTCACTACAGTTAGGACACCTAAACAGTATCATACACTGCTAAAGAAATCTTGCAAAATTCTTTTTATCATCCCTTTACTTTCACCTTAGTTTTCAGCGCTTGTCGTCCTGTTTTGCGGTGTTTGGCCTGGAAGTCAGCCTGAAGAAAACGGAGGTCCTCCATCAGCCAGTTCCCCACCATGACTACCAGCCCCCCCACATCTCCATCGGGCACACAAAACTCAAAACGGTCAACCAGTTTACCTATCTCGGCTGCACCATTTCATCAGATGCAAGGATCGACAACGAGATAGACAACAGACTCTCCAAGGCAAATAGCACCTTTGGAAGACTACACAAAAGAGTCTGGAAAAACAACCAACTGAAAAACCTCACAAAAATTAGCGTATACAGAGCCGTTGTCATACCCACACTCCTGTTCGGCTCCGAATCATGGGTCCTCTACCGGCATCACCTACGGCTCCTAGAACGCTTCCACCAGCGTTGTCTCCGCTCCATCCTCAAAATTCATTGGAGCGACTTCATCCCTAACATCGAAGTACTCGAGATGGCAGAGGCCGACAGCATCGAGTCCACGCTGCTGAAGATCCAGCTGCGCTGGGTGGGACACGTCTCCAGAATGGAGGACCATTGCCTTCCCAAGATCGTGTTATATGGCGAGCTCTCCACTGGCCACCGTGACAGAGGAGCACCAAAGAAGAGGTACAAGGACTGCCTAAAGAAATCTCTCGGTGCCTGCCACATTGACCACCGCCAGTGGGCTGATAACGCCTCAAACCGTGCATCTTGGCACCTCACAGTTCGGCGGGCAGCAACCTCCTTTGAAGAAGACCGCAGAGCCCACCTCACTGACAAAAGACAAAGGAGGAAAAACCCAACACCCAACCCCAACCAACCAATTTTCCCTTGCAACCGCTGCAACCTTGTCTGCCTGTCCCGCATCGGACTTGTCAGCCACAATCGAGCCTGCAGCTGACGTGGACATCTACCCCTCCATAAATCTTCGTCCGCGAAGCCAAGCCAAAGAAGAAGTTTTAGACTGAATAGACTGTAAACACTTTCAAGGACTTTGCTTAGTTCCAGTTAATTCCACACTGCACTTGAATTTATCAATCTGCAAGTTCACTGATGACACCATGGTGTTGACCAAATAAATGGAAAGGATGAGTCAGAATACAGAATGGAGATAAAGAATTTGGTTGAGTGGTGTCTGAACAACAACCTTTCTCTCAATGTCAAAATCAAGAAGCTTAATGTTAATCTTAATAACAACAAGGGGAGGCCAAGGGACTTACACAATGTCATGATAATGAATATGCATGATATGTATTAACCTGACCGGAAGTCAGATGGTATGCACTGGAGGTGAAAGGTGCAGGATGATGAAATAAGGGAAGCAGGAAAATAAAGACACGGAGATGTTCAACTGGTAGAGCATGTGGTGATGGTGTTATTAATTTCACATTTCGGGCTATAAATGTGACATTGGCAACGAGGATAAACATTTTGGGTTTTAAATGTGATAAACATTTTGGATTTTGAATCGGTGGCTTTGAGCTGGAAGGTTTTCTTCATGGCAGTCACAGGAGCTAAATTTCTATCACTTCGAGGTGTTCCTCATTTTGACCCAACGGGTGATGCAAGCACTGTGAGTGTGAAGTGGAAGGCATGGCTGGAAGAATTTGAAGCCTACGCCGACAGTCGTGGCCTATTTCTCGATAGCAGTACGGCGGAACAGAAAGCGCAGCAGAGGGCATTACTTCTCTTCACCGCAGGACCTGCAGTTCGGGAAACTTTTAAGACGCTTTCGAATACTGGAAGGAAGGAGGAATACCAGAAGGCCATAGATGCATTGAATGCACACTATGTGGTGACACCGAATGCTACATTTCAACGCCATTTGTTTCGCAAAACAAAACAAGAAGATGGAGAAACGGTTGCCCAGTGCGTGACGAGATTGTGACAACTGGCTGTGGGATGCAATTACGTGGTAGCTGATTTGGACAACCAGTTATTGGATCAAGTTGTGCAGCACTGCAGATCAGACAAACTCAGAAGGCAACTGCTGGAAAAAGGGGGTGAGTTGAAACTTACCAATGCTTTAACAATGGCTGCTGCATTAGAGGCTGTTGAGGGGCAATTTCATACCATGAAACTGAAAGACAACTCAAGCCAGCCCAGTAAAGACAAAGTTGGTCAACAAGTAAATAGGCTCTCGCATAGCCATAGCCAGCCAAGAAATATGCCAACAAATGACTTGAAGTGTTACAGATGTGAAAACAGAGGTCATTTTGGAAAAGACCCATGCTGCCCAGCAAAAGGCAAAGTTTGTAGAAAGTATGGAGGTAAGGACCACTTTGCAAAGAAGTGCAAAAGCAAGTCAAATGCAAACCAGAATGGGAAGAGTACAGCTTCTAAGGGCAAAGCTTGCAGGAAAGGAAAGTATCCTGGAAAGAAGGCACTATTCACCATATAGAAGGTGACCCAGAAAGTGACGATGATGATGACAACCAGGATGGGCAGAAATACTATCAGTTTACATTGAATGATGTACATCATGAGAAGGTCCCAGTGATAATTGGTGGTGTGACAGTTCCGGTCATTGTAGACTCAGGCAGTGACAGAAATGTAATTGACCGACACATGGGAAAAATTGAAAAGAAAAAAGATCATTTGTACATCAAAGAAGTGTTCAAAGAAACTGTATCCATACACAGCAGCCAAGCCATTGCAGACCATTGGATGTTTCACTGCAACTGTTGAAGCTGGTGACAAGTACACCGAAGCAGAGTTTGTTGTCATAGACGAGAGGGGAGAACCATTGCTGAGTAGATGCACGGCACAAGACCTGTAAATACTTCATATTGGAGCTCATGTCAATTCAGTTCAGTCATACGAGGATATGAAGCAAGAATTCACCACAGTTTTCCAGGGAGTAGGAAAGCTGAAAGGTCGACAACTAAAGCTAGCAGTGGACAAAACGGTCAAACCCAAGGCGCAACCAGTGCGCAGAACTCCATTTGGACTCGTGGGAAAGTCAAGGCCAAAATCAAAGAGTTGATCGAGCAAGACATTGAACCTGTAGAACATTCAACACAATGGGTCAGCCCAGTAGTGATCGTGCCCAAACCAAATGGTGACATAAGACTGTGTGTGGATATGAGGATGGCCAATGAAGCTATAATTCGAGAACGACACCCCATACCAACAGTGGAGGAAGTACTTCTGGAGTTAACTACCAGTCAGGTGTTCTCAAAAACTGATTTAAAATGGGGCTATCATCAATTAGAGCTGGACCCAGAATCCAGGGACGTGACAACATTTGTGACTCACTGTGGATTGTACCGGTACAAGAGACTATCGTTTGGCATCAATGCAGCTCCTGAGATCTACCAGTACGAAATCCATTGAGTGATTCAAGGCTTTCCTGGAGTTGCCAACATTTCTGATGACATCATAGTCCACGCAGCTACAAAGAAAGAGCATGACAGACGGTTATGGCGTGTGCTATCCAGACTACAGGGGGCAGGCCTTACCGTGAATGGAGACAAGTGCCAGTTTGGTGTCTCAGAGATGGACTTCATGGGACACAGGCTTACACGGGAAGGACTGAACCCAGCTGATGCCAAGGTGAAAGCTGTTGCAGATGCACGTGAACCCCAGAATGCAACGGAGATGAGGAGCTTCTTGGGATTGGTTAATTATTGCGCAAAGTTCATCCCTAACTTTGCTACACTGGCAGAACCATTGAGGAAACTAACCAGGAAAGGTGTACCATTCCATTTTGGCTCTGAGCAGAAGGAAGCATTCACAGCTCTGAAACAAAGTCTGACGAATGCCGATACTCTTGGGTATTATGATCCGGCTGCATCAACCAAAGTCATAGCGGATGCTAGTCCTGTTGGTTTAGGAGCCATGTTGGTCCAGATGCGTGATGTGGGACCAAGAATCATTGCCTATGCCAGCAGATCTTTGACAGATGTGGAAAGGAGATATTCTCAGACAGAGAAAGAAGCATTCGGACTTGTATGGGCCTGCGAGAGATTCCATGCATAATTGTATGGCATTGAATTTGAACTCATCACTGACCATAAACCATTGGAGGTGATCTATGCCGCCAGGTCCAAACCATGTGCCCCAGGATAAAACGATGGGTGCTCAGACTCCAACCGTACAAGTACAGAGTAGTTGACATTGCCGGGAAAGCAAACATTGCTGATCCGCTGTCCAGACTGTTGAAAGATGGATGCCCACAATCCAAGTCAGAATTGGGGACAGAAGCAGAGAGCTTTGTACGCTTCGTAGCTATTCAGTCGACACCGGAAGCTGTGACAACGAGGGAAGTCAAGAGAGAGTCCGAACATGACCCAGAACTCATGGAAGTTAGAGAATGTATCCAAAGTGGACAATGGGACAAGTGCATTCACAAGGCATATATTCCCATTAGAGACAAACTTTGTTGAATCAGGCAGTGTGTATTGAGGGGGTGTAGATTGGTGATACCACAGAGGTTGAGACCGAAGATCGTATCATTAGCTCATGAAGGACACCTAGGTATTGTTGGTATCAAGCAAAACCTCAGGAGTAAAGTATGGTGGCCAGGTTGTGATAAAGACACAGAGAAATTGGGAGGAGTCACGTGATGGAGTAGTGGCCGGACGGTGAACTCCAGCCCTCTCCAGAAAAGTCAGGAAAAACAAGAGAAAATACAAAGGCACAGAAATACAAGTTAAAGAAAAGTGAGTATAAAGGTGGAAAGAAGATGGAGACAAAAGAAGAAAAATCAAAATCAACGGTAAGAAGAGAGGAAGAGAAGACAACGGAGGAAAAAGGTGAAGGCCTTACCTGTCCGAAGAGGCCCGCTGTGGAGAGAGAGACCCGCTTCCTCAGGTCGGTAGAAAAAGAACTACAACAATGGCTCAAAGAGCCGAGTAAAAGTGCGCAACCGCGCATGAAAAAAAACACACCGACGGGAGGGGGGACCAGCTGGGGAGTCGATCTCCACAGCCGGCAACGACAGCTGCAGAACACCTGCAGCAAGAAGAGACCACAGAAGACAATGGAAACAAGAAAGAAGAGAAGGAAAGGGCAACAAAGAAACAACAGATGGCCAACCCAGAGGAAGAAGAAGAGGAAGAATAAAGTGAAATAGATAAAGGGAAAGGCAAGGTAAAGGATATACTTGCTCTTGTTAGAGGATACATGGAGTCATTTAAAGAATGGCAAACACAGGAATTCAATGATTTAAGAAGAAGAATAAACAACACAGAAGAGAAAGTGAATAAAATAGATATGACCTTAACAGAAATGGGGAAAAAAAATGGACAAGATGGAAGAACGGGCAGTAGCAGCAGAAATGGAGGTAGAAGACTTAAAAAAGAAATTGGAGGATTCTAATAAAAAAACTAAAGAGACACAAGAACTACTAGCTCAAAAAATAGATATAATGGAAAATTATAACAGAAGAAATAACATAAAGATAGTGGGCCTTAAGGAAGATGAAGAAGGCAAGAATATGAGGGAGTTTATAAAAGAGTGGATCCCTAAGACCCTAGGATGTCCAGAACTACAGCAAGAAATGGAAATAGAAAGGGCACATAGAGCATTGGCCTCTAAACCACAACCACAACAAAAACCAAGATCTATTGTAGTAAAATTCCTAAGATATACTACAAGAGAAAAGGTACTGGAGAAGACAATGGAAAAAGTAAGAGAGGGCAACAAACCACTGGAGTATAAAGGGCAAAAAATCTTCATTTATCCAGATATAAGTTTTGAACTTCTAAAGAAGAGAAAAGAGTTCAATACAGCAAAGGCGATTTTATGGAAGAAAGGGTATAAATTTACACTGAAGCATCCTGCGGTATTGAAAATATTTATTCCAGGACAACAAAACAGACTGTTCTCGGATCCAGAAGAAGCACGAAAATTTGCAGAACAATTACAAAAATAGACTGAGGGATGAAGACGGGTAATGAGGGTAAAAATGACCACGATTGATATGTATGCGGGTAAAAAGGTATAAGAGTGAATAGAGACAATGGGCATACGTGAAAGTATCTGTAATTAGAGGAAAACATAGATAGTATAGACAAGAATTAATAAGGGAAGGTAATGGAATAGAGAGAATAAGGAGGGAATTAAAAGAGTGACCTTTGTGACATATGAAAAGTGAAATCTTTTCTGGGGGGGGCTGGGTGGGGGAAAAGAGCGGTCACTGCAAAATCAGTTGACGCTTGCGAGTGGATTCGCAAATCCAAATGGAGAGGGGAGATGTGGTTGTCCGACAAGGGATAAAGGACAACTCAGGAGGGGAAGGGGAGATTGGGGATAAAGAAGATAGAAATAGGAGAATAAGGAAAATGTTGGATGTTGTAGGAATGTTGTCTGGTAAAGAGTTGAAAATAAGAAAACAGAAATGGAAAAGGAGGAAAGGTAATGATGGAAAAACGGAAAGAGAAGATAAACAAAATATAAAATGGCTACGCTGAACTATATGACTTTAAATATTAATGGAATACATAACCAAATTAAAAGGAAGAAACTACTAAATTTACTAAAAAAGGAAAAAATAGATATAGCATTTGTCCAAGAAACACACTTAACTGAATTGGAGCACAAGAAATTAAAGAGAGATTGGGTAGGACATGTAACAGCAGCATCGTATAATTCAAAAGCAAGAGGAGTGGCTATATTAATTAGCAAAAATGTGCCATTTAAAATAGAAGAGGAAATAATAGATCCAGCAGGGAGATATGTTATGATAAAATGTCAGATATATTCGGAGCTTTGGAATCTACTTAATATATATTCACCTAACGAAGAAGATCAAAAGTTTATGCAAGATATCTTTTTGAAGGTAGCTAATACGCAAGGGAACATACTAATAGGAGGGGATTTCAATCTGAATTTGGATCTAAATATGGATAAAACGGGGAAAAAAATTAACAGGAAGAACAAAGTAACCAAATTTATAATTAAATCAATGCAAGAAATGAAACTTGTGGACATATGGAGGAAACAAAACCCAAAAGAAAAGGAATACTCATACTACTTGACTAGACATAAAACATACTCAAGAATAGACCTATTTTTGTTATCAGCTAGTATGCAGGATAGAGTAAGAAAAACAGAATATAAAGCGAGAATGCTATCAGACCATTCACCCTTAATACTGACAGTAAAGCTAGAGGACATCCCTCCAAGAATGTATAGATGGAGATTAAACCCCATGCTACTTAAAAGACAGGATTTTAGAGAATTTATTGAAAAACAATTAAAAATGTACTTTGAAGTAAATACGGAATCAGTGGAAGATAAGTTTATACTATGGGACGCAATGAAAGCATTCATTAGAGGACAAATAATAAGTTATGCAACCAAGATGAAGAAGGACTATAATCAGGAAACAGAGCAGTTGGAAAGGGAAATAGTAAACATAGAAAAAAAATTAGCAATAAAGGAAGATACAACCAAAAGAAGAGAATTGGCGGATAAAAAAACAAAATATGAAACATTACAAACATATAAGGTGGAGAAGAATATAATGAAGACAAAACAGAAATATTATGAACTAGGTGAAAAAACACACAAAATCTTAGCATGGCAGTTTAAGACAGAGCAAACTAAGAAAATGGTATTGGCAACAAGGAAAAAAGACAAACAAATTACATATAATCCAAAAGAAATTAAAGAAAACTTCAGAGAATTCTATGAACAATTATACCGAACTGAAAACGAAGGGAAAGAAGGGAAAATAGATGAATTTTTGACTAAAATTGAACTACCAAAACTACAAATAGAGGAACAAAATAAATTAACAGAACCATTTGAAACAGTAGAAATACAAGAGATAATTAAAAAATTACCAAATAATAAGACACCAGGAGAGGATGGACTCCCAATAGAATTCTACAAAACATTTAAAGATCTATTAATACCGCCCCTCCTGGATGTAATCAACCAGATTGATGAGACACAAAACTTACTAGGTTCATGTAAAACAGCAATAATTACAGTGATACTAAAACAAGGGAAAGATCCACTCTCACCAGCGTCATATAGACCAATATCTCTGCTAAACACAGATTATAAGATAATAGCTAAACTATTAGCAAACAGATTAGCAGAACAGGTACCGAAAATGGTAAATTTAGACCAAACTGGATTTATCAAAAAAAGACGCCCAACAGACAATATTTGTAAATTTATTAACTTAATTCATGCAGTAGAAGGAAATAAAACACCTGCAGTAGCAGTTGCTTTAGACGCAGAGAAGGCCTTCGACAGAGTAGAATGGAATTACTTGTTCAAAGTATTGCAAAAATTCAGTTTACCGGAGAAGTATATTAATTGGATTAAAGCATTATATAAGGGACCGTTAGCGAAAGTGACAGTAAATGGACATGTATCAAAGCAATTTAACTTAAGCAGGTCAACGCGGCAGGGAAGCCCACTATCACCATTATTGTTTGCGCTAGCTATAGAACCACTAGCAGAATCGATAAGAATAGATAATAATATAAAAGGAATAAAAATAAAAGACAGGGAATATAAAATCAGTCTATTTCCGGATGATGTGATAGTGTACTTAACAGAACCAGAACTATCAATAAAAGAACTATATAAGAAATTGAAGGAATATGGAGAAGTGTCGGGATACAAGATAAACGTAAATAAAAGTGAAGCAATGCCTATGAATAACGCGGATTTCTCAAAATTTAAGAAGGAATCCCCATTCAGATGGCAAATGCAGGCAATAAGATACCTAGGTGTACAAATAAACAAAAATCTAGGCCAATTATATAAACTCAATTACAATCCACTAATGAAAAAATTACAGGACAATTTAGAGCATTGGAAAGAGCTACCACTAACACTGATAGGAAGGATAAACTGTATTAAAATGAACATTTTTCCAAGGATACTATACTTATTTCAGGCATTGCCAATACAACTGACAGAAAAATTCTTCAAAGAGTTAAAGAAAATAATAAGGAGATTTTTATGGAGAGGGGGGAAACCGAGGATAGCACTAGATAAATTAACAGAATGGTATAAACAAGGAGGCTTACAATTGCCAAACTTCAAAAATTATTATAGAGCCGCACAATTAAGGTACCTATCAGATTTTTATCAAACAAGGGAAAAACCAGACTGGACGAGATTAGAATTAGATAAAATAGGGGAAAAGATACCTGAACACATATTATATAAATGGGACGAAAAATTGGTACAACATAGAACTTCTCCAGTATTACACCATCTCCTCAATATATGGAAGAAGATTCATGTAGAAAGAAATAAAACAAATTATCAATTACCAAAACTAATATTGACGCAAAATAAGCTACTCCCTTTTACAATAGACAACCTTTCCTTTAGAAAATGGGAAAAAAAGGGATTAAAAGAATAGAAAATTGTTTTTCAGGAAGTAGATTCTTATCCTTTGAACAAATGAGAGATAAGTACAATATAACTGGAGATACAGCGCTGGCATATTACCAACTGAGATCCTACTTGAAAAATAAATTAGGAAGCAATTTGAGTTTACCAGAGGGAAGTAACCTTGAATATGTGATTACAGATACAATGTTAATCAAAAGATTTATAACAAATATGTATATTAAACTGCAAGAAAAGGAGAATGAGGAAACAAATGGTAAAACTAAACAAAAATGGGAACAAGATTTAAATATAAAGATAAAAAAGGAAACATGGGAGAAATTATGTTCTGGAACGATGAGAAATACAATAAATACGAGGCTGCGTATGATACAATATAATTGGTTACACAGACTATACATTACACCGCAAAAGTTAAATAAATGGGACCCAACAGTATCTGATAGATGTTTTCGATGTAAAAAAGAAAGGGGAACAACAATTCATGCAATCTGGACATGTGAGAGAGTAGAAAAATTTTGGGATGATCTCAATCAGATATTAAATAAAATAACAGAAAACAATATACCAAAGAATCCAGAGATCTTTCTCCTAAGTAACATAAAAAATAAAGAATTTGGAATTGACTTGGAAGATGCACAAAAAAGATTTGTTAAGATAGCCCTAGCCGTAGCAAAAAAATGTATTATGTCAACCTGGAAATTGGAAGATAATTTGAAAATACAACAATGGTAGATAGAAATGAATAAATGTATTCCATTAGAAAAAATAACATATAGTTTAAGAAATAATATTGAAATATTCGAACAAGTATGGGAGCCTTACATTAAATACAATAGCGAAAACCTACCGGAAACAAACATTACCTAAGTTGACGGAAGGAGAAGAAAAGAAAAGAATGGACTCTGTAGAATTTCTGGTGTATTTTTGTTGAATGACAACATTGTCTGACTGAATTAATGCAACCTAGATTGTATACCTAAAATGGATGAGAGGGGGGGGGGGGTGGGGGGGTGGCTTGGGAGGAGGGGGGGGGGAGAAAAAGTCACTGTAAATGTGTGAAAAAGAAAAAGTGTATATCATGGCTATTGTGATTTATGGTGTGAAAAATAAAAAATTTTTTAAAAAAAAGAGATTCAAATATAGCCAGGTCCATCACAGGCTCCAACCTCCCATCCAATGAATGTATCTATGTGAGGCCCTGCCTTAAAAAGGTAGCCAACATCATAATGAACCTCCATTACCCTGGTCACAATCTCTTCTGTCAGCTTTGAGCAGAGTTACAAAGCCTGTGGACCAGCACCTCTTGATTTAAAAAGTTTCTTTCCAACAGCTATCAAAAACTTTTGAACCTCCCAATGTTATTCTAATCATGAGGATAAATGTCCAATGAGGTTGAATAGGATTAGCATTTGATGTTTAATGTCATGACCATATTGAATTTCATTGAATTTAACCTTTAAGGTCATATAAAGTTCAAAAGTGTTTTTTGACCAGCTTGCACTGACTTGTATTACTGTTTATTATACAAGTATTTACTAGTACTGACTTGCATTACTGTTCACTATAATTGTGGTAACATTTGATGCTGAATGTCATGACCACATTAAATTTAACCTTTAAGGTCATATAAAGTTGAAATAAAATTGAATTTGCACCAAGGACACCTCAATTAGTTACAGTGCTATACATCAATGTATATTCAGAAACCAAATCCAGTTCAATAAGAGCCCAAAAAGCAAAGCAATATTGGTAGTCGCTCTTCATAAGCCCAGAGAATTAGACAAAGGAGAAAACAAGAGACAGCACTGTTGATGCTTCCAGACATGTAAGGAGCAGGCAGCAAGAAAAAGAACAGCAGCGATACGCCTGTCTCAGTGCTCAAGCCTCCAGACAGGCAAGAGGCAGGCAGCAGGAAACAGAAAAAATATCTTTATAGAGAATTACCATGTTTTTTTTTAAGGTATTTTGTTTCAAACATGTAGTCAACAACTGAGTGTTTTATTTCCTGGGGAACGCCAGGTATCCTGCTATATAACCTGTTCATCTGAGCAAAAAGAATTTTGGTGTACATGTATATTTATTTTTATTTTTTATTTAGATATGGCTCAGAAACAGGTCATTTGGCCCATGAGCCCATGCCGCCCAAATACACCCATGTGACCAATCAACCTACTAACCCTGTATGTCTTTGGAACATGGAAGGAAACCAGAGAACATGGAAAAACCTACATGGACGCAGCGAGAACATACAAACTCATTACATTCAACAGTGGATTCAAACCCGGGTCTCTGGTGCTGTAATAGCATTGCATGGACAGCTACGTTAAATGTGCTGCCGCCAAGACGTTTCCAAACAAGAAAAAAGTGTGAAACAATACAAGATATTTGGATAGATGAATGAACCTTGGTCATATATTTAAAATGCATCATTTTAAATCCAATTCCTGGCACAGTGCTACAGTGGTTGGTGCTGTTGTCTCACAGATCCAGGGCCAGGATTATATTCTGACCTATGTGTGTGGAGTTTGCACATTCTCTGCATGGCTACACAAGTTTCCTCCAGTTTCCTTCCATCCCAAAACTGTAGTGGTGGGCTGATAATGTTTAATGTCACACAAATTACACAATGCACATATGCACAGAGTTTCTCTCTCCCTCTTTAAAAACATACATAGTAGTACCTTTTAAATAATTTAACAAGTCGTTAACAGTACCATTTTTTTTCTTGTTAGTTACCTTGATTTTCATGAACTCTTTCTGGCTTTCATTATTCATTTTCCCCCTCAGGAAATACACGTCACTGCATATTAGAGTTATTTGACGATTCCCATTTCTTTACCCTCTATGAAAATAGAATATCAGCATTACCATTATCCTTAAATGACTTAATCCCAAAAAATTTCCCCCAAACTCCCCCCGCCCACCACCACAGATCTTATATGCTAAGGTGACATTTTTGTGCCACCATTTTGGGCACCAAAATACAAACATAGTGGAGGCTTTCATTTGCAAGATGGTGACAGAAGGCAAGTGCTTACTCACTCAGCTTCAATAAACCCTCAGAGGTACTGCGGTTGTCCAGGAAGCATGCCTGCAGCTTCATGGACCACCATGCCTCAGGTAGCCAGTATTTTCTGGAGACACTGTTGCCACTCACTTCCGCCAGCGAAAAGGCCAACTATGGCGGCCCCTGCCAGCAGCTCAACGACCATGTTTGTAGTACAAGCCGATGGTATGATTGATCACTTGCTTTGAGGGGAAGACTGGGCCTTAATGATCAGGCTCCACACAGAGCCTTTTTGACAAGCCACTCACTCACTGCCACCTGCCCCCAAGCCTCATTCAATTGGTTCAAGGAGCTGTGCTCATTGAACAAAGGCTAAGCGTGGAGCATGATCACCAAGGCCCAGCGCTCCCCTCAAAGCAAGCAATCAATCGTCTGCTCCCTGTGATGGTGGCCCCTGTCCATTACCCTGGTGACCAGCTTCGCTCCCTCCCACCCTCGCAGGTCAGCGGGTCCCGGTGCACCTGTCAATCAATCGCTATTTGCAAGGTGAGGGGAAAGCGGCCTGAGCTTCGGCATGTGGCGGGCAGGAAGACATGTTGCTGCTGTTGCTCATTTGCGAGGAGGCTTCGGTGTCTTGGCCATGCAAGGCGGGAGGGTTTCCATTGAAGTAAGTGAACCAACACATATGTGTTATCTACAAGGGGTCTTGCAGGAGGAACCTGTTTGCCAACTTACCCGTAAATATACTAAAACTAATTTTTCCTAAAATCTCCTGCTAAAATGGAGGGGGTTCTTAAATGCCACTGGTTCCTATATGCCATCAAATACATATGCAGTAGGGAGGAGTCACGTGATGGAGTAGTGGCCGGACGGTGAACTCCAGCCCTCTCCAGAAAAGTCGGGAAAAACAAAGAAAAACACAAAGGCACAGAAATAAAAGTTACAGAAAATTGAGTATAAAGGTGGAAAGAAGATGGCGACAAAAAAAGAAAAATCGAAAGCAACGGTAAGAAGAGAGGAAGAGAAGACAAAGGAGGAAAAAGGTGAAGGCCTTACCTGTCCAAAGAGGCCCGCTGCGGAGAGAGAAACCCGCTCCCTCAGGTCGGTAAATAATGGACTACAAAAATGGCTCGCAGAGCCGAGTAAAAGTGCGCAACCGCGCGTGCGCGATACTTCGCGCATGCGCGATGCGAATGAAAAAAAACACACCGACGGGAGGGGGGACCAGCTGGGGAGTCGATCTCCACAGCCGGCAACAACAGCTGCAGAACACCTGCAGCAAGAAGAGACCACAGAAGACAATAGAAACAAGAAAGAAGAGGAGGAAAGGGCACCAAAGAAACAACAGATGGCCAACCCAGAGGAAGAAGAAGAGGAAGAGGAAGAGTACAGTGAAATAGAAGAAGAAAAGAAAGGCAAGATAAAGGATATACTTGCTCTTATTAAAGGATACATGGAGTCATTTAAAGAATGGCAAACACAGGAATTTAAGGATTTAAGAAAAAGAATAAACAACACAGAAGAGAAAATAAATAAAATGGAGATGACCTTAACAGAAATGGGAAAGAAAATGGACAAGATGGAAGAGCGGGCAGTGGCAGCAGAAATGGAGGTAGAAGACTTAAAAAAGAAATTGGAGAAATCTAATAAAAAAAACTAAAGAGACACAAGAACTACTAGCTCAAAAAATAGATACAATGGAAAACCATAACAGAAGAAATAACATAAAGATAGTGGGCCTTAAGGAAGATGAAGAAGGCAAGAATATGAGGGAGTTTATAAAAGAGTGGATCCCTAAGACCCTAGGATGTCCAGAACTACAGCATGAAATGGAAATAGAAAGGGCACATAGAGTATTGGCCTCTAAACCACAACCACAACAAAAACCAAGATCTATTGTAGTAAAATTCCTAAGATATACTACAAGAGAAAAGGTACTGGAGAAGACAATGGAAAAAGTAAGAGAGGGCAACAAACCACTGGAGTATAAAGGGCAAAAAATCTTCATTTATCCAGATATAAGTTTTGAACTCCTAAAGAAGAGAAAAGAGTTCAATACAGCAAAGGCGATTTTATGGAAGAAATTGTATAAATTTATACTAAAGCATCCAGCGGTATTGAAAATATTTATTCCAGGACAACAAAACAGACTATTCTCGGATCCAGAAGAAGCACGAAAATTTGCAGAACAATTACAAAAATAGACTGAGGGAGGAAGACAGGTAATGAGAGTTAAAATGATCACGATTGATATGTATGTGGGTAAAGACAAAAATAGACTGAGGGATGAAGACGGGTAATGAGTGTAAAAATGATCACGATTGATATGTATGCGGGTAAAGAGGTATAAGAGTGAATAGAGACAATGAGCATACATGAATGTATCTGTACTTAGAGGAAAATATAGATAGTATAGACAAGAATTAATAAGGGAAGGTAATGGAATAGAGAGAATAAGGAGGGAATTAAAAGAGTGACCTTTGTGACATATGAAAAGTGAAATCTTTTCTGGGGGAGGCGGGGTGGGGGGAAATAGCGGTCACTGCAAAATCAGTTGACGCTTGCGAGTGGATTCGCAAATCCAAATGGAGAGGGGAGATGTGGTTGTCCGACAAGGGATAAAGGACAACTCAGGAGGTGAAGGGGAGATTGGGGATAAATTAGATAGAAATAGGAGAATAAGGAAAATGTTGGATGTTGTAGGAATGTTGTCTTATAAAGAGTTGAAAATAAGAAAACAGAAATGGAAAAGGAGGAAAGGTAATGATGGAAAAACGGAAAGAGAAGATAAACAAAATATAAAAGGGCTACGCTGAACTATATGTCTTTAAATATTAATGGAATACATAACCAAATTAAAAGGAAGAAACTACTAAATTTAAATGAATAAATGTATTCCATTAGAAAAAATAACAGATAGGTTAAGAAATAATATTGAAATATTCGAGCAAGTATAGGAGCCTTACATTAAATACAATAGCGAAAACGTACCGGGGACAAACAGTACCCAAGTTCATGGAAGGAGAAGGAAAGAAAAGAATGGACTCAGTAGAATTTCTGGTGTAATTTTGTTGAATGACAACATTGTCTGACTGGCTTAATGCAACCTAGATTGTATACCTAAAATGGATGAGAGGTGGGGGTGGGGGGGTGGTTTGGGAGGAAAGGGGGGGGGAGAAAAAGTCACTGTATATGTGTGAAAAAGAAATAGTGTATATCATGGCTAATGTGATTTATGGTGTGAAAAATAAAAAAATTTTAAAAAAAAATACATATGCAGTATAAGTATTTTATGTATATAAATAAATAAATATTGCTTTGTGCAAATGAGAGTCTTGGGTTGTGAGTGTGAGCAGTTCCTTTGGTTGTTCAGCATCTTCACTGCCCATGGGAAGAAGCTGCTCCACAGCTTGATGGTGCTGGCTCTAATTCTCCTGTATTTCTTCCCCAACAGGAACACCTGACACTTGCTGTGTGCAGGGTGAAAGGGGTTGTCAATAATTTTGCACGCCCTCTTCAGATAATGATCCCGTTAGATCATATTGATGAGGGGAAAAATTCTCCAGTGATCTTCTCTGCCACTATTATGGACCTGTGGATTGACCTCTGATCTATTTCTCTCCAGCAACAGGTCCACACTGTGATGCAGCTGGCCAGGATGTTCTTGACAGAGCTCCTGTAGAAGGGTGACATATTGGTGGCCGGTAGCCTTGCCTGCTTCAGTCTTCTCAGGAAATGCAGTCGTTGTTACACCTTCCTGACAATTGAGGAGATGTTGAGCGTCCACGATAGGTCACTAGTTAAGTGAACTCCAAGGAACCTGGTGCTCTCCACTCTCTCTACTACAGAGTTGTTGACGTATTATGGAGGGTGGTCATTCCTAGTCCTCCTGAAGTCCACGATCATCTCTTTTGTCATGTCCACGTTGAGACTCAGGTTCTTATTCGTGCAACACTTCACGAGATGTTCCACCTCTGTAGTGCGACTCATCGTTGTTGTGGGCAACGCCAACTACGGTTGTGTCATCTGCAAATTTGATGACACTGTTGGAGCTGGATCTGACGATGCAGACATGGGTCAGTAGCATTTTACCAATTTGCCTCAAAAGTTGACAATAAATTTCACTTTTATCAAGCTCACAACCTATTTTTTTCTCAACCATGAAAACAGAAAATGCTGGATACAGCAAATCAAACAGCATCTCTGGATAGAAAAACTAAAGTTAACAATTTGAATAAAATACTTTTTTTTAAAAAATCAGAACTATAAACAAAGTTAAAATTAGATTGAAGTTGCAGAGAGGGTAAATGAATGGAAAGGTCAAAGGGAATATCTTGCATCAGAAAAGGCCATGGGGATCAGCAACAGATGAAGTCATCTAATTGATCGACCCTAACCCTCTACCTCCTTGGCAACGTAAAAAAGACTGGTTTTCTCTTTCTCAGTTTCAACAAAACATTTGCAACCTGAAAAATTAACTGTATTTCTTTATCCACACACGCTGCCTGACTTGCTGTGAATTTCCAGAATTTTCCATTTTTATTTCAGATTTCCAGTACCTGCAGCTTTTTAATTTTGTCTCAACAATATATAGACATATTTGAGCTATCCACAAAATGCAATCATATTTTCAATCTGCAGTTCCCTGGACATACAACTAGAACCATTTCTGTTAAGGCAATTCAGAACATAATGCAATCATATTTTCAATCTGCAGTTCCCTGGACATACAACTAGAACCATATCTGTTAAGGCAATACAGAACATAGAACAGTACAGACCCTTTCTGACCCACTTTTCCACACAGATGTGACGTTCAAGTTAAACTAAAACTCTGCTGCTTGCACCTGACATCTATTCTTCTATCCTACATGTTCATGCATCTATCCAACAGCATCTTAAACATTACTATAACATCTGTTTTCTTCACTACTCCTAGAAGCTCATTCTGGACACCTACCACTCTCTGTGCATAAAAAACATCCCCAGTATATCTCTTTCAAATTTTCCCTTTCACCATAAACAGATGGCCTCTAGTATGTGAAAAAGATTCTGACTGTCCACCATTCCAATCTCCTCATAGCTTTTTTCCACAGGCTATGAGATGGATAATCAGTATCCTGTAACCAAGTAAATCATCCCAAAATATTTATATCTATTTATTTTAAATTACATCTTTATGTAGGATCAGCTAATTAGAGACTGGGACCTGCATGTTCCAGAAAGAAGGAAGAACGCAGAAGGCAAGGTAAGAAAAGTTTGGATAATGAGAGGTCATGAATCTAGTCGATAAAGTTGAGGAAGCCAAAACAGGAGTGGATCTAGATCAGTGGTTCTCAACCTTTTTCTTTCCACTCACATACCACTTTAAGTATTCCCTATGCCATCAGTGCTCTGCGATTAGTATGGGATTGCTTAAGGTGGTATGTGAGTGGAAAGAAAAAGGTTGAGAATCACTGACCTCGAGGAAAGCAAGGATTGCAGGAAAGTCCTGGACTGAATGGACTGCACCCAGAAAGAGATGGATGAAGGGATTTTGGAGGCATTAGCAGTGATCTTTCAAGAATCACTGGAATCAGGAATGGTTCCAGCAGACTGGAAAATTTCAAAAGTCATTAAATATTTTAAGAGAGAGAGACAAAAGATAGGAGATTATAGGCTGGTGAGCCTGACCTCAGTGATTATTAAGATATTAGAGTCCATTTTTAAGGAGACTTTGGGGTACTTGAGATTTGGTGGATGTTTACTTGAATTTTCAAAAGATCTTTGATCCTGTACATGAGGCTGCTAAACCAGATAGAAGCCCATGTTATTCAAGAAAGGTACTGCATGAGTAGAAGATTGGACAACTAGCAGAAAACAAAGTGTTGGAATATTGTCAGCAGTTTTGTGCCCTGTATCACAGGATGAATGGGTTGGCATTAGAGAGGGTCCAGGGGAGGTTTAAAAGAATGATCTACTTTGCATAAGAGAGTTGATGGTTGAGAATCATTTGATGGTCTGGGTCTGTACATGCTGGAGTTTAGAAGGATGTCGGAGGGATCTCACTGAAACTAACCTAATTTTAAAAGGAATAGATAGAGTGGACCTGAAGAGAATGTTTCCAGTAAGGGGATACTCTCAAACCAGAGGGTGCAGCTTCAGAATAAAGATTTTTTTTGTAGCCAGAGTCTGACGAAATTGTGGAATTCGTTGCCAAAGACAGCTTTGGAGGCCAAAATATTTAAAGCAGAGGATATTAGTTGACAGGGAAAAGTAAGTCAGCTTTGATCAAATGGCGAAGGAGACTTAATAGGTCAAATGGTCTAATTTTGCTCGTACGTCTTAAGGTCTTACAAGTCTCTCACCACTATCACTCTCTCTGACTATCTTTCCCTTCTGAGCCAACGATGGTGCCACTGATCTAGCTGATACTGCTACTCTGATCTTGCACCTCCCTAACAGCATCCAAAGTGTTAATGAGCCACATTTCTAATGGAGTCTCTGCAGTATCTATCTACTCCCTTTACTTTTCTTACTGGTCACTCCACTACCAGCAGGATGTCCATTAAGTGTGACCACATCACCAGAACTACAATCTATGACTCTTCACATCACAGATAATCCTGAGCTCATTCAACTCCAATTCTTGATGTTTCAATCAGGAACTGTAGCTGTAGCATTTCAGAAAAGTCATTAATAGTGTTGAGATTGCATCCACAACACAAGATAGAGCCTACTGTGACATTATTGATTGTATAGTTTTTCCTAAGGTCTCAAATGAAAATTGGAACTCATCACAGTACGAGTCAAGCAAACCTTTAAGCCTATTGGTGAGCACCAGAGATGGCACCTGCATCCTGGCAAATTCACAAGAGAGCAGTAGCTTCAGTATCAGAATAGCAGCCCTACAAATACCCAAACATTTTACAGATATTTTATAGATGTTGCATTTTGGAAGGACAAACCACAGTAGAACAAAGGGATCTAGGAATACAGGTACATAATTCTCTGAAAGTGATGTCACAGGTAGGCAAGGTTGTAAAGAAAGTTTATGGCATCTTGGCCTTCATAAATTAAAATATTGAGTAAAGGAGTTGGGATGTTATACAGAGGTTGTACAAGACATTGGAGATGCCAAATTTGGATATTATGTGCAGTTCTGGTCGCCAAACTACAGGAAGATTAAAAGAGTGCAGAGAAGATTTACTAGGATGTTGCCGGGTCTTCAGGAGTTGAGTTAAAGGGAAAAATTAAACAGGTTAAGACTTTATTCCTTGGAGCATAGGAGAATGAGGGGAGATTTGTTACAGGTTTACAAAATTATGAGGGATATGGACAGAGTAAATGTGAGTTGGCTCTTTCCACTTAGATTAAGAAACATAAATACAAGAGGACATAGCTTTAGGGTGAAAGGGCAAAGGTTTGGGGGATTTTTTTTTTTTTTACTCAGAGTGTGAGCATGTGAAATGAGCTGCCATCTCACATGGTAAATGCAAGCTCACTCTTGTGTTTTAAGAATAAATTGGATAGATACATGGATGGGAGAGGTCTGGAGGGTTATGGAATGGGTGCAGGTCATTGGGACTAGTAGAATTATGTTTTGGCACAGATTAGAAGGGCTGAATGGCCTGTTTTGTGTGCTGTTGTGTTCTTTGGTTCTATACTCCGAGCCACAGTGCTGAAATAATTTTTCAATGAATTCAAGTGTCCAATAATATACTGAGGTCAGTGCTCTTGCTACAAAGTACAAGTTCCTGAGCTGAATTTGGCAGAATAACAGTTCCTGCTTTTTTTCTTGATTTATCTTGTCTGTCAAATTTTTAAAAATGAGATCAAAAAAAATTGTGAGAGGTTTACTGTTGTAAAAGCTTCAGTGAAATTGTTTTTGATTCGCATTTACCAAATTGTTCATGTTGGTTTCTCTGTGTGGGGAAGATATTCTGGTCTACCTGTAATTAAAACTAACAACATCATGATGAGATTCTCTTCGGCAATATAATTGTTATTAGATTCATCACTCAATGATAGCTTTCTTCTGTTTTAAATCAAAAACTTTCAACATCAAAATCCATTTGCTTGATTGCCATCCTTCTCAAGTTCTCTGCATTTCATAATTATAATTACAAGTAAAAATTGATTACTTAATGAGGGAAAATAATTTAAAAGTTTAATCTAGCTCAACCCTATTTTGTCAGATGAGAAAATCTGATTAAATATAAAATTAACATTTTTTACAAGAGCTACTGTAAAAGAGACTAATTAATGACATGCATTGCAACAATTAAACTTTCAAGCCGCTTTAAGTTTCTTTCCTGGCCAAACACACGGAATGCTGCCAAACAACTCAACTTTTGCAATCACTGGGAAATTTGAAGGACTGAACATAACCAACACTCAGAAGTCATTGTACAAATGCCAATATACATTTATATGCAAAGCACATATGGGGGAAGTGAAAGCTCATTCGAAATTCACCATGTCTAAATATTGTTAAGTTTTAAGATTTACCTTGCTTTGAATTTAAACAAAAGCAATATGTTAAAAAAATAAACAGAGCTCATTCTTTGCTTTCAGTGCTGTTGAACTCAGCACGTTACAATATAAAGAAACTAACAAATCTGGATTAAAATGAAAACTGTTTAAATTAGCTCTACAGATCCACAATTGAAAGTTCTACTTTTACACATGTAAATTGGCCCTATCAAATAAAAAAAATTGCTTACAAATGGCAGAAACAATTGAAACACAGTGTTGTACTTAGTCTTAAATAAAAATAATTATTGTATGACTTAATTAACCTTTCCTCTCTGCTTTTAGTGTCACTCCACTTACCTGGCACCAGTCTCGCTGCAATTTTCTCAGTTCACTGGGAAGATTTAAATCAGAATGAGTGACCACTACTTACAAATGTCAGCTTCCTTTCAAGTCAAAGCCTCCGTTTGTTTGTACTTTCTGAATGCTACTTGGTTCTAATGACAAATTCTCCTCATCACGTTAACATCCACCAACTCAATCCAATCTATCACTGAAATCTCATCCTGGTCACCACCAAGCTCCATTATTTTAGTGTTCACCTGGCTGGGTACTGACATTCCTCATGCAACTGCTGCCTATATCACACCCAATGCCAAATGTCATTCATAATCTCAACTTTCACTGATGTACCTTAGGCTGGACTGCGCTTCATCAAGACTACCTATGACCATCGTAATCCTTGGCCATGCGTAGTCCTTTTGGAGCTGATTCTACTGGAGACCTCATAGCTGTGGCTGTCCCTCATTTAAGCTTCAGGTGCTGGATCTGAAGTCTTTGTCGCAGACCTATGAATAGTCTTTTACATAAAATGATGAACAGGACAACACAGGAATAGGCCCCTTGGTCCATTGGCTTCAACAAACATGATGCCGGAGTGAAACTAAAATTACTTGCACAGGATATATAGCCCTTTATTCCTTGCATATTCACGTGTCTATCTATCTAGGTGCCCCCTTAAAGGCTATTATTGTATCTGCTTCCACCAATACACTTGGCTGCAGTTTCCAGACACCTACTGCTCTCTGGGTAAAACCTTGCCCTGCTCATCTCATTTAAACTTCCCCCTCACATCAGGTCTGCTACAATGCGACATTTCTATCCTGAGAAATGGACTCTGACTGTCTGCTTTAGCAATGCCTCTCTTAATTTTATAAACTTCTATCATTTAAGTTCAATTCCAAAAAAAGGCCTCTGATCTACTTTTCACAGTTTCTATGGAATTCCTCACAATATATGAGGTAGCCATTTTGGCTCATCAAATCTCTACCACTTCACACAGCAATTCCATTCCATTCCCTACAACCCATGCTTCCTCACATTCCCACAACTTATCAACACATTATGAGTAACTTACTATAGCCAATTACCGAGCAATCGGGTTATCTCTAGGATAGGGGAAGAAACTCAAAGACCCGTGGGTTGGTAGGTTAATTGGCACTGAAGGAGCACACTTCATGTGGTTAGCACCCAAGTTAGTATTAAACTCAATTCCCTGGAGCTGTCCACAGACAAAACTGCACACCATTAAAAACAGTAAGTGAAAGAGATAAATAACTGGTCACATTTAGTAGTTAAAATTAAATAATTAAAATATAAAATAAACTACCAATTATCTTCAATGAAGGTTCAATGATTCAATTCAAATGAATGAGGTTGCAATACATTAAGTAAACCCCAGTCAACAGCTAATAGGCCATCTTGAGAGTGTGTTAAAACATCATGGCTTCTGACTTCTCATTCATCCTCAACTTTTGTGCAGCAATGCACAGGTCAGGTATGCACTGAAGTTAGCCAACAGTTCTCTGTGAAACTGTCAGTTAAAGATCATCACCATCTTATCTGGAGGCTTCCACTTCTCCAATGCTTCAAGTTGTAAATCTCTGTTTAATCCCTTCACATTTTCACCCCTCATTTATGCAATCTCCTCCGGTATTAGCAAAATATCTCCCAGTCCTTGGAGACTCATCTTTTACCCACTCAAATATGCGACCAGTTACATATCCTGAGCAGAAAACAGCCTGCTGGAGGAACTCAGGGGGTCGAGCAACATCAATGGCTGACATTTCAGGTCAGAACCCTTCATCAAGACTAACCTGCTGAATTCCTCCAGCAGATTATATTTTTAGTACAGATTCTTGCATCTGCAGTCTCTTGAGCCTCCAGATGAAAGTCCTGTTTTCTCTATAAATTCTTCTTCCCCTATTTCAACCTCTTAAAATTCATGATTCAAGTGAACAGGATGATGAAGATGGCATGTTATGTACTCACCTTCACGGGCAGGATGCCAGGTATTGAGTGCAAAAGTTGGGACCACATGACATAGCTCACAAAGATTTGGTGAGACCACACTCGGAGCACAATTCTGTATACTATAGTAAGTTACTCAATGTGTTGATGAGTTGTGGGAATGTGAGGAAGCATGGGTTGTAGGGAATGGAATGGAATTGCTGTGTGAAGTGGCAGAGATTTGATGAGCCAAAATGGCTACCTCATATATTGTGAGGAATTCCATAAAAACTGTAAAAAGTAGATCAGAGGCCTTTTTTGGGAATTGAACTTAAATGATAGAAGTTTATAAAATTAAGAGAGGTATTGCTAAAGTAGACAGTCAGAGTCCATTTCTCAGGATAGAAATGTCACATTGTAGCAGACATGATGTGAGGGAGAAGTTTAAATGAGATGAGCAGGGCAAGGTTTTACCCAGAGAGCAGTAGGTGCCTGGAAACTGCAGCCCTAAAGTATTGGTGGAAGCAGATACAATAGTAGCCTTTAAGGGGGCACCTAGATAGATAGACACGTGAATATGCAAGAAATAGAGGATATCAAGAAATTAGAAGGAGTGCAGAATCTTCAACAGAATCTTGTTGAGACTGGAGGCTTGAGTTCAAGGGAGAAGTTGGAAATGCTGGGCCTTTATTCCCTGGAGTGTAGGAGGATGAGAGATGACCTGATAAAGGTTTGTAAAATCAAAGTTCATTGATAAACTAAATACTCAGTCTTTTTTACTGAGGGTAGATGATACTGTAACCAATGAGCATAGGTTTATAGTGAGAGGGACCTGAGGGACACTTAAGGTATAGTCTTTTCACTCAAGAGCTAAAAGAGGAAGCCATAGAAGCAGATAAAATTATAATGTTCAAGATATTTGGACCAATTTATGTCAAGAAAGAGCTTGATAGGATATTGACCAAATGCTGGCAAATGGGGCTTGCTCAGAATGTCAACTTGCTCAACATGGATGAATTGGGCTGAAGTGATGCTGAATGATTCAGATTTTGACTAGGATTTTGGTCACCCCCCCTTAACATTTCCTTCTGTTACTTAATGATTTTACTTTGATTGTGCTTTAGATATTGTGCAAATTTTAAAGGCGGCTAAAAGAAAATGCATGCATGATTTCCAATGCACTGACTGCATCCAGATATCATGGAGGCTACTGCTGCTTCACCGCTTCAGTGACCTGGACTTGATCATGACTTCAGGTGTAGTGTCCATGGACTTTGCACCTTCTGACCATGGCTGCATGGTTTTAACTGGAATTGAGGCAATTTAAATGACTACTATAATTTGTCTCTGATAGAAGTGGGTGGGAGAACAATCAGGGTTGGGGAGAGGGGGAGGGGAGTGGAGTGATTGATCAGTACATGAGAGAAATTAGTTTACAGGGATGAGATTAATTGCTACAGCGCAAAACTTGTATGCACTTAATCGGGTGAAGGCCCATTAATGGGTCAAAGGAAATAAAAGTAAACATAAGGTTTATCTTAATTTTTTTTGGTCAGTCATAAATACTGAGTCACATTTACATTTCTTTATTTTGATGAAAATTCCCAAGGAAATCTTATTTGAAGACTTAAGGCAGTCTTGGATAAAGTACGTCTAGGCCTATTAGCAATACTGGTATTTAGGACTGTACGAGAAAAAAATTACTGGTACAGGACATTATTATATTACCGACAATCTAGATCTGCTGGAGGCATGGCAGAAGGATTAACATTTGAATCTTACCAGAGAAGCTTGGTTTTAACTCAATGTTCAATATGGTATAAATTTCATATCTTCAGTTGAAAAGTTGCAGTTCTGCAATAATGTTTGCTTTTCTGCTTCAGAACATTACCAAAAGCTTATTTTGCTCCATTTTTCAATATACAAGAAACAACAAATTGATTTATGCATACTGCCAGAAAGTCAGATTCCCCATTTCTCTCATCTGCATGGTGAAGCTGATGAACAGTTAGCGAAGTGTTTAGAGCAAAACTATTACAGTGTAGCGACTGTGTAGCGGGCCGAGTGGGCGCACAGCGTGGTATCACAAACTGTTGCCGGCGCAGTTCTTCGGCGGGCACATAGACCAGAGAGCTGGGTACTCATCCGGTTAATGGACCACACACGCGCAATGCTGCATGCCAAGTAATGGCACATTGGTTTGCTGTGCCTCCTGCCAGAAGGTGCAGGGCCCCCACTGTGTTTAATTTAAATCTGCCAGTCCCACAGATTGGCAGCAAACCCATAGTGATGTCAACACCCTGTCCCGTGGAGCCCGGGACGTGAAAGATATAAAAGAAGCATGTAAACCCCAAATAAATAGTCTTGTGTTGATTAACCTGGCGTATGTTTATTGCTTTAGTAGCTCTACCGAAGTAGTCGCTACAATTGGTGACCCCGACTGCAAGATTCAGCTGAAGTTTGAATTTATAGTTATCATGGACACAACTACAGCAGCAGCTGCTGCCATGGCTGCAGTTAATGCGGTGGGACTTCACTTGCCTCCTTTCTGGACCCATCAACCTTGGGTATGGCTTAATCAGACTGAAACCCAGTTTCGCCTTCGTGGCATAATGGCAGAGGATACGAAATTCTGGCAAGTCGTAGGTGTGTTGGACGCTGCTACAGCAGCTAAAGTGAATTTATTGCCAATTCCCCGGCAGACAACCAGTACACCAGGTTCTGCCAATTTCTCCTGGACACGCTGGAATTGCCCAGGCATGAGCATGCAGCTTTTGAATATGGAGGGACTGGGTGACAGGAATACATCTGATCTAATGAATGAGATGCTCACGTTAGCGGATGGTCATTCTCATTGCTTACTTTTTAAGACTCTACTCCTGTCGAATCTCCCAGGTCGTGTCTCAATACCAGTAGCTAACATGGATTTCCACCTTCCCCATGACGTGGCCCAGGAAGCTGACAGACTCTACTGTACACTAACACAAGAGTCTGCTCACATACAGCCTGATTTCACAGCAGATACATCTTCCGTGCCCTACGAACATCCTATGCCCGCGGTTCAAACAAAAAAGGAACGTGCTGACGGGCGGCAAGAATGGTGTTTTTACCATCGCCGTTGGGGAAAAACGGCCCATAGATGCACCCCACCATGTAGCTACCACAGCAAAAAGTCAGGAAACGACAAAGCCGGCTGCCAGTAGTGGCCGCGGCAACTGGCACAAGTACTGGCCTTCTGCATCTTCAAGATGACACTGGTAAACACAAGTTTCTCATAGAAACGGGTGCTGAGATCAGTTTGTTCCCGCCAACCTATTTTGAGAAGACTTGCCTGCATCATCCACAGAGATGATTTATGGTACGGTCCTCGCAGTTCCAGGGGACATTCACTTCGCATCCAACTCTGACCTGGATGTCCTTCAGCAGCTTTGATGTGGTGTCGCAGTCAGCAAACCTATTCCAAACATCTGGCATGGAACCCCTCAATGGCACGTGCCCCCACCGCTCCTTGATGCCGACTTTGTTTTTGTGCGCACAGAGGTTCCAGAAGCATCGTTGGAATGACTGTATGAGGGCCCTTTCCCTGTGATTAAGAAGGATGGGGCTGTATATACTTTGGACATTGGGGGACATTCGCAACTGTTCAGTGTGGACAGACTCAAGCCTGCCCATATGGATCCCACTTTTCCCATTCATTGCCCCCAGCCCAGGCAACAAGGGTGTCCACCTAAAGTGCATGCTCTGGTATATTGGTTTTGGGTGACGATTCTGGGGGGTGGTGGTGTAGCAGTCATGCAGCAGGCCAAGTGGGCGCAAAGCATGGTATGGAGAACTGCTGCGGTTCTTCGGTGGGCACGCGTAGCCGTAGGCAAGACAGCAGGGTACTCACCTGGTTAGGGTGCTGCGTGCCGAGTAACAGCACATTGGTTTGCTATGCCTCCTGCCAGAAGGCGCAGGGCCCCCACTGTTTAATTTAAACCTGCCAGTCCCACGGATCGGCGTCAAACTCAGTGATGTCAACAGTCTTTCCCGTGGACGCCGGAACGTGAAGGATATAAAAGAAGCATGTAAAATTAGTCTTGTGTTGACTAACCTGGTGTATGTGTATTGCTTTAGTAGCTTTACCGAAGTAGTCGCTACAACAGCACTAGCGATCCAGATTGGAATGCAGCACTGTCTGTAAGGAGTTTGTTCATTCTCCTTGTAATCACATGTGTTTCCTCTGGATGCTCTATTTTCCTCCCACCCTCCAAAACGACGCACGCACGCACGCACGCACGCACGCACGCTATTTGCTGTGCTGCTATTTTAATTTATGTTAGACAGATTTATAATACATTTTTATTGTTTTAATATAACATTACTATTAATCCAGCTTCCCAAATGCAAGTTTCAGTAGAAAAATATTTAATGGTTGCACTGTAGGAGTTATGTGAATGTTTTATACTGTTTTCCATCATCCTGGGGGCACTCTAAAACACGGGCTATTAAGGTTCAGATTTTATACTTGGCATGCAAGATGATCCCTGGTTTTGGGGTAACATTTTTAAGGTTCAAATATCATCTAACATGCCAACATATGGGGAATACAGCACAGAAGCACACCCTTTGGACTATTGAGTGTACACAAAACATCAAACACCTGCTTTCTAGTCCATTTAATTTATTTCTGGACATTTCAATCAAATCCTCGCAGATTCCATCATTCACCCACAAAAGGGAAATTAACAGTGGCCAATTAATATACCAACCTGTATGTCTTTGGAATGTGGGAGGAAACCAGAGCACCTGGAGGGATCTTCCACAGTTACAAGGAAAATGTATGATCTCCACACTGACAGACCACACAAAGTCAGGATTAAACATGGGTCACTTGCTTAAGGTGTCTCTGGTTCTAGAGCACATCTTCAGAACTACTGTGGAGATGTTGTTCAATCCCTCAGCCTTTGTGTATCAAATGCTATCAGCTGTTTCATGATAGCATAAGGAGTGAATCAATTTGTCTGAAGACTGCTGCCGTGATGGTGGAGGTCTCAGGAGGAATTTGAGCTGGATCATCTCTTTGGCACTTCTGGTGGCTGCAAATATTTCGGCCATTTCTTTATCATTCACAAATTGGGTCCTGCCTTCATTGAGATTAGGAATGTTCTTGGAGACTTCTCCCATCATCTGTTTAATTGCCCATCATCATACATACTATTTTGTGAGATGGGACTGCAGAGCTTTGATCCCTTAGGACAGTTCTCCGTGTTATAAGAATACATGTAGTCCTGTATTGTAACTTCTCTAGAAGATTGGGTTCCATTATCTTCAAGAATTTTTGATCCTGCTCCTAATATGTCCCTTTTTTATTTCTCGTTGAACTAGCTTTGATCCCCTGGCAGCAAGAGGTATCCAAGTCCATGAAGTTGCTGGTTGTGATGTACATTTCTGCTACAGATTATGGTGGACCTCAACAATGCCCAGTTTTGAGCTGATTAATCTGTTCCAAGCCCATTTAGTATGATAGTATTGCCACTGAACACAAAGAAGGAGAACCTTGGTGTGAAGACAGAACATTATCCTGAGGACTGTGCAGTAGTCACCCAATGCAGTCATGGACAGATGAATCTGTCACATGTAGTCTGAACAAGGTGAGGCTGGTTGAAAACTACAAACTTTTCAACAAAGGATGAAAGAAGGTAAGCACTTCTGCAGGCTATATCAACTGCAAGGAAAAAACCGGATTCCAGTATTTAGTGTTCTGTTAACCATTCCTTTGAAAAAACCGACCTGGCTCAGCAAAGTCAAATAGTTTATGAAAGATAAATCATGTTTATTAGAGATCTTTGAAGATGTAACAAGCATAGTAGTTAAAAAGGAGACAATGGCTGCAGAGTACTTGGGCAATCAAGAAGGTATTGCATGAAAATTTACTAGGGGTTTATGGGGGTGACAAGACAGAGATAAACAATTTATTTTGGTTGGCAGGAAATAATGGTAGAGTGCCTCAGGGTCAGTGCTGGGCTTTCAGCTAGTTAACTATTTACAACCTCACTTGAAGGGCATTGTTTTCAAGTTTGTTTATGGAGCAGATAGGTAGAAATTTAAACTGCAAGGAATACAACTATCTGCAAAAGGACAAGTGACAAGTGAGAGGGCATTAATGTGGTAGGTATATTGAGGGAAATTAGAGCTTATAAACTTTGGTAAGAAGAGCTCAGAAACAAAGTCTACAATGTTATTCAAATAATTGTGATGTCCACATAGAAGAGTCATAAAATGTTTTATATTCAGGCACAGAAAGTGAATCAGAAAGCAAATGTTGGTCTTTATAGCAAGGGGAAGGCACATGTGTAAGGAACTATGAACTGCAGCATGGTTTTAATGAGAGCAAATTTGGGGAACTAGGGCTTTAGTTTTCTTATGTGGAGGTGCAGTGAAGCCTCACTAAATCAATTCCTCAAAAGAGCAGGCGGTCTCATGAAGAAAGATAAAGGAAAATTTAGCCAGTGCTCTCTGGAGTTCAGAAAATTGCAAGATACCACATGGATTCTGAAAGTCATGGAAGGCTAATGTGTAATCTCAGAAGAAAGGGGTTAAAAACTTAATCCTGAAGATGAGGAGAAATTTCTTCTCTCAGTCAGAAGTGAATCGTTGGTAGTTCTTAACCCATGTGGCTGTTGACATTGCCATAAGGTATATTGACGATTAAAATAGATTTCAGTCATCAATATACCTAATAACACTGTCAACATATTTTATAGCTGCAGGGAATATAATAGTGTTGAGAATCTGCCAGGAAAGTGAAGTTGTGGCCAAAGATCAGATATATCATAATCTTAATGGCCAAGAAGACTCAATGCCCTATTCATACTTTTTGCTCAGAGTGCTCTTAATGAAAAAAAAATACACGTTGTTGCTTCTTCCTGGGTTCAGGCTGATGGCGCACATCCCCACTCTCTTTGCTGTGAATTTTGCTTTCTTTTTCTCTCTGCAATGATTTACAAACCTTAAATGCCATCTTAAGACTAAAACACAAGGCTTTCAATTAGTGTGACTTCTAATACAGCAAAATATTTAACATTTTACAGAACAAAAGCAGCCATACTTCTCAAGAATCAAAATATTCATCTTTGAAGGGCTAAAGTGCATCAGTAATGTTGTTAAAATCAGAATAAAGTCACAACTTTGCTTATTTCATGACTATCTGTTTTCCTCATTAATATTTTCAGAACAGTGCTTCAGGTTGAAATGTGCCATACCTAAGTGCTGACTTTGCCAATACCATCCACATCCAGAATGGTTTCTCTTACATTATACTTCCATCAAAAGGAGAGATTCACACATGTTTTTGTTGTTTCAGTAGCGGATCTTCAGAGAAGTTATTTCTTTATGAAATGGTCACCTATATATTTTATTTAAAAACCAGAATATGACCAAGAAATAACACATCCAATATGTTCTTCTCATGAACATAAATCTATGTTCATGAATCAATGAATCAATAAATCTAACCATTTCTTCCATTTGATCTCTTCCTATTCCACACCAAAACTAAATCTCTCCCAAAAATCTACCAACCCCAATCACCATTTTTAATTCTAATTTGTTGCCATTTTCCTCCAAATGGATGCAAGAAACTAAAGCAGGAATATGCGATTCAGATTATATTTTACTGCTACTTTCCTGCACTAGCCCCATATCTCTGAATTCCCTTAACATCTTAAATCCTCTCTTTTTCCAGTATTTTGATTGAGTTTCATATATGCTCATACATAGGTAATAACATGAATATATATCCATAAACAGCCTATGAAAGAGACAAAAAAACTCCAAAATATATATAAAACAAAAACTATTCTAATAATCTAACCCTCCCCTTGTGAAGTTATGATTAAACATACAAGTTCACGTATAGTTTATTTAGATTACTGATATTGTATTGTAATTTTATTATTTTATTCTTAATTTTTTTAATGTAATCTTATATGTTATTCATGTTATAAAATCTTAAATAAAATTAAAAAAAAACATACAAGTTCTATTAATTCATAGAAACATAGAAGATAGCAGGAGTAGGTCATTCGACCCTTCGAGCCTGCTCCGCCATTCAACGAGATCGTGGCTGATCTTAAAGTTCAGTACCCCATCCCCGCCTTCTCTCCGTAACCTTTAATACCCTTATACTGAAGAAATATATCCAATTCCCTCTTAAATATATTTAATGAACCAGCCTCTACTGCCCTCTGTGGCAATGAATTCCACAGATTCACCACCCTCTGGGTATAGAAATTCCTCCTCATCTCGGTCCTAAATGGTTTGCCTATTATCCTCAAACCATGGCCCCGGGTTCTGGATTTTCCCATCATTGGAAACATCCCATCTGCATCCATTCTGTCCAGTCCTGCCAGAATTTTATATGTCTGTATGAGATCCCCTCTCAATCTTCTAAACTCCAGCGAGTACAATCCCAATTTGCACAATCTTTCCTCATAAGTCATTCCTGCCATTCCAGGTCTCAGCCTGGTGAATCGCCTCTGCACTCCCTCCATTGCAAGAACATCCTTCCTTAGATAAGGTGACCAAAACTGCACACAATACTCCAGGTGGGGTCTCACCAAGGCCCTGTACAGCTGCAGTAAGGTATCCTTGTTCCTATATTCAAACCCTCTTGATATGAAGGCCAACATACCATTTGCCTTTTTAACCGCCTGCTGTACCTGCATGCTCGCCTTCAGAGACTGGTGTACAAGTACCCCTAGGTCTCTCTGCACTTCCCCATCTCTTAATCTATTGCCATTCAAATAGTAATCTGCCCTCCGGTTTGTATTACCAAAGTGGATAACTTCACATTTATCCACATTGTAGTGCATTTGCCATGTATCTGCCCAGTCCTTCAATTTATCCAAATCACACTGGAGCTTCCTGACCCCCTCTTCCGTGCACACAACCCCTCCTAGCTTAGTGTCATCTGCAAATTTGGAGATATTACATCCAATCCCCTCATCCAGATCATTAATGTAAATTGTGAACAGCAGGGGTCCCAGTACAGATCCCTGTGGCACCCCACTGGTCACCGCCTGCCACTCAGAAAACGAGCCATTTATCCCAACTCTGTCTTCTACCTGCCAGCCAGTTCTCAATCCACATCAATACTTTGCCCCCAATCCCATGAGCCTTGATTTTGGAAACCACTCGTTTATGCGGGACCTTATCAAAGGCCTTTTGGAAGTCCAGGTACACCACATCCACTGGCTCTCCCCCATCTATTTTACCTGTCACAATCTCAAAGAATTCCAATAGATTTGTCAAGCACGATTTACCTTTTGTAAATCCATGTTGACTCCATCTGATCCCTTCTCTGCTAGTCATATGCTCCGCTATTACATCCTTAATAATGGATTCCATCATTTTGCCCACTACTGATGTAAGGCTCACCGGCCTATAATTCCCCGCTTTTTCTCTACCCCCCTTTTTAAATAGTGGGGTAACATTAGCTACCCTCCAATCCATGGGTACTGATCCTGAGTCTATCGAGTTCTGGAAAATAATTCTTAAAGCATCTGCTATCTGAATGGCCACTTCCTTAAGTACCCTAGGATGTAGATTATCAGGCCCTTGGGATTTATCTGCCTTCAATCCCATCAATTTCCCCAAGACCATGTCCTTAGAGATACTGATTTCTTTCAGTTCCTCCCTTGCATTAGTCTCTATGTTTCCCAACATCCTTGGGAGGTTATTTGTATCCTCTCTTGTAAAAACAGAACTAAAGTAAGAATTTAATTGGTCTGCCATTTCCTTATTCCCCATTATATATATTCCCCTGATTCCGACTGCAAGGGACCTACTCTGGATTTCACCAATCTTTTCCTCTTGACATATTTATAAAAGCTTTTGCAGTCGGTTTTTATATTTGCCGCAAGCTTACTTTCGTAATTTATTTTTGCTCTCTTTATTAATCCCTTCGTCCTCCTTTGGTGCATCTTGAACTGCTCCCAGTCTTCAGTTGTGGTACTTTTTTTGGCCAATTGATATGCTCTCTCTTTGGACCAAATGCTGTCTCTAATTTCCCTTGTTATCCACGGTTGAGTCACCTTTTTTTGGTTTATTTTTATGCCAAACCGGTATAAACGATTTTTGCAATTTCTCCATTAGATCTGTGAATGTTTTCCATTGTCTATCCACAGTCAACTCCCCCATAAACACCACCCAATCAATCTTACTCAACTCCCGTCTCATACCATCATAATTCCCTTTATTTAAATTCAGGACCTTAGTCTCGGTTTTAATTTCATCACTCTCCATGTCAAGTGAGAATTCGATCATATTGTGATCTCTCCTACCCAAAGGGCCTCGTACAACAAGATTGTTGATTCGCCCCTTATCATTGCATAATACCCAATCTAAAATGGCCTGCTCCCGAGTTGGTTCCTCGACATATTGGTCTAGATAACCGTCCCGTAAACATTCAAGGAATTCCTCCTCCTCAGTATTTTTACTAATTTGGCTAGTCCAATCTATATGCAAATTAAAATCTCCCATGATGACAGCTGTTCCCTTATTGCATGCTTTTCTAATTTCTCTTTTAATGCCTTCCCTCACTTCTACACCACTATTTGGAGGCCTATATACCACCCCCACTAACGTTTTCCGCCCCTTGCTATTCCTCAGTTCTACCCATACAGATTCTGCATCTTCCGAGTTGATATCCTTTCTGTCAATCATGTCGGTCCCTTCTCTCACCATCAATACTACCCCACCCCCTTTTCTTTCTTGCCGATCCCTCCTAAATATCATATACCCCGGGATGTTAAGTTCCCAGGCTTCATGAAAGAAAAGACAACCAATCCGTAAAATGGGATCCAATAATTGCATAAATTATGAAAATAATTAAGGAAAGGACCCCATAAATTTAGAAAATTAGGGTTAATTACAATAGTAAAGCATCTAATTTTTTCTAGAGAAAATCTTAAAATCCTGAATACACTCTGTGACAGGAGAGGATTCTAAAGACTCGGTGCCCTCGGATTTAAGAAATTTCTAATTTGAAATGCACTGAAATAGCCAAACCCATAGTTTGGGGTTGTGACGTCCAATTCTAGGCACCTCAAGCAAGGGAAACATTTTATTCTTCAAGCAATTTATTTTCTTTTAATGTTTCAATGAGATTATGTAATATTCTTCTGACCCTCTCTGCCTGATTTCTCCTCATACACAATATTCCAACTGAATTCTCATGGGGGCCTTGTACTACATCTCTATTTTTGTGCTCAGTTTTTGCAGTAAAGGCAAACAATGTGGTTTGCCACATAATCTCTTGCAGTCCTTTTCATTGAATTGGACACAAAATCATTCAAATCCTTAGAATACCAAGACCTTTGTCTCATCATTTAAACTAGCCATTAACAACTTTTTTTCTGCTATGCATCCCCCCACCCCACCCCACCCTACCCCCCCTCCCCAACTGTCATATGACTCTGCTCAAAGTTTATGGGTCTCCTTCCCTGTGAAGTTTTGGTTTCTACTGTACTTCTCTACTTCAGACTACATAAAAAACAAAAAAATATTTATGTTACAGGAGGTGAAATGAAAACAAGGCTTTCACTTAAATGTGCTGTGGGCCTCTGTTAAGGATGACTGATTTAAATTATTCCTTTCAACTTCATCCTTAAATAAGAGCCAACATGAGCACGGGAGTGTGACCAGGAATTGAAATGGTTGGCCACTGTGGTTGCAAACGGAGAAGTGCTGAGTGAAGTGATCTCCCAATCTGCGACCGGTCTTTCCAATACAGAGAATGCTACAAAGGGAGCACTGGATGCAGTAAACAAGTTCTCTGGATGTACAAGTGAAGTGTTGCTTCACTTGAAAGGCCTGTTTGGGGCCTCGGACCACAGTGAGGGAGGAGGTATGGGCGCACGTGTTGCACCTCCTGCGGGCAACAGGGGAAGGTGCCGGGGGTGCAATGGGTGGGGAGGGATGAGTGCACGAGGGAATCACAGAGAACGGTCCCTGCAGAAGGCTGAGGGGAGAAGAAGGAAAAATGTGTCTGGTGGTGGGATCCTGTAGTAAGTGTTGTAAGTTCAATGGATGATGTATTGGACACAGAGGCTGGTGGAGTGGTAGGTGAGGATGAGGGGAATTCTGTTTGTTGCGTCTAAGAATAGAGGGGGCCAGGGAAGAGAAGCAGGAAATCGAGGAGATGCAGGTGAGGGCTGTGTTGATAGTGGTGGAGGGAAAGCCGCATTTGTGGAAGAAGGCAGACATCTCAGAAGATCTGGATTAGAAGACCTCATCTTGGGAACAGATACTGTGGAGATAGAGAAATTGAAAGAAGGAAATAGAATCCTTGCAGGGGACAGGGAGTGAGGAAGTGTAGTCCTGGTGTTGTGGGAGTTAGAATGTTTGTAGTATATGTTGGTGGAAAGCTTGTCTTCCAAGATGGAGACAGAGAGATCCTGGAAGGGGAGTGTTACCAGAGATGGACAAGGTGAGTTTGAGATCAGGGTACAAGAAGGCTACAAAGTGGATGAAATTGACAAACTCACAGTGGGCACACGAAGCAGTCCCGATGTTGTCGTCGATATACTGGAGGAAGAGTTGAAGGGGTCTTGCCTATGTAGGTTTGCAGCATGGATTGCTCCACAAAGCCCACAAACAGGAAGGCATAGCTTGATATCCAACAGATATCCATGGCTAATCCTTTGATTTAGAGAAAGTGGAATAAGTTAAAGAAGTTATTTAGAGCGAGGACAAGTTCTTCCAAACAGAGGAGGGTAGTGGTGATCGGGTCCTAGGACCAGGAAGAAGTGGAGTGCTTTCAGATGTTCTGATGGGGGATAAAGGTATACTGGACATCCATTGGTTCGGGAAATCTGAAGTCACTGAGGAAATGGAGGGAATGTGAGGTGTCGTGGATGTAGGTGGGGATGGATTGGACCAGGGGAGAAAAGAGGCAAGATAAGATGAAATTAGTTTGGTGGAGCAAAAGCAGGCAGAAACAATGTGACTGGGTTTGTGCATCTTGGATAGAAGGTCAAAATGGGGGTGGGAGAGAATGAGATTGGTGGCCGTGGAGGGGAGATGACTAGATGTGATGAGGTTGGAGATGGTATTGGAGACAGTAGCCTGATGTGTAGTGGTGGGGTCCTGTGGAAGGGGTCGATACGAGAAGGTGTCTGAGAGCTGTGGATTGGCCTCAGCAAGGTAGAGATCAGTGTGCTAGACCACATGTGTACCACCATTGTCTGTGGGTTTGATGGCAAGGTTGGGATTTTTGTGGAGAGAGTGAACGGTATAGCATTCTGAGGAGGTGAGGTTGGAATATGAGGGGGGGGGGGGGAGGGTTGGTAAAGTTGAGACAGTTGATGTCTCAGCCAGTGTCTACAGATTTTTGTGATTACTCTTGAAGAATATCTTCATTTCACTTTCATTTATTGGCTAATATCCTGAAACACGAATTCTTTTCTTTGTTGAGTAATAGTTCTGAAGGAAAGGAACCAACTCAAAACATCAGCTCTGTTTTAACATCGAACAGTACAATGCAAGAAAAGGTTCTTCCCCTACATAAAACATTGTGCCCAAATTAAACTGAGGCTCTACTACTTGGCCAAGATACATAACCTTCTATTTCCTGGCATATTCATGTTTCTATCTATAAGCCTCCTAAACACTACTATTGTATCTGCCTCCACCAGCATGCCTATTATCCATTCCGGGCTCTACCTACCACATTGTAAAAAAAATACTTGCCTAACACATCTCCTTTAAACTCACCCAGACTCAAAAAATTGCAGATCCTCTTCTATATATTGTTGCCCAGGGAAAACAATTCTGACTATCTACCCTATCTGTACCCCTTCACAATTTTATAAACTTCCATCAGGTCTCCCTTCAGCCTCCCACACACCAAAGAAAACAACTCAAGTTTGTCCATCCTCTCCCCATAGCACATACCCTCTAATCCAAGCAACCACTTCTGTACCCTTTCTGACACATCCACATCCTTCCTGTCATGGGGCAACCAGAATACCACATAGTACTCCAATTGCAGTCTAGCAACATTTTACTTAACTGCAACAAGACTTGCTTATTTTTATGCCCAATGTCCCTCCAAATGAAGGCATGCATACTATATGCCTTCTTTATCACCAATCTACTTCTGTGGCTACTTTCATAGAGCAATGAATCATACCCCACAGATCCCTTTGCTTATCTATGCTCATAAGAATCCCAACATTAACAGCATATTTTTTCCTGAGGAGGAGTCACGTGATGGAGTAGTGGCCGGACAGTGAACTCCAGCCCTCTCCAGAAAAGTCGGGAAAAACAAGAGAAAATACAAAGGCACAGAAATAAAAGTTACAGAAAAGTGAGTATAAAGGTGGAAAGAAGATGGCGACAAAAAAAGAAAAATCGAAAGCAACGGTAAGAAGAGAGGAAGAGAAGACAAAGGAGGAAAAAGGTGAAGGCCTTACCTGTCCGAAGAGGCCCGCTGCAGAGAGAGAAACCCGCTCCCTCAGATCGGTAAATAATGGACTACAAAAATGGCTCGCAGAGCCGAGTAAAAGTGCGCAACCGCGCATGCGCGATGCGAATGAAAGAAAACACACCGACGGGAGGGGGGACCAGCTGGGGAGTCGATCTCCACAGCCGGCAACGACAGCTGCAGAACACCTGCAGCAAGAAGAGACCACAGAAGACAATAGAAACAAGAAAGAAGAGGAGGAAAGGGCAACAAAGAAACAACAGATGGCCAACCCAGAGGAAGAAGAAGAGGAAGAGGAAGAGTATGGTGAAATAGAAGAAGAAAAGAAAGGCAAGGTAAAGGATATACTTGCTCTTATTAAAGGATACATGGAGTCATTTAAAGAATGGCAAACACAGGAATTTAAGGATTTAAGAAAAAGAATAAACAACACAGAAGAGAAAATAAATAAAATGGAGATGACCTTAACAGAAATGGGAAAAAAAATGGACAAGATGGAAGAGCGGGCAGTAGCAGCAGAAATGGAGGTAGAAGACTTAAAAAAGAAATTGGAGAAATCTAATAAAAAAACTAAAGAGACACAAGAACTACTAGCTCAAAAAATAGATACAATGGAAAACCATAACAGAAGAAATAACATAAAGATAGTGGGCCTTAAGGAAGATGAAGAAGGCAAGAATATGAGGGAGTTTATAAAAGAGTGGATCCCTAAGACCCTAGGATGTCCAGAACTACAGCATGAAATGGAAATAGAAAGGGCACATAGAGTATTGGCCTCTAAACCACAACCACAACAAAAACCAAGATCTATTGTAGTAAAATTCCTAAGATATACTACAAGAGAAAAGGTACTGGAGAAGACAATGGAAAAAGTAAGAGAGGGCAACAAATCACTGGAGTATAAAGGGCAAAAATCTTCATTTATCCAGATATAAGTTTTGAACTCCTAAAGAAGAGAAAAGAGTTCAATACAGCAAAGGCGATTTTATGGAAGAAAGGGTATAAATTTATACTAAAGCATCCAGCGGTATTGAAAATATTTATTCCAGGACAACAAAACAGACTATTCTCGGATCCAGAAGAAGCACGAAAATTTGCAGAACAATTACAAAAATAGACTGAGGGAGGAAGACGGGTAATGAGAGTTAAAATGATCACGATTGATATGTATGTGGGTAAAGACAAAAATAGACTGAGGGATGAAGACGGGTAATGAGAGTAAAAATGATCACGATTGATATGTATGCGGGTAAAGAGGTATAAGAGTGAATAGAGACAATGAGCATACAAGAATGTATCTGTACTTCGAGGAAAATATAGATAGTATAGACAAGAATTAATAAGGGAAGGTAATGGAATAGAGAGAATAAGGAGGGAATTAAAAGAGTGACCTTTGTGACATATGTAAAGTGAAATCTTTTCTGGGGGAGGCGGGGTGGGGGGAAATAGCGGTCACTGCAAAATCAGTTGACGCTTGCGAGTGGATTCGCAAATCCAAATGGAGAGGGGAGATGTGGTTGTCCGACAAGGGATAAAGGACAACTCAGGAGGTGAAGGGGAGATTGGGGATAAATAAGATAGAAATAGGAGAATAAGGAAAATGTTGGATGTTGTAGGAATGTTGTCTTATAAAGAGTTGAAAATAAGAAAACAGAAATGGAAAAGGAGGAAAGGTAATGATGGAAAAACGGAAAGAGAAGATAAACAAAATATAAAAGGGCTACGCTGAACTATATGTCTTTAAATATTAATGGAATACATAACCAAATTAAAAGGAAGAAACTACCAAATTTAAATGAATAAATGTATTCCATTAGAAAAAATAACATATTGGTTAAGAAATAATATTGAAATATTCGAACAAGTATAGGAGCCTTACATTAAATACAATAGCGAAAACCTACCGGGGACAAACATTACCTAAGTTGATGGAAGGAGAAGGAAAGAAAAGAATGGACTCAGTAGAATTTCTGGTGTAATTTTGTTGAATGACAACATTGTCTGACTGGCTTAATGCAACCTAGATTGTATACCTAAAATGGATGAGAGGGGGGGTGGGGGGGTGGTTTGGGAGGAAAGGGGGGGGGGGGAGAAAAAGTCACTGTATATGTGTGAAAAAGAAATAGTGTATATCATGGCTAATGTGATTTATGGTGTGAAAAATAAAAAAAATAAAAAAAACAGCATATTTTTTCCTTACATTTGACCTCCAAAAGTGCAGCATCTCACAATGTCTGAATGAAACTTCAATCTGCCATTTTCTGCCCATATCTGTAACTGATATATATCCTGTCGAATTCATTGATCACCCTCTACAGTGTCCACAACTCCAGAAATCTTTGCATCATCTACAAACTTAACAACTCACCCATCTAATTTTTCATCCATGTCATTTTTAGATATTACAAACAGAGGTCCCAACATCAATCCTTATTCTTCATAGGTCATTGATCTCCTTTAACAATAATACCCTTCGACCACAACCTTCTGTCTCCTAATGGCCAGCCAACTCCAAATCCAAGTTATCGTGGATCCCATTCATTTGTACCTTCTTGATCAGTCCATCATGAAGGACCTTGTGAAGTACCTTGATGAAGTCCACCGACCGCCCTACTCTAATCAACCATCTTTGTCACCTCTTCAAACAACCATCAAATTTGTAAAACATGCCCTTCCCCACACGAAGTTATGCCAACTAACCCTTAATCTGAACATGCCTTTCTATATATGCATAAACCCTATTTTCTCTGATAGTTTTCCTGATACGGATGAGAGACTGATCATCCTGTAATTTTCCAGATTATCCCTATTTTCTTTCTTTAACAATGGTACAATATTGGCTACCCTGCAGTACTGAGACATTAGGCCTTTTTATGCGAGGCCCAGCTCTGAGGGAAAACAAACTTACTTTTCATGAGAGGTGCCTCGTAGAGCCTCTGGAGCCAATGGAGGTGGGGCAACTGGTGCCATAGCGCCACCCATCATAAATACATGACACAGAAATGGCCGTCTTGCCTATCCATAATTCCCCCATGCAGCTGGAACCTGTGTTTAAGAACAATTCTAGCTGTGTGGGGGATTATGGATAGGGAAGATGGCCATTGCTCTGCTGCGTTTTGAGCTGCTGACGAGTGGCCCGGTGAGGTGCCGGAGTGGCTGGCGGGGCTGTCACAGCCTGCACCAGTCTTGCCCTGACTGACCCCACCCTGATGGACCCCACCGGCCACCCCTGCCCTGACGGCCCCTACCCTGATGGACCCCCAGCCAAACAGTTCCCACCAGCTACCCCTAACCTGACGCTCCCCTCCCTGATAGCCCCTAACCCAATGGCTCCTTCCAACCGCCCCTGCCCTGAGGAGGTCATGGAGGGAGAGGGGTGAGTGTGTGGGAAAGAAAGGGAAGATAGGTCACTGGCTGATGGCATCATCACGATGTCATCAACCCACCCCTAGACAGCCGCTTGCAGCAGCTGTATATTCGCGTGAGGCAGCAAAGCATTGCACTCTGCCGACGATCCTTCCCCAAGAGGGATTGCAGTTGGCACCTTGGAGCCGGCTACAGTGCATTCATAGAGTCACGTCCCCTGACGCAAGGAAGGAGAATCTCCGCCTTTGCAGTTGGGCTTTTTCACTGCATGAAAGGGATAGCCTGTGGCTCATTTCTCCACAGATGCCGTTTGCCCTACACTTCCTGTGAATCCATTTATGCTTTTAGTTCTAATTATTGTAGCACAAACATGTAAATCATGAGGCACTGAATGGTTGCTCTTCTGCCAAACCAGAATTAAAAAATCTGAAAAGCTTCGATACTTCACTCAGATATTAACTCAGCATCAACTTGACAGGTACTGGGATGTAGTCAAGACCCAGACTCAAAAGTGCCAATATTTTTGTTTATTAAAGAAATACTGAATTGTTGAGTCAATGCTCCTCAAATGAAATGTTACAAAGAAACCCTTCAATCTCTCTCTTACACATGTGGGCATAATAATCCCATATTTTTATTCCAGAAACAAGCTCCCTCAACCCATACAATGGGAAACACATTGCTGCGAAAAAATGCTCTCCAAAATAAATAAGCAGAGATGAAACAACTGTAATAACTACAGTCTAAACATAGCTAAATGACATATATTGAAGGTTAAAGATCAAGCATTTACAGTGAAAGGATTGATAAAAGAGACACAAAGTCTTCAAGTTACAACTTCAAAACTCAACAATGAAGGCGTGTCAATTATTATTTCCATTGTTAGTTTACTTTTCATTCCATGACTTGACTCCTTACTTGTGTATTTGGTGGTTATCAGATATGAAAATAACACTATTATTACCCTCCATACTCCTTCATGTTTGTATTCTTGCACATCCTTGATTTAAATTACAACCCCACTGGTGCCCATCTTCAATTGCCTTCCAAGTCCCTAAACTTTACCTGCAAAAATGCTTCTGCTTTGCTACCACTTTCCTCCATTCACATGCTTTTTAAAAACTTAAAATGTAATCCAATTTTGGTCATTTTCCTTCTCTCTCTTTTTACACATCATTTTATTTGATATTCTATGAAGCATTGATGATATTTTAAAGGCGCCATACATATTCAAGTTGCTATTATAATTCCTCGAGGAAGATCATTTTCAAGAATTGAAAAAAAAATGAAGTATCTGAATAATGGAGTGGGGAATAAATTAATTCTAGAATTGTTCAAAATCAATGAATAGGACAGACATAAAGAAATTGAAGAACACAGAAAATGGAAAAGAGTATTACAAGCCGAAAATGGGTTCCATTTATCTACAAAGTGATGCATGCTTCTTTCCTGAGTTTGGTCCATTTCCACCTTGGCCCACACCGGAGGTTGATCAGTATCAAACAATCTATTAATAAACTTTAATTGTGCTGCTTCATAATAATTTGGAAAATGTGGTAGTTGAAGTCCTCCTAAATCATATCTCCATGTCAGCTTTTGCATGGAAACTCTAGACAACTTACCTTTTCATAAAAAAGGTGAACTGATTAAAGGATTTTCCCAGTATAGCACTCTGAGTGGATTGAAATAAATACTGAATACAAGGATATAGATTCATTTTAGTATTCAATGTTAAGGGTAACTCCTTCCATCTATTTAAATCAAATTTAATCTTGTTTAATAAAGCCCATTAATATTAAAACTTAAAGTATTCACTGCTTTATCCATTGGTATCTTTTAAAAGCAATTGGAAAATATATCTCCCCTTCACCTCTCTCTTCCCAACTCCTCAGTGTTTCAAATCTTTTTTTAACTCTTACGTTAAGGCATATCCAGCTCATCAATCCAGTTAGAATATAAAGAAAGAAAAACAAAAATAATATAAAAATATTATATATATATCATATAAAAATAGTCAGGGACTCATTTAAGGGCTCTTACTTGAGCACTTTATTGATTTTTTAAATTCTCTCTATATTGCAATTATTTTTTACATTTGTTATCTGTTTACTGTTCCATGCATATGCTGTGTACAGTATTTTTGCACTACCAATAAGTGGTAATTCTGTCTCATCCACAGGAAAAAGAACCTCAGGATTATATGTGGTGTCATGTATGTACTCTGACAATAAATCTGAAATCATCTCCTGCCTAGGAAAGGCAGGCAACATTCTGACAGACCCATTGACCCAAACACATTCTCTTTTTCTCCTCCCATCAGGAAGAAAACTTGAGCTTGAAAAGAAGCTTAATGGCAGGTTTAATGACAGTTTTTTTTTCCCCCTGCAGCTGAGAGTCCCAAACCAATGCTCTCATGCTTCATGCTAATTAATTTTGCTCTTCAATAAATTGTGTTCTATCCTCTGTTAATTATGTTCTCTACACCACTGCATAAATGTTAGAGATAACATTTGTTTACTGAAGAACCTGACTCACTCACAGCACAAGGTATTTTGTAACAAATAAACCCATAAATAGCAACTGATGTGGAAGCATGATGCTAAATTCTCTACTTTACTCAATTAAAAATGCTTAATTCACAATTTTATTTGAATCAAAACTACCCACAAAACTATTCCCACATGCTAATTTATTGCAATAGTTTTGTTTTGTTGCTTCTTTTAATATACAAATTATCCAGCAAAGTCATGATCAAAAGCAAATTGTCTCTAATTAAGTAGAAGCAAACTTATGATCTCTACAATTCCAGAACAGATTTTAAAAAGTGGTTTATTCAGAGGGATCTAGAGGTTCTGAAACATTCAGTGGCTAACGAAACAAGAATAAAACAAAATATCAAGAAATTCTTTCAGTATTTCTCATATCAGAGTTGGAAAATATTAAAGATGGAAACAGCAATTAGTTTCTTCTTGTGTTTACAAGGGACTTCAAGTACAAGGCCAACAAAAGCTCAAGTAGAATGAGGGATTTCCAGACAAGAAATCTTTTAATATTTAAAAAAACTAAATTTAACCCCAGAGCACTGAAAGAAGCTTGCAATGTGGTTCAAGATGCAGTCATTGTGAGAAAACTATTCGTTTGGAAGCAAGCCAATGCTGTCCCTTTGCCATGAAATAGGAAATAATGTCCCATTAATCATATATCAATATTGAAGATCATTTAAATTATTTCAAATCTACAAGGATTTTTTTTAATAACAGCTTGGATAAATAAGTGTGTCAAGTCATCTTTATTTATCACATGAGTGTTTCTCCAAGACCACAGAGCATACTTACATAAATATAAATTAGAATAGAAGCTAAACACATTAAAGTATTAAGACTTATACAGTAGAAGTCTATAGTACCCTATCCCCAAATGTTCTGGAAGTTGAGAAGTCTGGTGGCTTGGGGGAGAAAGCTTTTGCCCAATCTGGACATAAGCACCCGAGTGCTGGAAGACCTCCTACCAGATGGCAGAAGGGAGAACAGTTTACTTGAGGAGTGTGGAGTCCTTCACAATGTTTATTGCCTTTCAGCACCTCAGATTTTACCCAACTTTTTTCCCCCACTATATTTTTTTTAAATTCACATCCCTGGTCGTTTTTCAAAACAAAACTGTGAAATGTTATGTAGAAGAAAATTTTACACTAAAAAAAATGTGTACATTTATGTTGAAATGTAAAAATTGGGATAATAAGCTGAAAATGGGGATATCAAAAAGGTAAAAGAACATGTGGACAATTCATTACTTTGGGGAAATCAGGAAAGGGGAGCACCTAATACATTGACCAAATAAGATATCAGCACCAGTACCACCACAGTTTAATTTTATGAATAACTTGAGTTTTAAAATTCAGGACTGAAGAGTTAAATTTTCAGATGGCACTATATTTAATTCTGTGACAACAACTCAAAGATATTTACACAGATAAATAATGAAACTGAAAATTAAAAGGACTGCTTAAATATCCAGGTTCCAAAGAGAAACAATCAATATTCCAAATAGAATCCACCACAATTTGGAGGATGTCATAGACAGACCCAAGGTCATCGCATCTCTGCAAACGCGCCCAGTTATTGTCACTCAGTATGAGAGAAATTTAAGACTTGGAAACAGTTCAGAACCAACTCTGATCAGCTCCAAATTACTTGACTGAGGAGAGACTTTCAGATATTTCAACCTCAAAAGGAAATAACCAAATATTTTTGTCCAACAGACCAAAGCAAAATAGTGCATGTGGTAGAATTCCAAAATTTAAACATAAAACACCAGAAACAGTCAATGGTCAAGTAACATCAAAAGAAGAGAAGCAAAGTTAGACATTCATATTGATGATCATCCAACCTGAATTATTTTTCTCTCTCCACAAAGAACTGCATTTTCACTTAGTTTCAGGTTTATTGTCATGAACATCTGTCACAAAATTTGTTGTTTTGTTGCATTATGGGTGCAAAAATTGTTACAAATTATATTTCTGCAAATACACCACTTAAAAATAAATAAATTAGTGGAAAAGAGGTAAAAAAGTGAGGTTAGTGTCTATTGTTCATTGTCCATTCATAAATCTAATGGAGGAGAAACAGTTTTGTAACATTGGGTGCTCATATTCAGGCTCCTGTACCTCCTTCCTCATGGTAGCAGTGAGAAGAGGGCATGACCTGTGTAGTGAGGGTCCTTGATGGAGACTGCTTGAGACATTGCCTCTTTTAAATGTCTTTAATGGAGTGAAAATTGACACCTATAATGGCACTGGCTGAATTTACAACCCTCTAAATTTTCCTATCCTGTGCTTTGGTGCCTCCACATCAGTACATCTATAGAAATCTGCAAGAGTCTTTGGTGACATAGAAATCTCTTCAAACTCCTAAAGAAGTATAGCTGGTGAGCCTTCTTCATGAATGTAATGATATGATGGTCCCAGGATAGATAGATAGACGTTGGCACCCATGAATTCGAAGTTCTTTACCCTCTCCACTGCTAATCCCATGATGAAGACGGGTTTGTGTTCTCTTGGTTTCTCCTTCCTGAATTCCACAATCTTCTCCTTAGTTTTACAAGGTTTTTGTTGGGACTGCTCTCAACCAGCTGATCTATCTCCCTCCTGGACGCTTCCTCATAGCTGTCTATGATTCCGCCAATGACCTTGGTGTCATCGGCAAATTTGTAGATGGCATTTGAATTGTACCTAGACATTCAGTCTTGGGTATAGAGCAGGACATCCCAAACATTTTAGACCATTGTGGAATCCTTGATCCCTCATTGACCTCCAGGCACTGAATACACCCCCCCACCTTTGTCAACATTCTTTGTATGGGGGGGGTGGTGGCGCTGGCCACAGGGGAGTGGCAGCGCTGGTGGTGCTAGCCGGAGGGGGGGGGGGGTGGGCGGGGTTCGCAGCAATGGCTGGGGGGTGGAGAGGGGCCTGCAAAGCCACCCTCCCCACCCCGGCCAGTACTGCCAACCCCCCCCCAAAGAAACAAAGAACACATAACTCTTTCATCTCCACTCTGTCCACCCTCCCTCATCTTCCCATTTGATCTCAATTTATTAAAGGCCGAAGCCAAACACAATACAGTGGCCATGAAATCCAACTCTCACGAGAGGCTGGCCACTCCTGACATAGGCACTATTTTCCGTAGATACATCCTTGCTTGCGACCAAAAATGTTCAATCACCCCATCCCCGACGTTTATTGACCCCCTTTCGACCCCCACCCCATCATTTATCGACCCCCAGGAGTTAATATTGACCACTGGAGAACCCTGGTATAGAGAGCAGTGGGCAAAGCACGCATTCTTGAGGTGCACCTAAGTTGATTGTCATTGACGAGAAGATGTTGTAACTGATTCACATTGACTGTGGTCTTCTGATGTGGAAGTCAAGGAGACAGTTTCAGAGGCCTAGGGTTTGAAGCTTGCTGACCAGTACTGAGATCATGATAGTGTTGAAAGCTGAGATGTAATCGATGAAAAGCAGCCTAATGCAGATGTTGCTATTGCCCAAGTGATCCAGGGCTGAGTGGGAAAAGAAATAGCAAGAGTATTGTTGCTAGTTCCCCAAAACTCCACATTACCATCATCAAGTGGCCCAACATCATCAACTTGCCAGTCACCACTGACCAAAAACTTCACTGGACCGACCACATAATTATTGAGGCTACCAGAGCAGGTCAAAGGCAGCCTTTGACTCATCCCCTAACATCCAAAGGCTTTCCCACATGTACAATGTCCAAGTCAAGAGTGTGAGAGACTATTTTCCACAGCCTGGATAAAAGAAATTCCAACAAAGCCAATCAAGAGAAAGAACCTTTCTTGACTGGCACCTGAATAACCATCCTAAATATTCACCCCCTTCACTGCAGGAGCACCATGACAATAGTGTACATTATCGCAAAATATGCTCCCAATTACTCATTTAGCTTATTCCTACACCATCACTGATATCTGAAGCCTCTACCACAAAGAAGGGCAAGCACAGTAAGTACTAAGAACACCACCACCTGCTGGTCTCTCTCTATGTTTCACAAGGTCCTAATTTAGAACTACATTACTGTTCCTTAATCACCACTAGATCCAAATCCTAGATCATTACCACCAAGTACGTATTGGAGAAATTGGCAGTCATCTTGCTAGTGGTGCCTACATTCAGAAAAATAAAACTTCAAGAATTCAACGAAACGTGCAGAGTACCATGGTTAATCATAAATAAGAAATTCTTCAATAGAAGTGAAGGCAATAAAGTTCTACAGGTATACCATCAAAAGCATACTTTCTGGATGCATCACTGCATGGTATGGGAGCTGCTCTGCTCAAGATTGGAAGTAACTACAGAAGATAGTCAATGCAGGTCAGAACATTACAAAAATTTCCCTCCCGTGGACTTCATCTACTGCTGTCTAGGAAAAGCAGCCAACATACTGAAAGACCTGTCATGTCCTGGACACACTTCCTCGTCCCTCCTTCCATTATAGAGATGGGCTTAAGAGTGTGAAAGCACCCATAAACAGGCTTAAAAGACAGTTTCTTCCCCTGAGCCATTGGGCTCCTGAATGAATGCTCTTTGCTACCCTTGCTTGGTGCTAATTAATCTTCATTTTTATTGTAATCCTGTCTGCTGTAAATTGTGGCACAGCATGGCTATATGTAATGTTAGAGACAACCTACTGGTCCATTCACAGAAGAACACATCATTGTACTTGGTATTTTGTGACAAATTAACTTAAATTGTTATTCTCAGATATCAAACCAAAGTGACCCAAAAGCTCTCCACACATACCTTTGAATGTATCATAATATTCAAAACAGAATATTTTTTACTCCAAAAAAAGTATTCATACACTGACTAATGGAAGTCTGAATTATTACAGGTTGTCCCTCTCTTATCTGGCACTCTGTGATCTGGCAACTCCATGGTCTGGCACGTTTGAATCTGCCACCGTTAGTACAAACTCCTTATAGACAGTGTGGGACTGTCAAGGTTGAACCTGCTGCGATCGGGACTGGGGCTCGAGTCCCGAGCTGTCTGTAAGGAGTTTTTACTCATGCCCTGATCGCTGGTGCTGTAAAGGCATTGGGCTAACTGCGCCACCCCTTTGTTCTACCTTTGATATATTTACATAGGGGGTTCCCTTAGGGGTCAATTTCTGTTTTCTATCATTTTCTGTGACCCAGCAATGGCCAGGTCCCAATGTCACCAGTTTAAAGAGGTACAATCTGTATTTAATAGCAATTTGGACAACAGAATTCAATGGAGATTTAAGATGAAATGTTCAACCTATAGTAATTTCAAACCCAAGAGAATTAATACACCATAATAAAAATAAATATTTACCCAGAATATTCTTCCTCAATCAAGGCTGTAATTTAGATGGAAACTATTGCTCATCAGGTCACTGGTATTCACCGCGGTAAAATATACTTGCATAACACATTCATTGAAGCCAAAGCTGTAAAAAAAACACCAAATAGACACCAGTCATTTAAAGCACTGCAACCTGATTAGATTATAAATCACGATCAATTCTTTCACAGGTTCCCTCACTAAGCTTTGATACTGACCTGTCACTTACTAGCTTTTGGCTGGATTTTGAATTTGTCAGCATATTTAGATGACATCCAACATGGATGACTTCTACTGTAATTATTGTACTTTTCAGCATATCCATTTCAGTCAAGCATATTTTCTTAGCATACATTGTAAACAAATTCTAATGTTGATTACATCAAAGAATAGTTCAAATTCTTAAGCGACATGTGAATGTTAAAGGTAAAATAAGGGATTCAGTGTCTTAATATTTGATGAGTTTCAAATATTCTTCTTATGCATGTATCAAATGTGTTTTACTCTTCAGATGATGATCCATTAGTTCTAGCAGATGATGAACAGGGTAACTGCCAATTGACACCCACCAACCCCCTCCCCCCACCACAACACTCTCCATAAAATTCACCATATAAAGGTTGATATCTGATTTAGTCATTAGGAAGCTCATTCTTTCTTACAGGGAAAAAAATTCTTTCTTTGGCTTCATTGACAACATATTGCATTTCTGCTTTTTTTTTAAAAAAATCCCCCAGCCATTATAAATGGAAGACTACAAGTCAAAAGTAATACACAGGGAAAGTAATGGAGGAACTCATAGGATCGGGCAGCATCCACGGAAAGCAACAGTCGATAAAGCTACACCAATATTTGATATTACTTCTGAATATTTTCCCCTGGAGTGTTGAAAACCAAAATATTGGTAACAAAAATAAAATGCCAAGTCAGTGGCTTCCTTCTGAGTCTATTTTCCTGCTCTTTAGAGTGAAGATGAAACCATGATCAAAGAGTAAGTGATTCATCCATTTCAGTTTTTAAACATTCTGTGTCAGAGAAACACTAAGTAAAAACAGTTTTGAAGCGCTGAATTAAACTGTATACTTAAGTTTAAGTTAAAGTAGAATGTTAACAGATCACAGTTTCAAAATAAAAAATTCAGGATACTGATGTAATCATGAAATATTCAAGTTTTAAAACATACTTTACAGTCAAATACTTCAACTACCATCAAGAAATAATACAACAATAAAGAGAATTTCTGAGTTACAAAGGAGACCAATTTTGAAGAATATGGGTCGGTCTTTATAAAGTAAACAAGACAATTTGCAGATGTGCATTCTACTCATTTGGAATACCACATGTTGAATGGAGTCAAGTCATTGGAACAACTTTTTTTAATTCAAATAAATGGAGAGATGAACAGAGTAGTCAACAGGTGATTAGTAATCTCTGGTTCACTTTTTTTAAAATCTGCACAACCAATTTCTGGTTTAGTCAGAGAGACACAGCATAGAAATAATTCATTCTGACCACCAAGTCAGTGCCAAACATCAACCATCCATTTACACTAACCCTACATTAATCTAATTTTTCATTCTCTGCGCCCGCTAATCAACTCCCTCCAGATGCTAACACTCATTTAGGTGCTCAGTCATAATCTAAAGAGCCAATAAATCTACCTATATGCACATTTTTGGGATGCAAGAAATCACCAGAAATCCAGTTACAGGAAGAACATGCAAGCTCCACAAAGAAGCATCGAGATCACTATTGAACCGTGGACTCTGAGACAAAGGCTTAATGAGCTGCTCCAATATGCCACCTTCATACTTTGTGTATATTTGGAACATACATTAGGCATAAACACACAAAGTTACAATCCATAATTCTTCCTGGATACACCACAACATCAACAGTCCTAAAATATCTTACCATGTGGTCTTAGTAATAAACAATTAGCTTATTTATTTGGATTGTTTTATCAACAATGCTATGAACCTCCACTCTTCACTGTTGGGTTTTAGAACTATCCAGTTCAAGGCCTCATCAGAGACTTAGTTCACATGTGAACTTGAGAGCTAAATTCCAGAGCCACAGAGAAAGTGACGGCCCTTGACAACAATGCCATATTTGACCAAATGTTACACTGAACAATGGGCATTATGGGGAAAATACTCCCAATAAAAGGACATTTCTCAAGACAAATAGGTTGTTGGAGCTCAGTCATCGCAGGACATCACTGCAGAAATTCCTCAACACCAACCTCAAGCATCTTCAACTGCTTCATCAGTAACCTCCCTTCCACCCAAATGCAAATGCATTCACAACTCTTCAGCAAATGAAACAGCCCTGCATGCACCAAGACTTGGACATGACTCAGCACGAGTGGATAAGTAAGAAGTAATGTTTACACCGAAGGACCAGGCTATGACAATCTTCAACAAAGCAATACCAAACCCTCCATCATCAATATTCCAGGGATCATAAGTAAATCAGCTGCAAAAAATAATGTGAATTTAGAGGATTGGTCTTCCACATTCTACGAGATAGGGAAGAAGAGTGATAGAATATTCAACATATTCCTAATGAGTACAGCTTCAAAAGCACCCAGGAAGCTCAACAAAGAATTCCCCAACCCTACTGAACCTTCACAAAAAGAACCAATGCATTTCAAGGTGACAAATGACCAACACCTTCTCGTGACCAACAAAAGATGCACAAGAAGTGTCAGCAATGGCCACATTTCAAAAGTGAATTTAAACAAAGAATGTTTGACCAAAATGTCTGCCCAATCTACTGAGTACTTCAACCATTTATTTGGGTTTTTTTAAATTTTCAATTTCCAGCATCTGCAGTTTTCTTTCACTTTGAATTTGAAAACATACGAAAAATATAAATGGCAAAAGACAAAAAAAAGGGAAGAAAGGAACTCTAACTTTGGTCTTAAATAATCATTATCCTATGTACACTGTTGATATAGTTTAATTCAAATTTAAATACATTTTGCAGCGGTTAGAGCATTGCTATTACAGCACCAGAGACCCAGCGCTCTCTGTAAGGAGTTTGTATGACCTGTGTGGGTTTTGTCCCTGTGCTCTAATTTCCTCCCACCCTCCAAAACATACCAGGTTGGTAGCTTAATTGATGTAATTAGGCAGCACAGATTTCGTAGCCTGGATTGGGTTTCTCCCATTGCTGCATTGTTAAAATAAAAGTAAAAATGCAATACAAAATGGTTTCTCTAACCCAAAGTACGAGTGCTTCAGCAATGATGCCATTATGATAAGCAAAAATAATTTAATAACTTGTTTGCAACTTAAATCAGCATTGCTAACCAAGAAAATATAGGATTAATCCAGTACATAGTTCAAAATATCACTAAGAAAATGCCTGGTACAGAGACAACAATCAGTTTAGATCAACAGAACAGGATTTGGATTCTTGAGAAATATTCACTTAAGGGACATAAATCTGGCATTCCTTTTTGCTTGCAAGTTCTTTTAAGAATTTGGCCAGGAAATGGCATCTCGAGGGGCAGCTTGTAACTACTTCCTTTCCCTAGTCATCACAAGGTGCCATGATACACAGCAATCCTCAGCAGAGATTTGGGCCCTCAACGCATGCTTATGGCAAATCACAGGCAGTAACTGGCTCAGCACTATCTATTAATACCTCATGTCCTGAGCAACTACTGCCAGATGTCAAGCTCTCGCTGGTTACTTAACTCTTCAGTCACTCAAGATCTCTTAAGTCACTCAGACCTCAAAGTACCAAGGGTGTAACCAGCTCTGAAAGATTAATCTCGTCACATCACTGAGGATCCCATACATTGGCCTAATAACCCCCACTGCCATCTGCAAACTCTTACTCGGTAAATACAAGAGGATTATCAATACATAAATCATCTAAAAATATAGACTTAACATCATATTGTTTCTGAATAAGATAGTATTCAAGCCCAGTATAAATTTAGGAAAAATTTCACATCCTGTTTGTCTTTCTATTTCAGTTGCTTAATTTTGAATGTTTATTCCACAAAGAGTGGATGTTAGTCACGACATTAAAATAAAACAAACGTTAACTCAAGACTAAACTGCAGTGCTTATTGGCTGATCATTCTATGGTTGCACATTTAGTGAGCCAGAATTTAGTGAATGGACTAATGAAAACAAATGAGTCACGCAATAACAGATTTTAAATAAACAAAAACAAATAGCCAACTGCTTTAATCAAATCATCAATTTTAATTATTGCTTCAAGAGAATGGTAACACAACAAACATATAACCCAAGTCCAACTTTATTAATTGTCATTTCATCAAATGATTGCCAGAATTCACTGATTTAAGTATAGTCCTTCAAACACAGCACCTTATATGAAGATACTTTGTTCACTAACCCTGACTCTTCTTTTCCTGGCTGGTCATTTATTCCCCTTAAATAATCTACTATTACACTATATGCAAAGAGCATACAAAATTTGAAAGTTTAAAGGTAAGTCTGTTCTTCAGAACACATTCAATAGAATCCAGATTTCCAAAATTTCAAAAAAAAACACTAAAAAAAAATTTGTATCGCAATGCTAGATTTAAAATAACCTGAATTACAATATATCAAGACTATTAAATTGGGTTCTAAGGCAAGCTTGCTCATTGGATCAAAAATTGGCTTAGTTACAGGAGGTAAAGGATACTGGTGGAGCAATGTTTTTCTGATTCATTGGTGCAGGGTTCACTAATGAGACGTTTGCTTTTTGTAATTATTATTAATACCTTGGATATGAAGTGAGGAGGTATTATTAGTAAGTTTGCAGATAACATAAATTAATGAATTTGTGGACTGCTAGAAAGGTTGTCAAAGTCTACAGAAGGATATCGATCGGGTGTAAAATTGGATATAGCATTGAGATTAAACTTAATCCCAACAATATGCTTGGTGATGCATTTTGGGAAGAAAATGGAACTAGGACATTCATGGTAGGTCCCAAAGGAATTAGGATGAACAGAGTGATGCAAGGGTCCAAATCCACAGTTCTCTTAAAGTGGCAAGTAATATATAGTGTGCTGAAGAGATCATATGGCTTGTCTGATTTCATATGTTAGGACACAGAATACAAAAGTTACGACATAATGTCACTACTTTACAAAACACTGGTTAGACTGCATTTGAAGATTGTATGCAGTTTTGGTTGCAATATAACAATCCTCAACATGATTATCCAACTGCACGAAAACCAACAAGGTCGGGTCAGATACAGCAATGAGCTCTCTGAACCCTTCTCCATTAACAATGGCGTGAAGCAAGGCTGTGTTCTGGCACCAACCCTCTTTTCAATCTTCTTCAGCATGATGCTGAACCAAGCCATGAAAGACCCCAACAATGAAGACGCTGTTTACATCCGGTACCGCACGGATGGCAGTCTCTTCAATCTGAGGCGCCTGCAAGCTCACACCAAGACACAAGAGAAACTTGTCCGTGAACTACTCTTTGCAGACGATGCCGCTTTAGTTGCCCATTCAGAGCCAGCTCTTCAGCGCTTGACGTCCTGCTTTGCAGAAACTGCCAAAATGTTTGGCCTGGAAGTCAGCCTGAAGAAAACTGAGGTCCTCCATCAGCCAGCTCCCCACCATGATTACCAGCCCCCCCACATCTCCATCGGACACACAAAACTCAAAACGGTCAACCAGTTTACCTATCTCGGCTGCACCATTTCATCAGATGCAAGGATCGACAATGAGATAGACAACAGACTCGCCAAGGCAAATAGCGCCTTTGGAAGACTACACAAAAGAGTCTGGAAAAACAACCAACTGAAAAACCTCACAAAGATAAGCGTATACAGAGCCGTTGTCATACCCACACTCCTGTTCGGCTCCGAATCATGGGTCCTCTACCGGCACCACCTACGGCTCCTAGAACGCTTCCACCAGCGTTGTCTCCGCTCCATCCTCAACATCCATTGGAGCGCTTACATCCCTAACGTCGAAGTACTCGAGATGGCAGAGGTCGACAGCATCGAGTCCACGCTGCTGAAGATCCAGCTGCGCTGGATGGGTCACGTCTCCAGAATGGAGGACCATCGCCTTCCCAAGATCGTGTTATATGGCGAGCTCTCCACTGGCCACCGTGACAGAGGTGCACCAAAGAAAAGGTACAAGGACTGCCTAAAGAAATCTCTTGGTGCCTGCCACATTGACCACCGCCAGTGGGCTGATATCGCCTCAAACCGTGCATCTTGGCGCCTCACAGTTTGGCGGGCAGCAACCTCCTTTGAAGAAGACCGCAGAGCCTACCTCACTGACAAAAGGCAGAGGAGGAAAAACCCAACACCCAACCCCAACCCACCAATTTTCCCCTGCAACCGCTGCAATCGTGTCTGCCTGTCCCGCATCGGACTTGTCAGCCACAAACGAGCCTGCAGCTGACGTGGACTTTTTACCCCCTCCATAAATCTTCGTCCGCGAAGCCAAGTCAAAGAAGATAATAGAAAAGACACAATTTTGCTGAAGAGAATACAGAGTGTCACCAAGATGTAGTCTGGATTGGAGGACTTCTATTATAAAAAGAGATCAGATAGTGTTTGTTTCCCCTGGAATGAAGGTGGCTGAGGGGTGACCTGATAGAAGTAAAAGAAGATTAAGAGAGTCTAAAGCTCCTTTCACACTTGTAAGTGGTCCCAGGAATTAACGGCCAATCAGCCTAAAAAGAGTCTAGTGTGGAATGAAAATAGTCTCAACGCCAGCGTGAGATGACGTCATCTCATGCCAGGGATAGACTGCCTTGACCTGGCATTGCAATTAGGCAAATGTAGAACAGGCAATTGCATTCTAGGACAGAAATAACCCAAGTTTTTGCATGAGTGCAGGAATGTGAAGGAAGAAGAGATTAAAATAGTATAAACTTTGCCGTGGTAAAGTTGCAGTGGGAGAGAAAAAGAGGAAAGTGCTACCAATAAATAGCAATAGTGGACAATTTATAAACAGGGTGGTAAAGTTGGTAGCGCGATAGCTCACAATTTATAAAGACCCTGGGAAAAAGCAATGGCAGACCTGCCTTCCCAGAATTCTGTGTGGCAGAGAAACCCCTCCATGAGTGCTCCATGGATGTAACCATGCATACAGCCACATGGAATTCTGGGAGGACAGGCCCCCCCCATTGCTTTTTCTCAAGGACTTTATAAATTGAGCGCAATACCGCTCAATGGCGTGAAGCAAGGCTGTGTTCTGGCACCAACCCTCTTTTCAATCTTCTTCAGCATGATGCTGAACCAAGCCATGAAAGACCATGCTGTAAAAATTGTACACGATAGCGCTACCAACTGTTTAAAAATTGTCCGCTATTGCTATTCATTGATAGCACTTTCCCACGGTCCCTTATATAGGTCAGCACATCAACAACAGGGGCTGAAGGGCTCATACTGTGCTGTATATAAAGCTTAATTATGTTATAATTAGGCATGATTAATTTTGTTCAAATTTAAGATCATAATACATTGATCAGATTTAGGGAAGGTTCACCATCACTTGATGCACCATGACATTACCAGTAGAAGGTACAACAGTCCTAACCCAGGGATGACTCCTTGCAAATGTGAATGCATGCAGTGTCCCAGTTAAGGGGAGTCAAGTGTGAACAGCAAAAACACCATTCCTATCCTGGGACACTGGACAGCCAATTTAATGGGATGCATATGTAAAAGGGGCTATAAATAGAGTACATAATCTTTTTTCCCCATGATAGACTTATAAAAAACAAGAAGGTACAAGTTTAAGATTGAATTAATTTGTTTTAAAGGCAATCTTTCTTTATATTTACAGACAGAGGGATTGATATCTGGAACTCAATGCCAGATGAGGTGGTGGAATCAGATACAACATGTTTAAGAGACATTTAGAGAAATAAATGACAATTTTAAAGACACAGATTGGCAAAACAAAGGAAGGTATGGCCCTAATCAAGGGAAATATGATTAGCATAGTTAGACAAAATGGTTGTCATGTGTGTGATGGCCAAAGGGCCTGCTTCTGTGCTGTACAAGTCTATTCTAGTCTTAGCTACATCTACTTCTCATGCACTTACTTTAAAATAACACTAACAGTCTATGAAATTGAGATATTTCTAGAGAGCTATAAATGAAACAATGCGATAAATTTGCTCTCCCATGATATTACCCAAGATATAAGCAAATATTGTATGCAAAAGTGCCAATCAGAGCTCAACGTGGTCTGAATTTAGAAGTTAAACTGTAAAGTTTGCAAATGTTAGAGTCCAGTGCAATACACAAGTGTGCTGGAGAAATACTTTATATTCCATTTGGACACTCTCCACCCATACGGCATTAACATCAACTTCCCTAATTTCTGCTAAACCCCACCCGAGTCTCTTTTTCCCCTTTACCAGTCTTATTTTGTCCTGCTCCTCACCCCTTTCCCTATCAGAGCATCCCTCTCCTCCCACCTATGACCACCTCCCACTTCACCCATCTTTTATTTCTGGCACATGCCTGAATGTACCTTGATGAATGGTTTAGGCCTTAAAACAGTGGTTTCCCTTCACTTCCTATAGGTGCTGTGTGGGCGGCTGAATTTGTCCAGCACATTGTGTATTGCTCTAAACTTAGAAGGCTTTTTTTCCCACAACTGGATATGCTTGATTGATCGATACTCTTAAAATTAATCATTTGGAGCACTTTAGTACTCATGTCATCAACCAAATCTTTAAAATAAAGAAAAATATTTCACCATTCAAAAATCTTTTCTCAGCAGTTTCCAAAATAGCTCAATTCCACTTTAACTAGCTTTCCACATTACATTTGAAATTTGGTATGGGATATCTCGTTCAAATATAAACTTGGTCACTAAATTTTGGAAGACTTTCTGGTAAAATCTATGTCTCATAAGGTTTACGGTAAAGAGAAATGCTACTACTTGTTCAATTTCCGATTTCGAAATTTCACAAATATCAAATTCACTGCATTATGAAAATCCCATATCACACTGCTACAATATATACCTTACCAGGTAACAGGTGCAATAAAAAGCTGAAACTCACTGATATTCATTCACTTTACAGCAAAAGTGAAACCAGTTTGCTCCTCAGAGTTTTGTCTCTTGAATCTTTAGTTTTACAAACAATTCCATGCACATTTTCAGAAAAAAAAATACACCAGTGTTGTGATTGTTAAGGTGAATGTTTGCTAGTTTAAGTCAAATAGAAAAGGAAGAAAGGCTATAGCAGAGCATCAATTATGGAAAAGAGCTTCTCAGACTTTCAAGTGCTGCTGGCTAAGTGGGTGCTTTGGTGACCACCAGGCCTTGATGAGGAAGGGGGGTAGCACTGGATAAGGTCAAGGTAAGGCTCCACTTTTTCCTTCCTCATAAGCCAGCCAGGAATCTTTTCCTCTCTAAACTTTTGCTGATGGCAGATAACCACACACCCATGTCATGATCCTCTTACACTGTGTGAGAACTCAGGGATGCCAGCAGCACAGGAAGTATAGACCAAATGATGTCATTGGAGCATGTGGATTCAATTTCACCCTCAATGCTGAGAATGTCATGAATGGCACATTCAGTGACTGGTCACACCATCTTTGTGTGAAAGATTGGGAAATCAATAACTATCAGGCAGAACAGCAGCAGGAAGGTAGTGCAGAGGTCCCCTGCAATCATCTCCGGTTCAAAACATACCAGGGCTTGTAGGTCACTTGGGCATATTTGGGGGGCACAGGCTCATGGGCCAAAAGGGCCTGTTACCAAGCATAAAATAAAACAGAAACTTCACTGTTGGGGGATGGGGAGGGAAATGGCTCACCAGGACCCATACATAAGATCGGGACGCTGAGTTGGGGTTAATGTATCAGCATGGATAGAGTATTGGTTAACAGATAGAAGGTAGAGTTGGGATAAATGGGTGTTTCTCTAGTTGGCAATCAGTAGTTAGTAGAGTGCCACAGGGATCAGCGCTGGGCCCACCATGTACATTTTACACACACACACACACACACACACACACACACACACACACACACACACACACACACACACACACACACACACACACACACACACACACACTAACACCTTTTGTTGGTCTAGATTCCTTCCCCAGCCAATATTGACTGAATTCTGAGACCTTCTGCTTCTGGATCATTCTGCTTATTCCTTGAAGGGCTCGAGCTATAAACACACATACAAACACCCATGATCATATTGAAAGGCACAGAGAAGTCGATATTAATGCCATCCAGTTGGAGGATGGCCAATCAGAAGATGAGGTGTTGTTCCTCCAATTTGCGAGTGGCGTTAATTGGAAAAAGTATGAAGTAAGAATTTATCATGTTCGAACAAAAGGAGACAAGGGAGAAATTAAGATGGGAAAAGGTGGCAGGGAAGAAGTGGCAGGGCAGGGGGCTTTCAAAAGTCAGAGAAGTCTATATTAATGCCATCCAGCTGGAGGACAGCAGCCATTCACCTCAATAGCATGGATCTCCCAGTGGGCACCAATTCCAATTCTCCACCCCATAACCTTGCTGACATGTCCATCGATGGTCTTATACTGCCAGACTAACACCACTTACAAATTGGAGGCGCAACACCTCATATTCTAACTGAGCACACTCCAACTGACTTCTCCAGCTTTTGTTTAAACCCCCCCCCCCCCCCACCCTTCACTTCTTTCCCTGTCTCCTTCCCCAGCTATTTCTTCCTTCTGTCTTCTTTCACACAAACATGATAAATTTTTATCTTGTCCCTTATCATATCTCAATAACCCCTTTTGTTGATCTGGATTCTTCCCCCAGCCGCCACTGTCTGAATTCTGAGATTTCCTGCTCTTGGCTCATTCTGCTTTTTCCTTGAAGAAGGGCTCAGGCCCGAAACGTTTGCTTTTTATAGATGCTGAGAAGATCAGCTGAGTTCCTCCAGCATTTTGGGGTGTTTTTGGGATAATAAAATATAACAGACACAGATAAAGGAAATAGTAAGAATTTTTTTCACACGATTGGGGCATTAAAAACAAGAGGGCATAAGCTTCAGGTGAGAAAAAGTTTGAAAAGGGATGTGGTAACTTTAAAAATAAACACTGAAAATTGTTGATATTTCGAACTCACTGCCAGAGATAGTGGTGGAGTCAGATGCAACCACCATTTAGACAGGGACTTAGACTGGATACAGCCAAATGAGATATATAGATGAGAAAAGAATTTGGCTTAACCTTGATGGGCCAAAGGGTCCATTTCCTGTACGACTCTCAACAATTAACTATGTTGAAAGTACGCAGAACTGCAACCAGGGCCTGTAATTTGTCATTCTGGACCTCCTGTTTAAAAAAATTACACACTTTCTCTCATTTATAGTGAGAGTAACAGTTAATGGATGATATCACAAATTGATCATTAAATGACGCCCAAGCAAAAAAAAAAAAATCACTTGTATTCAGGTGAGTGAAAATAATTAATTATCCGAGTGCCTTAAACTTGGTTGCTCCAATGCACCTCCATGTGGCTGGAGAGCAGCAGTGGAACATCTACCCATTTTCTTATTTTACCTGGTGGCTATTGTAAAGGAATGGATCATAATCCATGTAAGACTAAATCTATGAGTGCAGTAACTTTAATTATATCTTTACACTGTATTTGTGCTATACTTAGTATTAGACAAAATGTAATGTACACTGCTGAAGAAAATGTTTAACCTTAATGACTGTTAAAGCAAATTCTACTGAGGAAAAGTATCAAGTTCTAGTGGCATGTAATATACAAAAAAAAGTATGAACACAGCAATGCAGAAAGAGGGCAATTATAAAAGTAAACCTATTAGGTTAGTTTTTCCATTCCTTGGAAAGTAAAAACTTAGATCCATCCAAACAAGATTATTCTGGTAGCTGCTCCAGCAGCAAATAATTACTTATTTTCACACAACTGCAAAAATAAAAGCTGCAGTTCATCATAAATTTCATGTCACAACTTTTAAAACAGTATTCACTATTTAAGCTCAATAGATATAGTGTGATATTAACTTTAAGACAGAACCCCAAACTACTCCAGCAATTCTATCATTTAAGTTTGCCTACTTTACTCCCCTTATAATGGGTTTCATAAACATATTTTCTGGAAATGTCACCTCAAACAAAAGAGTCTTTGTCAAAGTCAATATAATTTTGGCTGGCGCGCCACATGTACTAGAACACAAGTACCAAGAAAGTCTGAGATTTGACAACGGTAATTTTCAGGGTAGCCACAAGTATACAGCTCTAGGCCCAGTTGCAAGGGTGGAAAATCAAACAGGAATTCTTCCTGTTCCACGCTGCTCTTCGCTGACCTCTAGCAGAGGTGTATCTACAGAGAAACAGATGACGGGTTTATCAGGCTTTGTTCGTATGCCCAATCCCTCAGTCAGAAACATGCTGACGATTACTGTCTAGACATAGCAAACAAGTCAGGCAAATTAAGAGTGGGCTGTTGATATCTGTGGAGCTATGGTAGAGAGCTAGTCGCCACCTTACACGAGGTATGGAAGGGAGAATACAGGAAGGAAGGAGGATTAACATTATTTGTACAATAGTCTTGATGGCCAACCTCATTAAATTAGTGAATGTCTGATGACTTGCTAAGAAATATCACAATAAGATTAACCAAATTAGGCTGTCTGTAATTTGCACAAACTTCAGCCATTTTTCAAAGGTCATAAGCAATGAGCCAATTCAGGAAATACCAAAAGGAGTTGGACAAACAGACAATATAAACTCCAGAGAGCAAAATAGGTTTTAAAATGGTAACCAGAGATGGCAATCACAAACCAGTTAGCTTCATGTGGTTTATGACGTAACTGGAACTCCTCCTAGGACACAACATATACCAATGATTCAGAACAATAAAAAAAAAGGATGATAGAAGGTTAGTATTTCCCTCAGTTGGCTTGCCACGAGCTTTCAGTGTTCACAGCCATTGATAACGCAGAAAATAGCAGCTTATTTTACTCTCCAGTTGTCATTTACAAGTTATAACCTACCTGGGTTTTTTTTTAATTAAGATAATTGCATTGAGAGGCCAGTTTTGTTCCAAAACTCTGGATGTATCATTCCCCAGAAATTGCTTCAATTAGCAATTTGAAATCGCATTGAACCACAGGTAAGTGTCACAAAAGCTGAGTCTTCCGCTGAACAAAGGAATCAACGCGCCCAATGACTATTTGCAAGTGACTCAATGAGCAAACCAAAATTCACTTGCAGTGCAAAGAGGAGAGCTGGGCGGCCCCTACTCCCAGCACCATCTGGCAGGCAGGTGGGTTCTGCTGCAACTCTCCCCTTTGTGATCATCAGCACTGCTGACACGCGCCCTGTGAGGAAGCTGAGTCGAACCGAGGCGCATGCGCATTCCGGAATCGGAACATTACCCCCCCCCCCTCCCCTCCCCTCCCCTCCCCTGCAAGAGAGCCAAAGCCACTGCAGCACACCAATCCCCTTCCCTGTGCAAAAGGCAGGGATACCGTGCGGTTAATCCGCTGGCCGAGGGAGGAGGCATTTGCGCTGAACTCGCCTGTCACTTCGGCAATGTCTCACGATTCTCCCGAAGAATCACACACTCATGCAGAGTTGTAGTTCCAAAAGGTAGATGGGATCAGAGCAGAAAACAATCGCCCTCCTTCCCCGACCATCAGTGGAACAGGTTTGCACTCGCGCCCGTGGCGTTCATGGCTTCGGGAAATGGTGGCAATGCCATTACGGTGGCAATGCCCAGTGCCCTCTCCATTGCGCTTCTTCTGGTCCGTCAACGAGCACCGAGTCCGAATGTAATTCAGAAATGAAGAAAATGCTGGACAGAACAAAAGAGATCGCCCAACCTCCCCTGCCCTGCCCTGCCTCCCAGAATCAGTCCACGGACCGGTGGCTCAATTCAGAGACGCACAATTTTCCTGACATTTCCAAAGGCAGACAAAGACATGTCAGTTTATGCGCCTATTTTTTTCCCCCTCTCCACGTCCAATTGACTTGCTTCGGTGTGGGGTGGTGGGGGACTGCAGCCCTAAGCCTGATGTTTGTAGAGCAGCTCGTTACCAATAATGGATGACGGTGCTGAAAAGGATAGAATAGGTAGGACCAAGGAGAGAGGCTGCGATTTCCATGTTGGGGGCAGCACTGAAGGGGCCAGGTTGCAGCAGTGGAAGAAGAAAGGAACAAAAGCAGCAACCCCCACCCCAACTGCAGCATTCTGCACTGGTGGCGACTGTCAGTGCTGCCCATCATCCGCCCTGGACCACAGCTCCCGAACGAACTGTTTGATTCCAGACTGCAGCCTGTCTCGACCCGAGCCGCCCGCCGCCACTCGGGCTTGACCACCAAAACCCTTTTCTCCGGCTCCACACCTACCTGGGCTCGTCGAGGACCCGCTCACCCACCGGCTCAGCACGGACCGACTGAGTCAGACAGACGGAGAGTGAGGGAGGGGCTCCGCTCGCGGCGGCGGCGGCGGGCGGGCGGGCGCTCGCGCGTGGAAAGGAAGGAGCGCGCGGGCGGGGCGCATCCAGCCCACTTTCAACGCGGCGCGCGCCCGGGGGAGAGGGGCGTTCGCGCCTCGTCCGTGAGGAGGAGCTGATCGGGCCGCCCCGTTCCGACCAGCGAGGGGTCGGGCGGTCAAGGCCCCCGTGTGCAGGCGCAGTGGGGACCTCTGGTGAGGTGTGCATCCCACAGCGGGATGTGACTAGGGCGCCAATCGAGGCGTTTCTCCACATCCAACCCTCCCGGTCTCGCCAGGCTTTCAGATTGGAACTTCTACCATTGCCAACCTCAGCACAGGTCAAGACCTACATTCAGATTCATTCTCAAGGCAAACAGTCCGTCCCTACCCCCTCCCCTTGAGTCAGAAGCAGAGGCTGTCCCAACAGTCCCATTATTTCTGCCTGCCCTTGTTCTACCCTCTTTTCCCCATCCACCAAACGCTTTCCACCTACAAGTGATGATGCTCAGTCTTCTGTCACTGCATGGATGCAATGAAATTCTTGCCTGCTCCATTCAGGTGCATCCAACAAACTAACAAAGTATTGCGCCACGAGAGAGAACAAAAAAAAGGGTTCTAAATAGAAAAGTACATCACCCGCAAAACTCTCCCCACCATCCAGAGAGAGCAGCAATCATCAAGGATGCACCACCTCCCAACCCCACACATACTTTCCAGGTCATGCTCTGTTCTCGCTGCTGCCACCAGGAAAGAGGTAGAGGTTCAGGTTGAGGGGGACAGTGGCTATCCCTCCACCATCAGAATCCCAAACAACAGACTCAATCAGAGAATCATTATTTTGCATATTATTTATTACTGATTTTTTTCTCTGTATTGCACATCCAGTTTGTTTACATTTCTCTCCTTTATATGCTTATCTTCAATCTTGAGTGCCGTTTACAGTTATCAATAAGTAGAAATTCTGTCTGGCCCGCAGGGTCAAGAATCTCAGGGTTGTTTGTGATGTTATGTATGTACTCTGACGGTAAATTTGATCTTTGACGAATACATTGGTGAATATTCACAATTGCATTTGAGAAAATGTACTGTTTCAATAATCCAAGCAGATCACTGGTGTTAGGGTCTATTGAAAAAAATCAGTGACCCTAGAGGTGCAGGTCCATGGGTTTCTCTACCCTCACTGGAAGGTAGCAGTAAGAAGAGATTGTGACAAGGATGATGGATAGATATCCTAATAATGCCTTCTTGAGGCATCATCTCACAAATATGTCTTGATTGGACAGGATACCTCTTGACACTTATAATTTTAAAAGGTTCCTGGCCCAAGTAGTTTGTTTTCATCAGGGATATTCAATCCCTCTGCACTTCCATCCCTGAACTAGTTCCCCTCCACACCCTCCCCCCCCCCCCCCACAATCTGCCTGACTGAACTTTGACAAGTTGAACAACTCTTTACACTTCCTCCTTGTAGCCATTGGAAACTTGCATAATTCCAAGGATGGCACCCTCTGTCACCTTATATAACCATATATCAATTACAGTTCAGAAACAGGCCATATCGGCCTTTCTAGTCCACACCAATTTAAGTGAACTCCACTAGTTCACCTGCTCCCTGCCCATAACCCTCCAACCCCCTCTTAAGTGACAAAATTGACCCTGCTGCAACCACCTCTTCCAGAAGGTCATTCCATTCAGCCACCACTCTCTGAGTGAAGAAGTTTCCTCTGATGTTACTTCTAAAGTTTTTTCCCCAACCCTTAAATTATGACCCCTCGTTCCAATCTCTCCTACCCTCAAAGGGAAGAGCCTATTCACATCTACTCTACTATTCCCCTCATAATTTTATATACCTCTATGAAATCCCCCCTCAACCTTCTACACTCCAATGAATAAAGACTCAGTCTACTCAATCTTTCTCAGTATTCTAGATACTGCAATCCAGGCAACATTTTAGTAAATCTTCTTATCCTGCAACAAAACCAAGAAATTCTGGAAAACATTCAACAGGTGATGTATCTTGAGAGAGAGAAAACAGTCATCCTTTCAGGTGAATGACTGTTAGAACTGGACAGAAAGCTGTTCTGGTGTCTTGGATTGTAGAATCCGTATTTCTTCATGGAAGCGGCTTGACCTGTGTGTTTCTGGCATTTTCTGTTTTTGTTTCACATTAACAACATCTTAAGTATTTTGCTACAATTCTTTTACCCTTATGTTGATCAGTGCTGTTTTCTTGCTCCCATACAGATTTCAAAAATTTCACCAATGTTCTTCCAGATTTCATGTAGTCCAAATTAAATTCTTTCTTGATTTCCAAATATCCATTTCAGGGAGAATCCACTGAAAATTCACAACTTCCCAAAACAACCTCGTCTGCATTTACAACCACCTTCCATTCTTACAATTTCTTCAACTGTGTAATTTCTCTTCAATGGTACCATGTATCAAACTGAGGAAAGTAAGAGTATGATTAGGTTACAATTCTCTCAAGGTGACCCGCCATTCAATATTTCTTTTCTTTTTCTTTGGCTTGGCATCGCGGACGAAGATTTATAGAGGGGGTAAATGTCCACGTCAGCTGCAGGCTCGTTTGTGGCTGATAAGTCCGATGCGGGAGAGGCAGACACGGTTGCAGGGGAAAATTGGTTGGTTGGGGTTGGGTGTTGGGTTTTTCCTCCTTTGCCTTTTGTCAGTGAGGTGGGCTTTGCGGTCTTCTTCAAAGGAGGTTGCTGCCCGCCGAACTATGAGGCGCCAAGATGCACGGTTTGAGGCGATATCAGCCCACTGGCGGTGGTCAATGTGGCAGGCACCAAGAGATTTCTTTAGGCAGTCCTTGTACCTCTTCTTTGGTGCTCCTCTGTCATGGCTTATATATACTGACCTCAATTCCTTTTTTATGCCAGTTCGCCACAACCTTTGATTTATATAAATCCACTTTAAATATGTAAAATGATCTCAGTGGCAAGAATTTCTAGAGATTTACTACCCTCTGAGGGAAGAAAGTTCTGCATGCAATTCCATAATTTTTTAACTTACAGCCCTTATTATGTTAAACAAGAACATTTGTAAATGCTGCGGTTGTGTGTAAGAAATAAAAGGATTTTTTTTTGCTTCTACTAGGACAGAATGTTCTGTCTCAAGGAGAGCATGGCTGGAAGGTATAGAGTCAGCAGGGAGGAGGGGGTTGTGGGGGGTGGAATTCCTGGCAAAGGGCTCAAGCCCAAAACAATGATTGCCTATTACTTCCTGTGGATGCAGTGTTAGCACTTATGATGTAGCTATATCCCCTTGTTTGTGATTCTCCCATTTGTGGAAATACAGGCTGTCACCAGTTTAAGAATGGGTTCTATTTTTACACACCCAAAGGATAATTTCATCCAGAAGTTGGAAAATACACAAGATTCATTCAATATCTACAGAGTATTGTAATGAATAGCATCAACAATGCATTAAGACTTACAAGAAAAACAATTATTAAAGATTGAGATAAAGAGAAGAAACTCGTTCTGCTCTTCATAGGAAGTAATATTGATATGCACACTGAATTTAACAATATTATGGGAGCTCACTCATATGTTGGGGCGTTGAGAAGTTGGGTGTTCAGTTGTCTCACATCCGCTTAGGATCTTAGAATAAAATCATCCCTCAATCTTCTAAGCTCCAAAGAATAGTTATCTAGCTTCTCTTGATAAAACAACCTTCTCATCCCAGGACTGCATCCAATAATGCTACAGTGTGACCTTGTTATACTGTGATTGCTGGGGTCCATAAAATCTCATCGCGAATAAAGCAGGGTCACGTTAAATTGGGGTTTCAATAAATCATTATTGTTACAGTTGAAATTAAAACTCAACTTAATTTTTAGTAAACCAGACTCAGCAATGAATTGAACTGTTTTGGAATATCAGCCGACAGTGTTGGCATCTCACATTTCCAGAGTTCCTCAAGAATCACATTATCTCTAATTTTGCTAATTCTAATGAAAGCCCATAAACCTGGCAAGTAAACTCTATTTCTCTCTCCACTGATCCTCCATGATCAGAGTAATTATAGCATTTTCTGTTTTTAAAAAAAAATTATTTCAGCTATTTTGCATTTGCAGTACATGTATTTTATTTTTAGCCTTGGAACATTCATACCTCTGTAACTGGATTATGGATTTCCTAACAGAAAGACCACAGTCTGTCATGGTTGGTAGCAGAACATTGAGCACCATCACACTGAGCACTGGCACACCTCAGAGCTGTGTCCTCAGCCTCTCCTGTTCAAGCTACTGACCCACGACTGCATGGCCAGATCCAGCTCCAACAGTATCATCAAATTTGCAGATGACACAACAGTAGTTGGCCTCATCAACACTAAAGAGAAGAGACAGAAAATCTCATGATATGATGTGAGTGGGGCGGCCCTTCACAGCTCCCCCACGGGGCCTCACAAAATGAAGGGCAAACGCAACAATCCAGCAGGCTGCACGAGGCCCACAGCGCTGACTCCAATTAGCCACAACCAAAAGAGCTTAACTGGCCTATCATGGAAAGCGGATCACAAACACACCAACCAGTGCTAAGAGGGTTTTGACTACACCCCTCAATTTGAGAATAAAAGCAGGGCTGTGAGCCCAATAAAGCTGAGTGTGTTAACTACACCCAACTAGGGTTTGTGTCGTTTTTTTCTGGGAACAGAGTGTTCTTTCTAAGCTAACCTCTCCTGTGCTATAGGCTCCTTAGAGCCATAGCTTGTACCAGCTAGCTACATGAGAATAAGAACCCAAGTCTCAACATGAACAAGATGAAGGAGCTGATCATGGACTTCAGGAGGAACAGGAATGTCCATCCTCCATGACACATCAACAACTCTGTAGTGGAGAGCACCAAGTTCCTTGGAGTTCACTGTCATTATGTCAACCTTCTATAGGAGCTCTATCGAGAATGTTCTGTCCAGCTGCATTACAGTATGGACAGTTGCTGCAGAGAAATGGATTGGAGGTCAAACCACAGGACTATAAGAGCGTCAGAAGGAATCACTAGAGGTTCTCTCCGCCTCTCATTGACATGATCTACCAGGATCGTTGTCTGACGAGGGTGTGCAAATTCATTAAGGACTTATTCATCCATATACAGCATCTTTCAGCTGCTCCCATCGGGAAATAGATACACAGGAATATCAGAGCCGGCATTACCAGGCTGAGGAACAGTTTCTTCCCATGGGCAGAGAGAATGCTGAACGACCAAAATAACTGCTCACATTAACCATCCAAGACTGTCATATTTATGAAACAATATTTATTTATCTGTATATATGAATATTGCACATGTATTGTTTGTCTGTATCTGGTTTTTTGTGTTTGCATGTTTTGCACCAAGGACTGGAGAACAGTTTCGTCAGGTTGCATTTGTTCAATCAGATGACAATAAACTTAATTTGACTTGGTTATATCCAGGCTGAAACATTCTATTCTTGACTCCCTTCTCTTGCATAAGATTTGAACAGAAATGCTTTGCTAAGACAATATAAAGTATCAGGATATTGACAACAGCATCAGAATTTAATCCACTTCCTCAGCATTCAGATAGTGTGTGGCAATCAGCATTGAATTCTGCCAGTCAGTGCCTAGTTTCTTGATCCATTTGAATAACCATAGCACATTAAAGAGTAGTTATTAGATGACAAGGATTATGCGGTGATGATGTAACTGAAGACACAGGTGCTCAACAGGCACAAACATGGTTTGTGTGGACACATTGAATGCTATGCTCCCACACAAAATGTAAAGGAGCAGACCATTGAAAATTGAAACATTGATGGACCAGAACTGGCTAAAAACAGATCAAAGACCGTGTTTTCTGCTAATAAAAATTAACAATGAAAACATTTTAGAACTATTAATAAAAATGAATAAATCATTTGAGATATTTAAACTATCAAAAGCTTTAATGCCATTAAAGAAAACACATACTTGAAATCAATATTCTTCATTCAAGTTTCTGTATGAGGTCTAACCTAGCACTAGTCAAGAAATTCTTCCAGTATTTGCCTGGCCCCCATGTAAATTATATGCAAACTCGAACACTGGAGCAGAACCAGGTAGCTGGCCACATTCAGCTGATGATGTGATAGGATGGGAGAAAGATATTTAAAGGATGATCAGGTAGAAGGCCATTGCCTTAATTCATATATTTAGCTCCAGTGCAAGCCAAAAATTCAACATGAGGTATTCCCATGATGGTTAGTAGAGTTTGCAACATGGGGGAAGAATGAGGGTAAAGTGGTTATCCCTGCAGCCTCTTGTCTAACAAGGGCAAGGGCAAAATGTCAGTGAATGTTATGCAATGTGTTGGTGCTGATGTGGTTGTCATGGATTAATAGAAGGTGGTATTTACAAGCTTTGACATGCAGACATTCCAGAAGTGTTAAGGATCCTATTGCTGAAGGCCATTTAGGCAAAAAATTGCAGAAAAATTAACCAGAATAATAGGGGTGGCTTTCATGGGTGACCCGGAGCTATATCTATTAGGTAGTTTCATGGAAATAAGCAACAAATTGACCAAATATTAAATCTCATTTATAAAAATAGCACTGGTGGTAGCGAAAAAATGTATCCCGGTCACTTGGAAGGTTGACTCCCCTCTACTTATAGCACGATGGACTGCAGGAATGAACAGCAGTATAACTATTGGAAAAAAAATCACATACAACTTAAAAAATCAATATGACACTTTTGTAAAGGTCTGGCTGCCATATCTGGACCACATAGGGGCCCAGATACAGTAATAAAAAGGAACATAAAAGGGTATAAAAGTAACTATTATATATATATATACAAAAACATAGTTTCCCCAGCTATATTCTATATACTTAAAATATTTGTAAGGTCTGTCTGACATCTCGTGGGCTAGATCTGTATGTATGGGAAGGAGGGAGGGACTTTTTTTGTGAGAAAAAGTTTAATATATTGTATATTTAAAATGTTATTATAAAGAATTTTTGAAAAAGAAACAAAAAATAAAACATTTAAAAAAAAGGCTGGTATTGCTGGAATGCCTGAATAACTGAGTATGATTATGAGCTGCAACTGTTCCCAAAACATAAAGAGACAGCAAAATGTACATATCAATAAAAACTGTAACCAAAATAAGTCATTCTCATTCAGTATATTCTGCCTTATTATATTTAATATGTTATTATGGATACAACTAGAAAAAAAGTAAAAATTGCAAATCAAATATCTAATTCTTATGTGAGCACCTTGGAGAAGACATGCATTGCAGATTTGTCCCATCCAGCTAAATAGTGCTATTTTTTCCTAAACATCATCCCAAGCATTTCAATCTCCCTTCCCTTCCCCTTCCATAGTTTCTTGGTTGTGTTATAAATCTTAGCTCTTTAATTTCTTCCATCTCTGGTGAAAGGATATCAACCTGACTCTTTAATTGCTGTTTTCCCTTCTTGACGGTCACTGCCTGATTTCCCCACGAGTATTTCCAGCAATCTTTGTTTATATATTTCCAATTTTCAAAATTAGCTGCATTTAGTTATTGTTTGAACTGAATTTATTCTACCTGTTTTGATCTATGAGGAGGAAGTGAAGTTTCTGTATTACAGCTTGGATTCATTCTTCAAGGTCTACTATAGCAAGCTTCGAAATACCCTCTACTGGTCAGAAGCTGTATTAGAAATATATTAGAACAAATGATGATTTGCAAAAGAGATGCAAGCCATCTCGAGGGCTAGATCTGGACCTAGAGGTGTAGCCACCTCCTACAATGCCCTTCTTGCCCCCATCTCCAGCTGTGTTCTCCCTTTGCTTGAATAGCCATCGATTTTCTTACTCATCTTGAGGACCTTCATCTTTACTCAAAAAATGTTTTGATAACTAACTCAGCTTGCCCTTAGAGCAACCAAAATTGTTGACAGTTGAGGGAATTCAAGATGGTGGTGCTGCTGGACCTGTGAGGAGTGAAGAAGTGGAGATGCAGCTCTCCTGCACAGTCCAGCCGCCCAGTCAACTGCAATCAGCTCCACACAGTCTTTGAACAGTCTGTTGAGGGAGCTGAGAGTGGTCTTATTTGAGATCCCATGACCTTGAGGTCTGTGCCCAAGATGGTGATGCCTGTTAATGGGCAGCAGCCACGAGGGGCTGCAATCTCTGGGGAACCTGAGGACTGGAGCAGGGCACCAAAGGTTGGGAAGATCAACACCTGTCTGAGAAGGAGAAGCGGAAGAGACAACCCACAGGACTATGACCATGGAGGTGGACGAATGAGGAGGCTCTGCAGCTGAGGGACCAATGCAAGTGGTGGGATGCTGGTGACTCAAGGTGAGGCTGCTGGAGTCTGCTGTCAGGAGAGTTGCACCAGGGTGTGGACTGCCGGAGACTGGCTCGAACTGGCTGGAGGAATACCGGGTATTGGAACTAGGATGTGAAGAGATACCAAGGGCACCGAAGGATCTCTGAACATGTTGGAGGTCCAGATCTGGAGTTCAGGACGCCTCTGGTTTGGACTGGACTCTGGGTGGCTGCAGAGGTGCTGGAGGCGAATCTATGGACACTCAGTGACTCTGGAGGGACTCTCCTTTGCTTCTCTTTCTCTGACTGCATCTAACTGTAAGAAATGTGCCCAGGCAATCTCTACCAGTGGCGATCTATCTGCCTTGCAGCAGGTAAAAAGGAATTTCATGTAATAGGTCACTGTTTTATTACTGTGACAATAAATTGGATCTTGATCTTGAATGAAAGCTAAAAAAGGTTCATCATGAATCAACAGAGAGAAAAACATAAAAGCAGAAAGGTAAAAGGATGCAAACAAGAAAAGTGGTGAGGAGTGGAGGAGGGAGCAGAGCTGGGATAAAAAAATAACCATATAAATGAGGAATAGTGGAAATATAGTTAAAGGAAACAGTGTATGTGTAAATCAAAAAGAGGATGTGATTGCATTGAAGCAGAAAAAAACAAGCTGTTCTGGGGGAGGGGGGGTGGGGGGAAATGTGGAAAGTTTTTCAAAAATAAAAATGAACCAGAATATTGAAAGAAAGAAAATGAAAATAAAAATAGAAGAAGAGGGTGAGAAGAAGAAAGGGAAGCATAATAAACTACAGATTATGGATGGTTTAATGAGGAAGGTAGAGAGACAAGAACAAATGGAAACAAAAGAGATGTCAAAAAGTGTCAGAAAAATGGTAATGAAGATGAATAGAAATGAATTGGGGAGAATGATTTTGAAAAACAAGTAAATAATGGAAGAACTAATATCAAGAATTTTTATACATGAAGGGAATCCTTTTACAAAACTATTACATGGTGCAAAGGTACAACATTCTTGGGAAATTAATAAAGGACCAAATAGCTTTCCTCATTTATTTATCTTGACAGAAGAGAAACTCCTCAAAGATTATGCAGGAGCAGAGAGAGACATGGGAAAATAGAGTGAGAATTTTATTTCTTTGGAGACTTCCTATTTTTCCATCTTTAATTAGATGAGTAAGATGGACAATTGCTTTTCAGCATATTTTCCTAAAATGATACTACACAGATCAGCTGCAGGCAAACATCTCCCAGATTATATATTTCAATAAAAGTAGCTATGGTCACCATTTCTGTTAGATCTCTAATAATGTTGAGATATTATTAAAGATGTAAAATTTCATTACATTAATACTTTCTCTTGCTATATTTCTACTAAAATGTAGCATCTGCTTTTATTTTCTATTCTATTGAATAGCAGCAACGTTCCTGAAATAAACTTGTTCTCTCAGTAGATTCTGATTGACCTGATGTTATTTACCACCATGACTTGTTTGTTTAATCCTGGATCTTAGTCCTTGCCATTCAACAAATCATTTGAGTTTAATGGGAGAACTGATCATAATCAATCAAAGTAAGTTCACTTAAGAGACGGTTGTTAATGCACAAAAATTCTATAAAATTAAATACATACCTCAGTTTTTCATTCAAGCATTCTATAGCAGTAATTATATTATAGGACAGCAAAATACTTTGATAACATTGGGATGATCTAACTCATTGCAGTGAAGTAAAGTGCAGTTAGATGACACTTACAATCCCTTTCGTTGGAAATCTGGCACACAAACCTTTCTGTTCCAGACTTTAAAATATTGGATAGGACTGCTGATGGCAAGACATTCATGTTCCTGTCAAGGATTTGTTTCAATATTAAATTAGTATCAGTGATATGTAATACAGATACAAGATCCTTTATCCGGACATTTAAAATCCGGAAAGCTCCAAATTCTGGCAAGTGGGAAGAAAGACGAGTCGGGTGGGCGAGGGGGAGAGTTGGGCAGCGCGAGTCGGGTGGGCGGGGCGGGAGGGGGGAGACCAGCAGCGCAAGTCGGGCGGGTGAGGGGGGGGAGACGGTAGTGCGACTGGAAGGGGGTGGGGGTGGATACGGCAGCACAATTCGGGTGGGCTTAAATCTGGCTTTCCGAAATCTGGAAAATTCCAAAATTCGGAACATACTGTCCCCCAAGGGTTCCGGATAAAGGATTGTGTACTTGTATCATAATCTACTCTAGGTGGATTTATGAAATGTACAATAAAGCATTCTTGTTTTATCCATGTATCCTAATACATGCATTTTCTTGAATTTCTTCGCCATTAGGTCTGTCACTACATTCTTATTCGGCACCTGGATGATAGGATACTTCAACCTGTCAGAAAGAGAGAGTGAAGATCTCTGTGAATACTCATGCAAGCTGGTCTGTGCAGACATGGAGGATACATCCAGGGACTCTGTCTAGGCCACTTCCAAAATATCCAGATAACCATAGAACAATTACAGCACAGAAACAGGCCATCTCGGTCCTTCTAGTCCACACCAAACTAAGTCCTCTCCTCTAGCCCCACCTACCTGCACCCTGCCCATAACCCTCCATTCCCCACCCATCCATATACCTATCCAATTTTTTCTTAAATGAAAAAATTGACCCTGCCACCACTACTTCTCCTGGAAGCTCATTCCACACAGTCACCACTCTGAGTAAAGAAGTTCCCCTCATGTTACTTCTAAACTTTTGTCCCTTAACTCTTAACTCATGACCTCTTGCTTCAATCTCTCTTACTCTCAATGGAAAAGGCATATCCACATCAACTCTATCTATCCCTCACATAATCTTATCTACCTCTATCAAATCCCCTCTCAACCTTCTATGCTCCAAAGAATAAAGGCCTAATTTTCTGAATCTTTCTTTGTAATTTAGGTGCTGAAATCCAGGTAACATTTTTGTAAATCTTCTCTGCACTCTCTCTGCCTTGTTGATAACCTTCCTATAATTCGGTGACCAGAACTGCATACAGTACTCCAAATTTGGCCTCACCAGTACCTTGAGCAGTCTCAACATCACTTCCCAACTCCTGCATTCTATGCTTTGATTTATAAAGGCCAGCACAGTAAAAGCCTTCTTCACCACCGTATCCACATGAGATTCTATCTTCAGAAAACGATGCACTGTTATTCCTTGATCTTTCTGCTCCACTGCATTCTTCATTGCCATCCCATTTACTATGTATGTCCTGTTTTAATTATTCCTACCAAATGAAGCACTTCACACTTCTCAGCATTAAACTTCATCTGCCATCTTTCAGCCCACTCTTCTTAGTAGTCCAAATCCCTCTGAAAACCTTCTTCATTATCCATAATTCCACCTATTTTAGTATCATCTGCATATTTACTTATCCAATTTACCATCCCATCATTAATATATATGACAAACAGAAATGGACCCAATACACTGTGGTGGTACACCACCAGCCTACTGCAGGGGGTGACCTCTGAACCTGTAGAAGAGCACGGGAGGACAAGGCAACACCTGGCCAGCTGTCAATCAGGCAACACCTGGTCGTCTGTCAATCAGCCAACCTGAATGGACCAAGCCCCAACCAGTCGGCTGTCAATCACCCTCCGGGATATAAGCTAGATCCGGCCCTTCGAAGACAATCTCAGAGCTTGCAACAGCATTCACACAGCCAGTTCTGTGGAAGTTTATGTTGAATAAAGCCTGAAGAACAGACTTTATGTTTTGTACGTTTGCTTCTGTTCGATAGTGCACCACAGGCACATCACTTATCACTGGCCTCCAGCTAGTTATCCACTACGATTCTCTGGCATCTTCATTCCAGCAACTGTTTAATCCATTTGACTATCTCAAAATTAATACTTTCTTAACTAACCTTACATGCGGAACCTTATCGAAGGCCTTACTGGTCCATATAGACAACATCCACTGTTCTACCCTCATCAACATTCCTAGTTACCTCTTCAAAAAATTCAACAAGATTAGTCAAACATGACCTTCCTCTTAGAAATCCATGTTGAGTGTTTCTGATCAGACCCTGTCTCTCCAGAAACTTGTATATACTATCTCTAAGAATGTTTTCCATTAATTTACCTACCACAGACATCAAACTTACAGGCTGATAATTGCTAGGCTTGCTCCTCGAACCCTTTTTAAATGAAGGATGTGCAATATGGCACTATTCCCATCTCTAATCACTGTCAGAGCCTCTGCTATTTCTTCACCAACTTCTCTCAAGGTCCTTGGGAAAATCCCTTTGGGACCTGGAGACTTATCCACCTTTATATGCTTCAAAGGCTCCATTACTTCCTCTTTCTTAATTACTGTATTCTCCATAATTACCCTCTTTGCTTCCTTTACCCTGCACAATTTAATATTCTCCTTTGTAAATACTGAAGAAAAGAAATTGTTCAAGATCTCCCCCATCATACAGTTGTCCGCTCTGATTCTCTAAGGGACCAATTTTATCCCTCAATCTCCTTTTGCTATTAACATATTTGTAGAAACGCTCTAGTATTCTACATGATTATCCAACTGCACGAAAACCAACAAGGTCGGGTCAGATACAGCAATGAGCTCTCTGAACCCTTCTCCATTAACAATGGCATGAAGCAAGGCTGTGTTCTCGCACCAACCCTCTTTTCAATCTTCTTCAGCATGATGCTGAACCAAGCCATGAAAGACCCCAACAATGAAGACGCTGTTTACATCCGGTACCGCACGGATGGCAGTCTCTTCAATCTAAGGCGCCTGCAAGCTCACACCAAGACACAATAGAAACTTGTCCGTGAACTACTCTTTGCAGACGATGCCGCTTTAGTTGCCCATTCAGAGCCAGCTCTTCAGCGCTTGACGTCCTGCTTTTCGGAAACTGCCAAAATGTTTGGCCTGGAAGTCAGCCTGAAGAAAACTGAGGTCCTCCATCAGCCAGCTCCCCACCATGACTACCAGCCCCCCCACATCTCCATCGGGCACACAAAACTCAAAACGGTCAACCAGTTTACCTATCTCGGCTGCACCATTTCATCAGATGCAAGGATCGACAATGAGATAGACAACAGACTCGCCAAGGCAAATAGCGCCTTTGGAAGACTACACAAAAGAGTCTGGAAAAACAACCAACTGAAAAACCTCACAAAGATAAGCGTATACAAAGCCGTTGTCATACCCACACTCCTGTTCGGCTCCGAATCATGGGTCCTCTACCGGCATCACCTACGGCTCCTAGAACGCTTCCACCAGCATTGTCTCCGCTCCATCCTCAACATCCATTGGAGCGCTTTCATCCCTAACGTCGAAGTACTTGAGATGGCAGAGGTCGACAGCATCGAGTCCACGCTGCTGAAGATCCAGCTGCGCTGGGTGGGTCACGTCTCCAGAATGGAGGACCATCGCCTTCCCAAGATCGTGTTATATGGCGAGCTCTCCACTGGCCACCGTGACAGAGGTGCACCAAAGAAAAGGTACAAGGACTGCCTAAAGAAATCTCTTGGTGCCTGCCACATTGACCACCGCCAGTGGGCTGATATCGCCTCAAACCGTGCATCTTGGTGCCTCACAGTTTGGCGGGCAGCAACCTCCTTTGAAGAAGACCGCAGAGCCCACCTCACTGACAAAAGGCAATGGAGGAAAAACCCAACACCCAACCCCAACCAACCAATTTTCCCCTGCAGCCGCTGCAACCGTGTCTGCCTGTCCCGCATCGGACTTGTCAGCCACAAACGAGCCTGCAGCTGACGTGGACTTTTACCCCCTCCATAAATCTTCGTCCGCGAAGCCAAGCCAAAGAAGATTTGTAGAAACCCTTTGGATTTATTTTCACCCTGCTTGCTATAGCCGCCTCAGACCTTTTAGCTTTTCTAATTTCTTTCTTAAGATTCTTTTTTACGTTCAATGTATTCTCCACACATCTTTTTTCCTTGTTTCTTACATTTATCGTAGGTGAACATAAATATTTTGTACCCTCAAAATCTCACCTTTAAAAGACTTCCATTTCTCTACTACATTCTGCCCATAAAACAAATCGTCCCAATCTACTTGTAAATCCTTTCGCATCTCCTCAAATCTAGCTTTTCCCCAATCAAAAACCTCAATCCTAGGCCCTGACCTATCCCTTTCCATAATTGCATTGAAGCTAATGGCACTATGATCACAGACCCGAAGTGCTCCCCACTACATACCTCCGTTACTTGACTTATCTTATTCCCCAACAGTGGATCAAACACTCTCCCTTCTCTAGTTGGTACCTCTACATATTGCTGTAAAAAACTATCTGCACACATTTTACAAACTCCAATCCATCCAGTCCTTTCACAGAATGGGTTTCCCAATCTATATTTGGAAAATTAAAATCTCCCATAATCGCAACCCTGTGCTTATTACAAATATCTGCTATCTCCTTACAAATTTGCTCCTCTCGTTCTTGTTCTCATTCCCCATTGGCTGGTCTATAATACACCACTATAGGTGTAACTACCCCTTTCCCATTCCTCAATTCCATCCAAATAGCCTCCCTGGACGAGCCCTCTAATCTATCCTGCCTAACCACCGTTGAAATATTTTCTCTGACAAGCAATGCAACACCACCCCTCCTTCAACCATGTTTCACTAATCAGTACCACGTCATACTTTCAAGTGTTAATCCATTCCCTCAGTTCATCCACCTTCCTTATAATGATCCTAGCATTAAAATATATGCATTTCAGAGCTTTCTCACTTTTTATTCTCTATTTGCCTCTATCTTTACAAATAACTCTATTATGCAGGAACTCTATTATGTTTTTTTTCTATCATCTCCCCTCCATCTTCGTGCAGAGTATTTCCCTTCTCTATCACCTGCCTTGTTAGAATTCCATTGTTTGTTGTTAAATGTGTGTTTAAATCGAGATAGAGTTTATTGATTATTTTTAAGCCATTTTTTACAAACCATGAAAAGTAACAATCAATTTCATGGCTACAATTTAACGACCATCTGGTACAGATGGTACAGTCCAGTCTCAAGAGCCTATTCGTGGTCAGTATTAATAAAGTGGCTCTAGCCTGGTAATAGTCACTCATTGATTTTTTTTTCCCAACTGAGATGGACTGACCAATTAGTAATAAACTACTATCTCCCCACTTAGCATCCCTTTGTTCATAGCACTTGTCATATGTGAAAACAGTTTTTATTCCCACCTCCCCCAGGCACTGAGTTCCAGACCCTTACGTTTACTTGGGTGACATATGTTTTCCTTGAATCTTACCACCAATATCTAAAACACCATTATTTTTTTACTTTAGTTTCTAAGTATCTTTCATGTTTGATAAGGCCCAGGACACTTAATTGAAACATTACAAAATAAAAGAAAGCTGAAAACCAAAATATTGATTTATCGTAGATGTATGTTCTACACTCACCAGGAGATAAAATCTGGAGGCCAAATGGAAGGCTAGGTTGCACTATATTCTGGTTCTCTCCAACCAATTTTACTGCACTAAAGCAGGAAATTTGAGAATATTGATCACACTTTGGGGAAAAAATACAAACAGCACCATCTAGTGGAATAAAAACAGCTATTTGAATTGTACAGAACACGAAACCAAATCCAATACTACAGCAACCTTCACTATTGTACACAGCAAAAGGATAGTAAGTACCTTGATTTTTGAGAATCTTTCCTTAAACTTATAAAATGCAGCTACAAGTTCAGCTGAACATACAATTCCAAAAGAGAAACATTGAGGTGATTTCACCAGAACTGAATATTTATTCCAAACAAGATTGATCATTCCTTCTACGCTCCAGAGAGAAAAGTCCCAGCTCTATTTACCTTGCCTCATAAGACCTGCTTCCCATGTTTCCAGTACAATGCTCTGTTGCCTGTGCATTGACACCCCACACCAGTCCGGCCAGGATGCTCTCCATGGTGTACCTGTGGAAATTTGGTGATATACCGAATCTCCTCATGAAGTGTCTGCAGCCAGTGGATCAATGTGGTCCTGTCACAACAAAAGAGGGATTGGTTTCGTCAAGTTTTACTATTTTTGGTACACAGACAGCCAATCTGTTTGCTCATAGTTTTGCTATTATCTGATTCCACCTGCATTGAATTCGCCCATTGTTATTGAATGAAGATCTACCGGGACCAATGCCTGAAGAGGGCTCACAAAATCAGTGAACCGGTGCGGACTCGAAAGGCCAACATGGCCTATTTCTACTCCGTAAATGGTTATATGGTTATGGTTATATGTTGATAAGAATTGTGTCAACATCAGATGCATTTAATGAATAAAACCAATTAAAGGGAAGTGCCACAGTATGGTGGCTCCAGTGTAAACTCTATTCTTCAGACCAGGAAGGTTCCAGGTTTGAATCCCCGTGCCTATGCTCAGTTTACTGATTTTAAATGGGGTAGCAGTAAGAACTCCTTTGTGTTATGAACTATTCTCAACCTTATTTCAACTATGGCCCCTTAGGACTTGGTTCAAAGTTTATGGGCCTCCTTCCTGAGAAGCAGTCAATTTTTGGTTTCTTCCATATTTCTCTCCTACTGACCACATTTAAAAAAAATTTTTTAAATTATGTTATGCAAAGTGAAAAGAAACAAGGCTTTTACTAATTGTGCTGTGGCCTCCATTGAGAATCGTTCATCTAGTCTAAAATTTTATACTAAGATATAAATTATTACCAATGACCAGAGAAACTATGAAACAGAAGAAAACAAGAGAAAAAATGTCAAGAAGAAAAGGAAAGAACTTTGTCTTTTAACTGAGTAAATATTGGATTGAAGTTTAGGTTTGTGGATTAAATAACTGGGAGGTGTCTAAAATGCTAGCCAGATAACCACTGAGATTCTGTCTTAATGACCAAAATATAAAGTATTTGTTAAACAGGAAAGTGCAGATGTTGTGATTGTGGCAAAACTCAGCAGGTCACATAGCATATATAAGAAGCCAAGGGTAACCAACGTTTCAGGCCTGAGTCTTTCATCAAGGTACCCTTTGCTTTCTATAAATGTTTCATGGCTTGCTGAGTTTCTCTAGCACTTTTGTATAAAGTATTTGTTATTTTCTCTGGATAATGAACAAATACTTGAGCTCACTGCAGTGAGAATTTCTTGGGTCTGTATGCTTGGCAGGGGTTATCTCTGTGGCTTCTGTGCACAATGAAAATGCCTCGCGGTCAGTGTTCTTTGCCAATCTATCTAGGACCCCCTGACTCTGGGAGGACTCATTCACCATCCCACTACCCATCCACTCCCTTACTCACCCCACAGCTTGCAGTATTATTCATATAGTTGGATATAAAAGGTTGCATGGAATTAATGAGCAAAATTTATCCCTGAATTAACACTATCATAAAACATTACTTCAGAAATTCTCATTTTTTTCTGGACTGTCTATTAAGAAATGTTAGATTTTCCAAAATCAAATGGGAATGTGAAATGATGCCTACATTGTCATTTCATTATGGCATTATACAACTTCTACAAATGATAAATAAATCAAAATCCAAAAGAAAAATAGGGAGATGCTGGAAATCTTAAATAAAAGCAAAAAATACTGAAAATATTCTGTTTTATTCCCAAATATACCTGATCTCCTGATGTTTCCAGCATTTTCTCTTTTTATTTCACTGAGAATAGCTGGGTGACTCAAATAATGTTTTAACATAACAAATGGCTGGTGTTTTTTAGATATTTTAGCCTACAAGATCAAATCCTGCTGGTTGTATTAAATGAGGTTGGTCAAAATTAGAATTCATTGCCATTAGCACTAATTGTAAGAGAACCCACTCATTTTTGTTCTTCAAGCTGTATGAGAGAGTAACAATAAATTTAGCCCTGGCAGCATTCCTCAAACCCAAACAACAAATAAAAACACAATGCTGCAGAAACTCAGCAGGTCAAACAGTTTACTTGATACAACAAAGATAAAGATACAAAATCAACATTTTGGGCTTGAGCCCTTCATCAAGCTATGACAAAATGGAGACATTTTATTCGAGTGTCTGCCTACATTTTGTCATACCTTTATATCTGCAGACTTTTGTGTTTTACTCCAGAGAACAAATAATTTAAGTTAAAACATTTGACTGGATACTTGATTTCACAGAACAATACAGATGAAAGAACTGTCATTGATACTACGTCTTCCTTGGAACAAGAATCGTTAGGATTAGTTGTATTGTTGACCACAAAACTGCAGATAATAAGAAAATGAGTATTCAATATGAATGTTTACAATGAATTCCTACGGACAAACCAATAGTAGAACTATCAATGAAGATTCCAAAAAGATTATGTGCATCTCATGTCCTTTGTTCAAGCAGGTCCATGTCAGACCAAATGTCAGTCCAAAGTTCAAATATTATGGATCCAATAATAATACAGAATGAAGGTTGAAGCTGTCACATTCTTATATGGATGTGTTAGAAATTAAAGTACCTTTAAAGAAATTGCTCGAGACAAAAATTGAGAACAAAGAACATTTATTACAACAACAATGCAAAGTTGGGTGCTTCCCCTTACCCTGGGAATACACACGCATACTGGGGCTCACCCAACTTTTATACAGTCAATTTCAGTATCAGAGTGCCCTCCCCCTTACATTCTTCTGCCCCCTGGATGGGTTTGGCATAGGTAATCCTTCCTGCCTACGTGCAGTTTCAGTACACTTGGAGGACCAGGGGGTATCCTGTGGGTGTCCCATCATGTCATTGTCCTTATTCACACCTTCCTGATTCTCGGGGCTACAATCTCTTGGTATGCGGAGTTGACTCATTCTATCTAGGGTTGGCTAATTTCATATGTATAAATCTGTGTATGGTTAGCTAATTAGATATGTAGGACTTGGTACTTCTGTCCAGGGCTAGGAGACCTTTATCTGATCCAGACTACCTCAACTTCCTACATTCTATTGTACCTTACCATTCCTTTTCTTAGTCTTATGGTCTTGTCACAAAGACTAGAAGATTCTTATGTTAATCGTGCTGACTCTGCTTTCCTGCATCCTAACCCCCAAGCTTATCCTGTTTGTACTGGTTACAGCCATTAACTGATGAATTTTAGTTTCTTCCATGTTCATAATTTTAGATCAATTTTCCCATCTCTCACAGATGTGTGAGAGATGAGTAAACTTGACATAAAAATATGAAAGATGGGGAAACTAGTACAGACACATGGAGTGATGGATTAAACCAGTATGAACAGGCTAAGCATGGAAATTAGGATGCAGGAAGCAGAGTCAGCCTATGTAAGATAAGACCCTCTAGTCCTTTCGACAGGATCAGTGAGCCCACCGTATGAATAAGATAAGGAGAGGTAAGGAATAATAGAATGTAGGAAGTTGAGATAGTCTGGATGAGATAAGGGTCTCATAGCCCTAGACAGAAGTACCAAGTTCTACATATATAATTAGTAAGCCATACACAGATTTATCAAGTTATGCATATTTAATTAGTAAACCCTAGACAGGATTAGCGAACTCTGCATATGAAGGGACTGTAGCTCTGAGAGTTGGAAAGGTGTGAATGGGGACAAGGGCAAGGTTGTGAATAAGGACAATGGGGATAATGACATGAGAAGACACCAACAGGATACCCCCTGGTCCTCCAAGTCCACTGAAACTGCACGTAGTCAGGAAAGATTGCCTATGCCAAACCCATCCAGGGGGCAGAAGAATGTAAGGGGGAGGGTATTCTGATACTGAAATTCACTGTATAAAAGTTGGGTGAGCCCCAGTGTATGTGTGTATTCCCAGGGTAAGGGGAAGCACCCAACTTTGCACTGTTGTTGTAATAAATGTTCTTTGTTCTCAATTTTTGTCTCGAGCAATTTCTGTTAAGGTACTTCTATTTCTAACAGATGTGAGAACATAGCCACTGTGCAAAAGTTGAGCTGATAAACTAGGCTGACATATCAGTGCATTATGGAAGGGATGGTTCCTTGTCAAGAGAACTAACTTTCATCCATGAGGTGCTGCCCTAATGCATCTGTGATGAGTTTGTGAACTTCACTCACTTTGCTGCCAACTTTCACCCTGTCCTTAGTTCACTTGGTCCATCTCCAGCGACACCCTCCCCTTTCTTGATCTCTCTGCCTCCACCTCGGGACACAAGCTTTCCACAGGCTTTTTTTTAAACCTACCAACTCATACAACTACCTCGACTACACTTCCCCACACTCAGACTTAGTGATCGCTTCGCTGAGCACCTTCACTCTGTCTGCATCAGTGACAGGGATTGCCCAGTGGTCAACCATTTCAATTCTTTGCCCCACTCCAATACTGATATGTCTGTCCATGATCTCATTCTGACAAACCAAGACCACCTGTAATTGGATAAGCAACACTTAATTTTCTGTCTGGGCCCTCTCCAACTGGCTGGCATTAACATCAACAGTTTCTGCTAGCCATCTCTCCATTCTCCCTCCTTTCCCATACACTGTCTTCTTTCCTCCCCCTTCCCTCTCCATTTACAGAGCCATCACCCTCCCCCTCTTTGCAGGTATGCCCTCCCTCCCTTATCCAATATTACCTCCTGCCTGTGGGACTGTGGTCCTCCTGCTGCCCCGCCCCCTCCACTGTTTTGTTCAAACACCTGCCTACAATTTGTCATACCTTGTTGAAGGGCTCAAGCCCGAAATGTTGATTTTGTCTCTTTATCTTTGCTACATTAAGTAAACAGTTTGACCTGCTGAATTTCTCCAGCATTGTGTTTTTACTTCAATCACAGTGTCTGCAGACTTTCATGTTTTAATCCTAACTTTCATCAATGTAATTGGATATAAAAGTTGTCTGGAATAAATGGCCAAACTTTGTCCTTGAGGAAGATGAATGCAAAAATTCTCATATGCACCCAAGTTTAAAACCTCAGAAAGATTTGGGAAATGTTTTAAATGTGTTAAGCCTATGGCAGCTCAGGCTTAGACTGGGAGCAGGAGCTGGAAAACCACCATTTTCTCACATTGTCAATGGAACTAGATTTAGCTGCTAAACATTACCTGCACTGAGACCCCCTACAACACTGCACCATCTTCAAGGCATATTATGCAAGTTTTTGCTGAGAGACTTGTAAAAGGGCTAATTGTGTATTTGACCAAAATTAGTGCCAAGTGCAATCAGCTTACCAGTCTTCATGAAATGCTTTCCAATGATTTGCTCCTGGTCTTACCATGAGGTGCAGTGAAGATGTTATAGAGAAACATTAGAACATCAGGAGCAGAACTAGGTCAGTGACTCTTCAAGTTTACTCTGTCAGTCACTAACCCAGGGCAACACCATTTTCCTATTCTCCCCTCTGCCCTGACTCCTTTGTAGTTTAAATGTTTTTCAGTTTCTCTGATAAGTATATTCGATGACTCCTCCTCTACAGCTCCCTGGTATAGAGAATTCAATCCATGGGAGAAGAAATTCCTCCGCATCATCTGAGATGGGTGGCATCCCATTATGAGTTTATGTCAGATACTCCAGATTCCACCCACTAGGAGAAACACCCTCTCAACATCTACACTATCAGTCCCCTGCAGAATCATATATATTTCATCATGATCGCCTCTCATTCTTCTATGGTTCAATGAGAGTAAGCCCAAACTGCGTAGAGGCACTAATCTCTTTATATATATTTAAAAATGTCTTACTGTCCACTCTTTCATTACTTGTGGTTTGCTATCATACTCTATCATCTCGCTTTGCTGATTTCTCAAAGTTTCTGGCATACCTTTCATTTCATTTAATTTTAATTCTTAATTTCCTTAGTTAGCTACAGATGGTGGATCCTTGTCACAGAGGAGTTCTTCCTCACTGGCATATTCATTTGCTGAGATTTATGAACTACCTCCTTAGTCTTGCCCTTTAATTTATTTCATTTTAGTCAATGATGTCCTCAAAACTTGTTATTTGCTTTTATTTACATTTAGAACACTAATTTCAAATGTTGCCTGGAAATCCAAATACACCACATCTCCTGATTCCCCTTTAGAAATCCTATTTGATGTATCCTCAAATAATTAAGCAAATTTCACTCTTTAATTGAGATCACTCATGATTATTACAGTAATGTTTTTACAAGCCCATTTATATTTTAATTCAATGTTTCTCTGCTTTTTTAATTGCTAGATATTCTTGCATCAATTCTCTATAGGCCTGGTGAGGCACTGTGGGGTCCAGACCACAAAAATGTAACAATCATTTCATTAGTAGGACCCGAACAACCTCTGTCCACATAAATGCTGTGCCAGCTGATAAAGTCACAAACCCAGGTTTCTCTCATTTCCACTAACATTAAAAAAACTATCAATTGTGTTGAAAAATATCAATAGATAGAGCGCTGCCAACTTACAATCAACATTTTTACAACAATGGATAAAGTCAACTCCGGGAAGCTTCCTGGATACAGTCTGTGCCTGGAATTGCTTTCCATGCTCTCCCTTTATTCCTTGCATACCTGATAAGGATGTGAAGCTGGAGTTCCACTGAGCTTTTGGATTTTGGAGACATTGGCAAACCACTGTGATGCCTCAACAGTAACTAGATCTCGGACAGTGCAGTCATGAGATTCTACCCATGAAATTCCCAGGCAGCTGCCAGCAGATTGCAAAGATGTGAATGGAACATCATGTTCTGTCAAAAATTTAAAGCAGATTTAACAGTTTCAAATATCTCTGACAACTGTAAATGTTAAAAGAGTAATTTTAAATCACTTAAATTATTAGCATTAAAAAGCAAAATAATTAAAAGAAATCTATCATCTTCTCCATTTTAATGGATGTCCAGTACTGCACCAGATTGAGCCACATCTGCATCAGTCTGGGAACAGGTATTAGATTAACATGAATGGCTGAATACCCATTTGGCTAAAGATAGCAAGAATGAGCTCAAAACTACTCCTCATCTTTGTGTGCCCAGATGCACAGGTTAATATATCCTGATCTGCTTTACTAATGTACCTGTAATTTATAATCATCCTCTTTCAACTTGGAAGATTTTAACACATGCTATACACAATCCCAAATATCCTTAGTTTAAAGTGTAATCCTTAAAGAATATGATTCCCTTGAAGTGTTTAATAGATGCAAATAAATATCTTTGTCCCAGTTCAGATTGGCATATGTCAGAAATGTGGTACAAATGTAGACTAATGTGTTCCTGCATGGTTCTGCATATCATTTAAGATAGAGATAATGAGAAGCCTCTGATTTGTTGAACTCATATTTATCAAGGAGTCTCTATTCCACAGTAAAAATAAGAATCAAAGTAATCTATCCAACATCTTGATCTCATTTTTTACTTTTTATTTCTTGCCCTTGCTATTTACAGAGATTTGAGGCCAAAGTATCAGTTTCAGCAGGAACTGAAAAGGAGTTTAAATTGTCACAAAAAATTATCCCTAAATTTGGAGCCCGTATATGAAATACTTAAGGTTGAATTTGTACTAGTTTTTTTTCCCCCACAGTTTATGGTGTTGCCCCAAACCATGACAATAACTGAAGGCTGTTATGTTATCTGATCTCCTATTCCAGGGGTGTCAAACTCAAATTCACGGAGGGCCAAAATTAAAAACTTGGACTAAGTCGAGGGCCGAACTAAATATTTATTGAAAATTTTCAACAACATCTGCATGTTTTCTCTTCTTTCAACATATGTAATGTTAAACTTTAGGATATAACTTTAGGAGGATAATGTTACAGGTCAGGAGTAGGTAGCTCAAGTTCACCCTTTGCTTGACCTGAGGGAAACATATTTGGTCCCTGTGGAGATGTAGTCTGCATTCACAGGCTGTGTCCATTTTGGCCTGCATCAGGACTCAGCATTTCCTGCTCACTCCTCAGGCTCTAGGCCTCTATTCACCCTCGACCCACCATCCCTCTACCTGACCAGTCCTTTACCCAACCTCTACTCACCCCTCACTCCACTCGCTCTGCCTCTACACCCCCATCCTATACACGCCCCTCTACTGCCTCTCCCCTCAACCTGTTCCTCCCTCTACCCGTCTCTCACCCTCTAATCACCCCTCCCCTACTCGCCCTGCCCCTCCCCTTTTACCTCTTCCCTATCCACCCCTCCTCCTACTCATCCCTCCCTCTAACTGCCCTTCGCACCACCATAACTTCCCCTGCCCATTACTCCTCACCTACACCCTCTGCCCACCCCTGCTTACCCACCCACTCAGGCCCAGCGTGCTGCCGATCAGCTTTTGCGGACAGCCACCATCTCTCTCTTCACGTGCAGGGCCGAACCAGCCGACCCTGGGGTCCGCGCGGGTGCAAGTGCTGAAGGCCGTGGCGACTGGGAGAAGTGCGCTCGCGCTGTGGAAGGGCCGTCCGGTGCCAGTCGCGCGGGGCTCGCGCTGCCCGGGGGCCGTGCGCAGCCTACCAAGCCCATCGCACCGACAGGAAATCACAGGCGCTCGCCCATCCGCCGCACCGCTCGAAAGGTGGGAGAAGTGACTGGTTGTGCAGGGGGCCTTCCAACTGGCTTGCCGGCAGATGACATCGACAGACTTCTCGTGTTACAATGGGGAAGGATGTGCAATTAAGGGGGCAGATGGTGGGGGTGACATTACCAAAAAACAGCATCAGCTCTCGCTGCAGGGTGGGCCACCTCTACTACATTTTTGAAATGATCTTGCGGGCCAAATATAATTATATCGCGGGCCAAATTCCAGAGTTTGAAATGTGTGTCCTATTCTATTCGCTTTTTCTTTCTTTTGGGGTAGTTTAGAGGGGGGCTGGGAGGGGTAGGTGGGTTACGGTTGGGGGGGATTAGGGGTTATATGGGGTAAAATATTATGTATTTGTTTGTATTTTTAATGTATGAATTATTATGATCAATAAATACAATTTGCAAAAAAAAACAAAAAGTGATCCCTGACAGAAAAGGAAATTAAATGGAGTTCTTTTTCTGACCCCATGAGATTTATGACAATGCTACTTTTCATTCCAGTTTTCTGATGAGCTTTTTCCCAAGGACATTGAGTGCACTACTATATATCCTACATTCTCACCCTCCCACCACCCTCCCTCTCTACCAAGCTGGAATTTCCCTTCTTATTTTCCACTTTATCAGCCTCCACATTGAACATGTCAACTTCCTTACCACACTTCAAATTTGTGCCAAATAAACTCAGACCTTGGCCTCAGCACTCTCCACTGTGACTGGATCATTTTAGATTGCAATCAGTGAGGATTGATGTCAACACCTCCTTCACAATCACTCTTGACACCAGGTTCCCTGCAAGACTGCATACTCAGCACCCTACTATACTCCTTCTGTATCCATGACTGAGTGGCCCAACACCAGTCCAACCCCATCTTTAAATTCATGGATGACACTACCAATGGAGGCTGAATCTCAAATGATGAGTCAAAATGCAGAAGGGAGACTGAGACATTAGTGGCTCAGTGTCTGGAGAGCAACCTCTCACAAGACCAAGGTGCTGGTCATAGACCTCTGGAAGAGGAGTAGAGCAGTGGCTCTCAACCTTTATTTCCCCCACTCACGTGCCACTTTAAGTAATCCCAATACTTTGTGATTTGTAAGGGATTGGTTAAGGTGGTATGTGAGTTGAAAGAAAAAGGTTGAGAAGCACTGGTATAGAGTCATTCGCTAGCTGTATCAATGGCACTGAAGGTGCAGGCGGTAGACAGCTGAGGGGTAAAAAAAACTCTAACCACCTGTCTTAGCCCAATCACACCAACACAATGGCCAAGAATGTGCACCTGTTTCTCAAGAGCCTCAGAAGCCTCCTATTTAAAATTATACGACTTAGTCTTTTTCATTGTCAAAGTTCAGTATAAATGATTTTGTTATACATGCTGACATTTCCCCCTTGATAATTGTGATAGTTTTGTTAGTTATTAGACTTTTGGTGCACAGTAAATGTATAATTAATCCACAAAAGTGGAAATTTCATTAATATCCCAGGGAGGTTAACATGAAAAGCCATTTAAGCTGATAGCAAAACAGCACCACTTGATCAATGCTGGATTTACAATTCAGATTGTCTCTTCCTTACAGTAACTTGCAAGCTGATTTGTGTAAAAATAACAGGTTTTAAATTAACAATCAGACTTCAGTAGCTATTGTAATTGTTACTTTCACAATGCTGACAACCTCATTTAGCTTTAATCTAACAGTCACCTAGTTTGTTGAATGATTTTCCAATCCTTTGGTCTTCAGTTTTAAGGTAGCCTATTATCAATTGCGAAAACTAACCTTTTTTGCATTTTTGTTCTCTGACAAAAACATTGCACAGACAGTTCTCAGTATTAAAGGTTGTTGGCTGACTAACCTTAAGTAGCAGCTGTTTATGTCACTACTTGTTGTCTTTGGCTTGGCTTCACGGACGAAGATTTATGGAGGGGGTAAAAGTCCACGTCAGCTGCAAGCTCGTTTGTGGCTGACAAGTCCGATGCGGGACAGGCAGACACGGTTGCAGCGGCTGCAGGGGAAAATTGGTTGGTTGGGGTTGGGTGTTGGGTTTTTCCTCCTTTGCCTTTTGTCAGTGAGGTGGGCTCTGCGGTCTTCTTCAAAGGAGGTTGCTGCCCGCCAAACTGTGAGGCACCAAGATGCACGGTTTGAGGCGATATCAGCCCACTGGCGGTGGTCAATGTGGCAGGCACCAAGAGATTTCTTTAGGCAGTCCTTGTACCTTTTCTTTGGTGCACCTCTGTCACGGTGGCCAGTGGAGAGCTCGCCATATAACACGATCTTGGGAAGGCAATGGTCCTCCATTCTGGAGACGTGACCCATCCAGCGCAGCTGGATCTTCAGCAGCGTGGACTCGATGCTGTCGACCTCTGCCATCTCGAGTACTTCGACGTTAGGGATGAAAGCGCTCCAATGGATGTTGAGGATGGAGCGGAGACAACGCTGGTGGAAGCGTTCTAGGAGCCGTAGGTGATGCCGGTAGAGGACCCATGATTCGGAGCCGAACAGGAGTGTGGGTATGACAATGGCTCTGTATACGCTTATCTTTGTGAGGTTTTTCAGTTGGTTGTTTTTCCAGACTCTTTTGTGTAGTCTTCCAAAGGCGCTTGTTGTATGCTGCATCTAATGCATATTAATTGTTGACAGGAGTTATTGTGATTGTCTGCTCTACTTAGCTAACAATACACTATCATTGATTAATATATCTACAATACCTTACGCAATCAGGAATCCTTGTCATAATGGTGATATTGAATACACGTCCTCAAAAGCAGGCTGAATGCAGAATATTATTATTAAGGTGATTTTGAACATGAAAATAAGGTTATGATGTCAAGAAAGCAAATAGGATGGAGTAAAAGATTGTCAGGACATGCTAAAAGTGGAATAGAATGATTAGCCTCCCATGCCTACTCCAACATGCAATGAGATCATGGTTGATTTTAGATCTCATTATTTACCTACTCTAACCCTTACATTTCTTTAATATCCTAAAATCCCTTGAATGTATTCAATTACTAAGCTTCCATCAACTTTTTTTTCCCAAAGATTCATAGTTTTTGGGCTGAAGAATTTTATTTTTACTTCTATCCTGAATAGCAGGCTCCTCTTTCAAGATGGTGGCCCAATTTCTGGTCACCCAGATGGAGCAAATGTTACCCCTAATTCCATCCTGCTGAACTCCAGAGAAATTTTGAATATTTCAATGAGATTGGCTCTAATTCTTATAAACTCAAGGTAGTATAGGCCCAGTCTTCTTCATCTTTCCTCAGAGAACAATTCCTCCGTCCCAGCAATCAATCTTGGCAACTTGTTTTGCCTTCTCCTATTTGTGAATATATTCTTCAGGAGGAAGGGAGACCAAATCTACTCGCAATATTCTAGGTGTTCTCCCATTAGGCCCCAATACAATTTCATTATGACAGCTTTACTTCTGTTCTCCACTCCAAAAATTCCTCCAGATGGCCAAACTCCGTAACCTTACATACAATAAGGCTAAATGTGTATTTTGCACAACCTGGCTGCATTGTGGAGAATTAAGTCATTGGCCACGAACCCAATCACATGCGCCCACTTTTGGAAATCTCCCTTCCCCACAGCCTTAAAAGGTGCATGGGCTTCTTCTCCTATTATGCCCAGTGAGCCCCCAATTATGCAGACAAGCCCACCCCCTCGTTAAATCCACCTCTTTTCCCCTGACATCAGAGTCCCCTGTGGCCTTCAGCCGCATCAAGGCAGACATTGCCATGGCCATGATGCACGCTATGGATGAATCCATCCCATTCCAGGTGGAAATTGATGCATCCAGCTTTGCTCTGGCTGCCACCCTTAACCAGATGGGCAGATCCATAGCTTTCATTTCCCGCACCCCCCCAAGGCCCCGAAATTCGACATTCCTCTGTCAAGAAGGAGGCCCAAGCCATTGTTGAGGTGATTTGGCACTGGAGACACTAACTCACCAGAAAATGATTTACCTTGTTGACTGACCAATGTACATTTGCTTTCATGTTCAATAATCAGTAGTGATGTAAAATCAAAAACAACAAGATATTGAGGTGGAGAATTGAACTTTCCACCTACAAGTATGATACCTTGTACCTGCCCCAGATGCTCTATCCCATGGATCATGTGCCAGTGCACAAACAGACCAATTACAAGCCCTCCACATCAATCTCAGCCACCCCAGGGACACAAGGTTCTTCCACTTTATCAAAGCCTGCAGTGCAAACCGCACTTCTATCGACCAGACAGAGCATATCTGATAAAGGCCATCCACCCCTTTGAATGCCTAATCATTGATTTCAAAGGACCACTCCCCTCCTTTGAATGCAACGTGTACTTCCTCAACATCATTGACGAGTACTCACATTTCCCGTTCACCGTCCCCTGCTTGGACAACAGCCACAGTTATCAAGGCCCTATGCAATCTCTTTACTCTGATTGGATACCCCTGCTGTATCCATAGCAACTGGGGGTCCTCTTTTATGAGTGACAAACTGCACCAGTACCTGCTGGCCAGAGGCATCGGCATGAGCAGGATTACTAGTTATAATCCCCGATCAGGTGGAACGGGTAGGTGGAAAGGGAGATCGCTACTGTCTGGAAGGCCACCAACCTAGCCCTGTAGTCAAGAGGCCTTCCAATCTCCTGCTGTCAAGATGTCCTCTCAGAGGCGTTCCACTCAATCAGATTGCTTCTATGTGTAACCACCAATGCCACCCCACATGAAATAATGTTTTTCTTCCCTAGGAAGTCTGCTTCAGGGACCACGCTGCCAGCCTGGCTGACGACCCTAGGGCTGGTCCTACTTTGGAAGCACGAAAAGAGCCATAGGTCTGACCAACTGGTCAAAAGGGTCCAGCTCCTCCACACCAACCCTCAATAAACCTATGTGGCATACCCTGATGGGCACAAGGACACGGTCTCTGTTAGGAACTTGGCGCCCTCAAGGGTTCTTGAGACCATTACCGATCACCCTGCACCCTCTTCACCTATCGTTACCCATGATGCACTAGGACCATGGCGTGTTACCCCAGAGATGGCATGCATCCACCAAGCTGATGCTGATGCCTAAATACAGGTGTTTCAGACTGTCCAGGACTCAACAGCTGCCCCGCAGCTGGTACTATGACGACCGCGGCAGCAGATCAGGCCACCTGAAAGACTTAATTTGTAATAACTCCCAATTTACTTCACCCTGCCGGACTCTTTCTAAAACATGAGGTGAATGCAGTAAATCATTATATTTTGTTGTCTGGACGTCCCTTGGCTGACGTCTGTGGCTCCTCCCGCAGACTCCTGAATAAAGGTGACTGTCCCACAGCCCCCTCCCCAGTTCAGAACAGCCAACCAGCATGAATGTTGTGCCTCCATTCTTTTGCTAATAAAAGCCTATCAGTTTTACATAACTTCTACTCTTTTGGAGTTAAAGATGGTGCTTCACCCCCCCCTTCTTCCTCCATTGTTTTTCCCTATATCTGTCTCTCCATTCCATCTCCTTTCACACAAACATGATAAATTCTTACTCTTCCCTTATCGTATCCAATTAACACCTTTTGTTGGTCTGGATTCCTCCCCCTACCAGCATTGTCTGAATTCTGAGACTTTCTGAGATTTCTGCTTCTGGCTCATTCTGTTTATTCCTTGAAGAACGGCTCAGGCCCGAAACATCGGCAATATATCTTTGCTTTTTATGGATGCTGAAAAGACCATCTGGGTTCCTCCAGCATTTTGGTGTGCTTTTACTACAATCACAACGTCATCAGACTTTTGTGTTTCACTTGGTTCTAGATGGTGCCTCTCCACCACCTTCTGTAGGGTATATTTAGGGATGGGCAATCAATACTGACCTCTCAACCTTCAATGAGTACAAAAATATGTAGGAAAGTAGATAAACCTGGTAAATGACAAGAGTAACATTTTGGCATACCAGCTCCTTTATGAGTCATTACGTTTTGAGAAAACAACGATTCTAATACACAAAAGTACTGGAGAAAGTCAGCAGGTTACATAGCATCTATATGAATTAAAGGGTAACCATTGTTTCAGACCTAAGCCCTTATTTCCTATTGATGCTGCGTGACCTGCTGAGTTTCTCCAGCACTGCACAACAATCACAATGTCTGCAGACTTTCCTGATTAACATTTGGCTTTATTCCTTCTTGTTCTATTACCTTCCAGTGGATGGTGCTCTAACCATTTGAAACACAGTGGCCTAACAACTCTCATGTTTCCCGAAGATGAACACGAGGGATGCTGGAATCTGGAGTGAAGTACAATCTGCAGGAGGAACTTAGCGGGTTGAGCATCATCAGTCAGAGAAAAGGTTTGTCAATGTTTCATGCCAGCATCATTCTTGAAACCTCTCGCTGAAGAGAGTGAAACAAAAAAGTCTGCAGACACTGTTATTGTGGTTAAAACATACAAATGCTGGAGGAACTCAGCAGGTCTTAACATTGTCCAGAGGAAGTAAAGATATGCAGTATAACCAACTGTTTTTTTAAATCCAAAAATAGACTTTACTCATGGTAAATTATTTACAAGAGGCAAACTGTTCAAAGTTTCTTCCAACCTTTAATTTCAGATCCATACATTTCCATCACTGTACATTGTTACATTAATTAATATTTACATGTGGAACAATGTGGCCTGTCATCAGCTGGACATCAAATTCGTGAGGTGAGTTTTGTGGTGCCATTTAGACTGCAGGCTCCCCCTGAAAAGTAGTCGGGGTCCTGCAGGATAATTCGCGATGCAGAATTTGAGTAAAAATTCCTGCACTTTCCTTTTAAGACTGCCCATGTAATGGCAAATTTCATTGATTGTGATATTACATGCCTGCAGTCTAAAAACCATAAATGATTCATCCCCACACTGCCTTAGCATTCTCTGTGTCAAGCCTCAGGGCATCCCTCAGCATGTACTCCTGCAGCCTGGAATGTTCCAGGCGGCAGCATTCCCACAGCGACATTTCCATGTAACATCAATAGGATTTGGGCAGACCAAAGAGCGCCTTTCATTGATGGTTTTCAGCAGTTCTGAATATCTACTCCGTGTGTGGCACCAGGAACAACTTGTAAATCAGACAGTCCTCTATCACGCTGCTTCTGAGGATGGTCCTTGACAAGGACTCTTGAATCCTTCTCTACACACTCTTAATGAATCTGCATTCTGCAGAGGTGGGTGCCTACCTCTACTACATCACAGTCATCTCAGGGACAAGGTACATTGTGGATGAAGGGTCTGGGAGGGCTCCTCTCACTGCCAGCCAGGCCAAGTCCTGGTGCTTGTTTTGAGTATCGGCGATGAGACATTCCACCAGATGACCTGGATGGTCTGCCCGGGGAACCACCCCAAAGTGCCCATTCGTTTCTCAGTATCTACAGGATGTTCCATGCTGACCACTGCCTGATGGCCTTGTGGTCAAAGGCGTTTGTCTGGAAAAACATTTCTATGAAGGATAGGTTGCATAGCAAAGTCCAGCTGAGTGGGACATGGCGCAGCAACAGGGCCAGGCCCATCCTTCACAACACCTGGATCAGGAAAAACCTAGCACATAGCAGGACTTCGTGCCCTTGTATAGTGCCCTCCATAATGTTTGGGACAAAGACACTTTTTGCCTTTATTTGCCCCTGTGCTCTAGTTTTAAATTTGTAATCAAATCATTCACATGATTAAAATTTCAGATTTTATTCAAGGTTATTACATACATTTTGGCTTGTCCATGTATAAATTACAGTGCGTACATTACAATACATAGTCCCCTCAGTTCAGGACATCATAATGTCGTGTTGAGTTCAAACATGCTTGTAATAAAAATTACCTTGAGCCTGGAGTCACGTTCGTAGCTTGCTTTATTTTACCATACACTTAGTGAGCATCTACATGTGCAGGCTTTCCCTGCTGGTCTCAAGCCTCTCCCTCCCAGATGCAGAAGTCTCACCCCATAACGTCAACAGCCCACTCGGTCTCCCACCAATAGTGTTACACCACATCCCCTTACTTAGATTTCAAAATCCCTTTCCTGTGGCTTCGCCCGCTACAGCTACCTTTATGCATTCAGGCACAAATACACTGAGAATTGTGGGTGCCTGGAATGCCTTGCCAGGGATGGTGGTGGAGACTAAAATATTAGGGGCATTTAAGAGCCTCTTAAATAGGCACATGAAGGGAAGAAAAATAGAGGGTTATGGGGTAGGGAGGGTTTAGTACTTTTTTTAAAAGAACATATGGGTCGGCAAAACATCGAGGGACAAAGGGCTTATACTGTGCTGTCATTTTTTATGTTCTATGCTCTAATTTCTTTCTTTATTGTGAAGCTACCTCTTCAGAGGAAAAATGAGAAATATTTCAACATCTTAATAGCAAATTATTTTATTCTTATCCTTGATCAATAGTGCATTTGCTCAAACTGTTTCAATGGTGATAGAGCCCTGATTTATTAATTTGAATAAGGTCAAGTTCATTATCATCTGATTGTGCATCTACAACCTGATGAATGAGTGTTCTCTGGTCCTCGATGCAAAAACATGCAAACACACATCCAGACATAAATCACAGACAATATACAGATAAATGATACAAATACATATATAAAAATAAATTAATATTGTTTAATAAACAGTAGAGATCAGAGGGCTTGGATGAGCAGTTCATTTCAGTTGTTCGGCAGGTTGGCGTTACTATAGCGATTAGTTGAGAAAATCACACCTGTATATTTAGTTTAACTTCTGAGCTGTTTACAAGTACTTCTTGCAACATCTAAAGCTTACAGAATGATGACTTTCGGAAAAATGCCAAACCAACTCTCCTGTATTAAATGCTTTAGAAAGGTTAGATCTCAAAATAAAAAAAAATTAGCAAAATTCTCAAAGACACAGAAGGCAATTTTATAATTTAACTTAAACCTAGTTATGAAACACTTTTGCTTTCTAAAAATCATGGATCTTAAATTAGATATTCCTGGCATGCATTTTGCTGGTTGCAGAAAAAATGCATCATGTGAAAGACTTGTGAAAAATATTTTGAACAATTTGATGGATTTGACCTTAGCCATTTCTATTAATGAATATTCCCCACTGTTCAAACAAGCAGAGAAAAAACACAATAAATGAGTCAGAATTGCCGTCATCATGTTCAAGATTATTGCCTGTGCTAATATGACCATGTCACCGTGATTCGCAATATTGAGGATTAGCATACAAGATCACATTTTTGGGAGAACGCTATGATGACGATAATAAATCCTGTTAAAATTAATTTGCACAATAAAGAAAGTTCAGTATGGCTGATTTCCAGACGATTTGCACAAAAATTGCGTTTGTCTCCCAACAAGTTACATTCAGACAAAACTGTGAGAACGGTACATTTACAACCCTCACAGGGAGTTGGCAATTAACTATTACATAGAATATTACATATTGAACTCCATTAATCACCCTCATTGAAGTACAGAGAAAGCTACACGAGAATTAAAATGCAAACATTGTCTAACTGGGTTATATTCCTACTTTTTTTTTGCTCTCAGCTGGAAAGCCTTTTTGCTCTAAAAAGCTATTCATTGGCACACATACTTCATAAAACAATGAGCTAATGATCAAAAGGCTCCAGGAACTGCAGGGAGCCACTGTGATTTGCCTGTTATGTTAAGAAGATAGAAACCCAGTTTGATATTGTCATACTTCATCATGTTATTTTGCTTTTTACCATGTTTTCTGCAAATTTTTAAATTCAAAATGGCATCGGATAATTGTGACTTTTTTGGTGATGCCTTGAGATCACGCAAAAACAAGATTTTGACAATAAACTAAACTCTAACTCTAATCATTTGTTACCAAACCTCACCACACCAAGTAGCTTAGAATTCAATGTGAATTTTTGTTTCTCTAAGTGTAGCACATATTTGCAAAGAATATTTATTTTTCAGTCCCAAATCTTATCAAGCAGCGACAACACAAGCTACCTAGAATTTTACAATCATTTCATTAGCTTGTTAAAAGTCTTGATAAAAGGTTTCAACCTGAAGCATTGACTGACCATTTCTATCCATGGATGCTGTCTGACCTACTGAGTTCGTCCAGCAACTCTTTCTCTGATCAAGATCCCGGAATATAGAGTTTTTGTGTTTCTCCGTTGGATGAATATCTTACTGTCCATTTCCAATCGCTATCAGCTTTATCATTGAACGCCACCATAAATCAAATTGGCATTCTTTATTTATGTTATGTTAATCTGCTTCACATTGGCCATGTGTTTATTTTGTTACCTTCTTCATGGACAGAAACAACCCATAAGGGTGGCACATTTTGTGAAGTGGTTAGTGCAACACTTTTACAGCGCCAGCAATCAGGACTGGGATTTGAGTTCCGCGCTGTCTGTAAGGAGTTTGTATGTTCTCCCCGTGTCTGCATGGGGTTTTCCCCGGGGGCTACAGTTTCCTCCCACCATTCAAAACATACTGGGGTGTAGGTTAATTGAGTGTAAATTGAGTGGCACAGACTCGAGGGCCAAAATGGCCTGTTACTGTGCTGTATGTCTACATTAAAAAAAAAATTATAATAATTTCTGCATGGGGAATGGCATTCTGGTCAACATTCAGCATGCAGTGTGATTAAATGTTCAGCATCAATGAAATCAACAGCACAAAATAATTTATTATTAATGCCAGATCATTTGGAATTGTGGCATTGAGTCCCAGGTTAGATTATTGGATTCCTTGTCATGTGGATAATGCATGCATCCAATTATGTGTACCAACCATTGTTCAAAGATGAAATTCAATTTATAATGTCTATCTTTTGAGGAACTGACATTGTGATCCATCTCAGTTGACGTTATGGACAATGCTGTCAAAATGAGTAGTTAAGTGGACAAGTGAGGATAATGTACCTCAAAGCAGGTTTTCAGATCAATACTGGTGTCATTGAAAGGCAACTGCTAATTGTCAAATGATCAAATTAAAACTGCTCACTTCAACATGGAATAAGAAGCATGAAGTTTCCTAGACTCTGGCCGAACCCACTGCCCATACCTATGGGGTAAGAATCAGTAAGTCTGTCATCTTCCAATGGATCCCAAAGACCAGCTCATGGTTGACAATGATTGAGGTCTGAAAGGTAAATGGCGGCCAGATTGCAATGTTAGAACAGGGAGAAAATCTTCAATCAAATGCACAGTACTTCAACACACACACATAATTGCTTGTAATCAGGACCGATATTGCTGAATTCAATTACACTTTCCCTGGGGGTGCAGAGATGGAACTGGAAGAAAACTTTGAGGTGTGATGTGTAAGTATCACCAACAATCTGCCCTGGTCCAACCACGTTGACACTGCAGCCAAGAAGATGCACCAATGCCACTACTTTCTCAGAAACCTACATCCCACACGTCTTCTCAACTTTTATAGATGCAGGAGAGAAAGTACCCCGTCCAGATCCATCACAGCTTAGCAAGAGAACTACTCTGCTGTAGGAAACAGCAGAGTTGTAAACACAGCTCAGGTAATTGTATAAACCAACCGCATCTCTCATCTGCTCTCACTAAAAGCAGCCAATATATTAAAAACCCACCTAACATTGGCCAATCTCCCTTCTCCTCCCATCTGCCTAGTAGAAGGTATGTGAGTTTGAAAACATGAATTTGCAAATTCAAGGACAGTTTCCCCCCTGCCATTATCAGACTATATAATGGACCTCTCATTAGTAAAATTATCATGTCTTGCACTGAACTTTGTCTCTGTAGCAGCATACTCTGCCCTTTTGTTTTATTTTGCATTACCTGTTGTAATCAAGGATGGGTTGACTTGACTGGATAGCACACTAAACAAAGTTTCAGACTATATCTCAGTAAACATGCAATTCAATTCAACTTCCATCTCATACTTTCAGATAATGTTTCTCTCTTTGCATTGAAAGAATCAACAGAAATAATTTGTCATTTATCAGATTCAAATTTATTGTCAGAGTGCATACATGACATCATGTATAACCTATGATTCCTTTTACTACAGGTGAGGCAGAATTACCACTTAACACATAGTGCAAATAAAACTGTATACAATGTACACATGTAAACAATCTAAATGTGTAATTCAGAGAGAAAAAAATAAGTCCTAAAATAAGTTCATTGTTGAGGAGTCTGATATCTGATGTTGGAGGGGTAGTAGCTGTTCCTGAACCTGGTGGTGTGAGTCTTGTGGCATCTATACCTCTTTCCTGATGGTACCAGCGAGAACAGAGCTTGGGTTGGGTGATGTGGATCCTTGATGATTGCTTCTACTCTCCGATGGTAAATGTTCTTGATGGTGGGGAGGGTTTTTTCTGTGATGCCCTGGGAAGTGTGCACTACCTTTTGCAGAGCTTTACATTCATGGGTTTTGGTGTCCCCATACCAGACCATGATGCAGCTGGTCAGCACACTTTCCACCACACACCTGAAGAAATTTGCCACGGTTTCCGATGTCATGCCAAACTTCTGTAAACTCCTGAGGAAGTAGAGGCGCTGATGTGTTTTCTTCATGATGCCATTAATGTGTTGAGTTGAGGAAAGATCCTCTGAGATTGTGGCCCTCAAGATCTTAAATTTGCTCACCCTCTCCACCTCTGGTCCACCAATGATCACTGGATTGCACACCTTTGGTTTTCCCTTCCTGAAGTCAGCAATCAGCTCCTTGGTTTTGGTGATATTGGATGTGAGGTTGTTGTTTCTGAACCATTCAGCCAGGTTTTCTATTTCCCTACTGCAAGCTTACTCATCACCCCATTTTAAACAACCCACTACTATGGTATCATCACCAAATTTGTAGATCGTGTTGTTGTTATACTGAGCCACATAGGTATATAGCAAGTAGAGCAGGGGGCTAAGAACGCAGTCCAGTGGTGCTCTAGTACCAATGGAGATTGTGGAAGAGATTTCTTACCAATCTTCACTGATTGTGGTCTGCAAGTGAGGAAATCCATAATCCAATTACACAGTGGGGTTTTGAATCCCAGGTCTTGAAGTTTGCTGATCAATTTTGTGGGGATGATCTTGTTAAACTCCATTTTGCCTGGGAGATATCTTTCGGTAGATTGCATCTTTGTAATGTTGCACTGGCAGTAATATGCCATAATTTATAATGGTTTTTTTTTTAAAATTTTTTTATTTTTCACACCATAAATCACATTAGCCATGATATACACTTTTTCTTTTTCACACATATACAGTGACTTTTTCTCCCCCCCCTCCCTCCTCCCAAGCCACCCCCCCCACCCCCCCTCATCCATTTTAGGTATACAATCTAGGTTGCATTAAACCAGTCAGACAATGTTGTCATTCAACAAAAATACACCAGAAATTCTACTGAGTCCATTCTTTTCTTTCCTTCTCCTTCCATCAACTTAGGTAATGTTTGTCCCCGGTAGGTTTTCGCTATTATATTTAATGTAAGGCTCCCATACTTGTTCGAATATTTCAATATTATTTCTTAAACTATATGTTATTTTTTCTAATGGAATACATTTATTCATTTCTATATACCATTGTTGTATTTTCAAATTATCTTCCAATTTCCAGGTTGACATAATACATTTTTTTGCTACGGCTAGGGCTATCTTAACAAATCTTTTTTGTGGATCCTCCAAATCAATTCCAAATTCTTTGTTTTTTATGTTACTTAGGAGAAAGATCTCTGGATTCTTTGGTATATTGTTTTCTGTTATTTTATTTAATATCTGATTGAGATCATCCCAAAATTTTTCTACTCTCTCACATGTCCAGATTGCATGAATTGTTGTTCCCATTTCTTTTTTACATCGAAAACATCTATCAGATACTGTTGGGTCCCATATAATGGGGAAAAAAAGGGATTAAAAGAATAGAAAATTGTTTTTCAGGAAGTAGATTCTTATCCTTTGAACAAATGAGAGATAAGTACAATATAACTGGAGATACAGCGCTGGCATATTACCAACTGAGATCCTACTTGAAAGATAAATTAGGAAGCAATTTGAGTTTACCAGAGGGAAGTAACCTTGAATATGTGATTACAGATACAATGTTAATCAAAAGATTTATAACAAATATGTATATTAAACTGCAAGAAAAGGAGAACGAGGAAACAAATGGTAAAACTAAACAAAAATGGGAACAAGATTTAAATATAAAGATAAAAAAGGAAACATGGGAGAAATTATGTTCTGGAACGATGAGAAATACAATAAATACGATGCTACGTATGATACAATATAATTGGTTACACAGACTATACATTTATAATGGTTGATGTAGCCAAATACTATACAGGCAGTCCTCAGGTTACAAACAAGTTCTGAATTTGTATGTAAGGTGGAACATTTAGCATTCATGAGATAACATTATGTGCATGTGCAAATTGGGGAACAGCCTGTTTGTAAGTATAACCTGGGGACTCTCTGTATTATAGTGCCATGAAATACAACTTTACAAGTCAAGTTTTACTTAACATTTATCCCAACTTCACGGTTCATCTTTGCCAACACTCTTCCTATTTTCAATCTCTCTATCTTCAACTTGGGAGACAAATTCTCTATAGACATTTTCTACAAACACAACTCTCAGTTACCTTGACTCCATCACTTCACACCCTGCTCCCTGTGAGGATTCCACTGCTTTCTTGTTTTAATAGAATTAAAACCACCTCTGTCACATCTGCTCCTAGGATAAGGTCTTCTATTCCAATACATCTGTGATGTTCCCTTTCTTCAAAAAACGTGGCTACCCATCTACTACCATCAACTCAGCTCTCCTTGTATTTCCTTTATTTTCCACTCATCTCCCTTGGATCCTGCAACAAGGACAGGATCCAATGTCCTCACCTACCACTTCACTTGTGAATCTACAGCAATCATCTACTGCATCCAGTGCCCCTGTTGTGTCCTTCTCTACATCGGAGACTAGCAAATGGTTTAGTTGAACTCCCTCTCTCTGTCCATCGCAATAACAGGAACCTCCTAGTGGCCAATCATTTCAATTCGACACCACATTCTCACACCAACATGTCTGTACTTCAAGCACTACCAAACCAAGGCCACCTGCAAATCAGAGGAACAACACCTAATATTCTGTCTGGGCACTCTCCAACCAGGTGGCAGTAACATCGGCCTCTAGTTTCCAGACCCCACCTTGTATCTCTCTCTTTCTCTATCCCGCTATCTCCTTTCTTCCAGCTCCCCAAACCTTCTCTCTCCATTCAAAGAGTTACCCCCGCTATCACCTAGGCTTTTTTTTCTGCCCTCCCACCCATATCCACCTATGACCTCTTGTCTGGTGTTCTGTGCTCCTCCCTCCACCCATTCATCCCTCTTCTCCTCTCCTCTCCTTTTTATTCAGACGCTGTGGGCTAAACCACTGTTATGCTATGATTGGCTGCTGCCGGCTGGACACGCCTCCCAAGACTGATCCTTCTTTGCATGCTCCGCATTCCACTCTGCCATGATCAGTTAATTAGGTTGATGGCTGTTCCAGTCTATAATTAATAAAAGCCTATCAGTTTCACAACTTTAGTCTTGTGATTACTGATGGTGCTTCTCGCTGCCTGCTTTTCACTCAGACCTGAAATGTTGATTATATAAATGTTTCCTATAGCTCTGTGACCTGATGCACTAAAATACTTCACTGACTAATTTACTTTCTTTTTTTATATTTTATTTTTGATTTTCCAAAGATTTTCATGCAAATCCAATAAACAAAATATTTTTCTCTTTCCACATAATATGATTTAGTCCTTATTTCCCCTCCTTATCCCTTAAATTATATAAATACCAAAATATAAAAATACTAACATAAAAAAAAACCACCTAAATACCGACAAAGGCAACGATCCTCCTTGAAGATAGAGGTCCTCGGATATTAAATAAAAACAGGTAGGGACAAAAACACATCGTCTGTGCCACTTTCCCCATTTCATACTTTTAATCCTTTACCTTCTGGGATGGATTATTTATTTTCTCTTATTCAGGGAGGGAGGGGCATGTGAATTATATCTGTGCATCTATAAGCCTCAGATAAGGTTGCCACACTTCAACGAATGTGTCATATCTCTTATGTAAACTAGGTTATTTTCTCTAGGGGAATGCAACACTGTATTTCCATATTCCATTATGCGATACTTAGCTGGGAGTCGGACTTCCACGTAACTGCTATATACTTCCAGGCTACTGACAAGGAGTCCTTCACAAACTGAATTTGGTGTTTGTGAACAGTCTCAATGTCCCCTAGAAGGTACAGCTCTGGATCCTGTGGAAAATCCACCTTTGTAATTTTTCACAAAGTGTCCCCCAGATCTTTCCAGAAGGATCTCACCTTTGTACACAGCCAGGTGGAGTGGACAAAAGTTCCTAACTCCATACCACACCTGAAGCACATTTCCAAAATTTCTAGCTTTGATTCATGTAATTTTATTGGTGTGTAGTATAACTGATGCAAAAAATTATATTGCACCTGCATGTGCCTGGCATTAACAATTCCCATCAGTCTATTCAAATACCAGAGTCATGGGTATTAAATTGTTCTGGATCAAGGGCATTTTTGGAGATAACCCCACCATCGATTTATTCTTTGCCACATCTGGCACACATGTTTTATTATGGGGCTATCTGAATTTTTAAAAACTAATTTGATATCCCATCTGTATATAAATTCTCCTGCTAACTTTTCCCCACCACATATAACCCAATTTGTGCCTAAGGGGGGGGAATTCCCTCCCTCAAAAAATGAAGCAACAAACCTCACCTGGGATGCCTAGTAGTATTTTTTTTAATCTGACAGTTTTAAGACCCCCAATTTATATTCCCATGTCAACTTTTCCATGGATGCTCTAGACACTTTACCATTCCACAAAAAGTTTCTGACACATCTATTGAGCATTTTAAAGAAGTACTGGGGCAACAAAATTGGTAACTTTAAAAAAAGATATTGTAGTCTTAGCATCACCTTCATTTTTATACAGTTAACTCTGCCCACCAATATTATGGGCAGAATTTTCCATCTAGCCAGGTCCTCCTTGATCTTTCAGAGCACAGGGAGACAAAGGCATGTTTTTGCTTTTAACAACATTAACTTTATACCAAGAGACCTTCCCGTAATCGTCCAGTATGGTCCTCAGTCTGGCCAACGAACCCCAGGTTCCGTCAAATACACTAACACATTGTCAGCAAACAGGTTGATTTTGTGTTCCACCTGGCCTACCTTAAATTCCTTTATGTCTGGATCCTGCCGAATGGTTTCTGCCAGCAGTTCAATAGATAGTATGAACAGAGCTGGGGACAGTGGGCAGCCTGCCTATTAGATCTACTTAGCAAAAATAATGGAGGCATTTGCCTGTTTCTGGTGATTTCAGCCTGGGGTTTAATATAATGTCCTTACCTAACTGATAAAACAGTCCAAATTTCTCCAGTGCCTTAAACAGAAAATCCCACTCCAATCTATCGAAGATCTAACCCCATCCATCGACTAAGGTTGGAATTGTTATTCAAGCAGACTTGAAATTGAGCAACAGCCTCCAGAGATCCAATGAAACATGTCCCTGCACGTTGATCATTCCAATTATGAAAGTAAGCTATAAATGGACCCTGAATCTTATCCAAAGAGATCTTAATCTTCCTAACATCATGTCTGATTTTTTTCCAAACTTAAGAAAGGACATAATATCCAGTAACCATTGTCTATGGGTGAATGGAAAGTCCTCTTTCCATTTAAGCAATATTCCTCTTCTAGCCAGTAATGTAGAAAATACTAAGACCTGTTTTTGGTTAAACATTAAGTATACTTTTTCACTACTAGAGAAGCCAAACATTGCAATCAACGGTCAAGGTTCTAGATTGATCCCAAAAATGGCCAAAAATGTTCTTAAAATAGCTGTCCAATATTCTGATAAATTGGGGAAAAACCAAACTATATGTATCAAAGTGGCTTCAAATCTTTTACATTTATCACACAATGAGTTGATATCCGGGTAGATTCGAGCGAGCTTAACTTTATAAAAATGTACTCTATGCACCACTTCAAATTGAATCAAACTGTGCCTTTCGCATAGAGGTGAGTCATGGATAAGACCCAAAACTGAAATCCAATCTTCTTCTGATATAGACATATTAAGATCATTCTCCCATTCAGTTTTGATCCTAATTAAAGAGACTGTTTTTCAATAATATAAGGCAAATATTATAGCTTTAAGTACAAAGTGTAATTCAATTACACTATGAAATTTGAATCTGGAAGATATGGAAATATTGAAAGTTTAGAATTAATAAGATGTCTAATTTGATAAAATCTAAAAAATGTCTGTTGGCAGATTAAATTTTAATGTCACTTGTTGTAAAGATGCAAAATTTTATTGGATAAAAATATCATTAAAAGTTTTAATTCCTAGCCCATTCTGTTCTTCATAGTTTGCATCTAAAATGGCAGGTTGGAATAAATGATTAAGTAGGACTACTAAATATAAATCCCATCATTCCAAAAAAATTCCTAAATAGATCCAAACCTTCAATCTTTGTCTCATTATTAAATTCATTGCTAGTTTTGGAATAGAGAGAGGTAAAGGTGAGCCCAATACTGCCTGTAAAGAAGTATTCTTTTTCTGGGGGCTTTCTTTTTAAAAAAAAATTATTTAATTGTTTGTATCCTTACAGGAAAAGAAAAGAATAAAACATTAATCAAATATCCATAGCCAATAATACAAAAAATTTTTTTTTATATTTTTCTCCCCATTCCCCCTCCCACCCAAAAGTAAGAAAAAGAAAGAACGAAACACCTACCATTTAATATACAATAATATTAGCATATGCAATCATTAATCATTACTAATTAATTAAAAATTACTAATTAAGAGGAGTGTATAAGATAGATGAGGTGGATAGAAAATTATCCAAAAATCTATATATAGCTTCCAAATACTATAAAAATTTTCAACTTGATTCCTTAAACTATACGTAATTTTTTTCCAAAGGGATACAATTTCACATCTCATTATTTTCTTTTCTTTGGCTTGGCTTCGCGGACGAAGATTTATGGAGGGGTAAATGTCCACGACAGCTGCAGGCTCATTTGTGGCTGACAAGTCTGATGCGGGACAGGCAGACACGGTTGCAGCGGAAAATTGGTTGGTTGGGGTTGAGTGTTGGGTTTTTCCTCCCTTGTCTTTTGTCAGTGAGGTGGGCTCTGCGGCCTTCTTCAAAGGAGGTTGCTGCCCGCCGAACTGTGAGCACTTCTCAATTATCTTTCCATGATGTCGCTATACATTTCTTTTCAGTTGTTATTGCAATACTTAAAAATTTTTCTTGGTATTTGTCCAATTTCAATTTTATATCCTTTTCATAAATATCTCCAAGTAAAAATATTCCTGGATCCTTTGGTATCTTTATCTTCACATTTTGCCCTAATAATAAACTCAGTTTATCAGGAAATAATAGATCCAGCAGGGAGGTATGTAATGATAAAATGTCAGATATATTCAGAATTTTGGAATTTACTCAATGTATATGCACCTAAAAATTTATGCAAGATATCTTTTTGAAGATCACAGATATGCAGGGGAATATACTATTAGGAGGGGATTTTAACCTTAATTTGGACTCAAAGATGGATAAAACTGGAAAAAAAAGACTAACAGAAAGAACAAAGTAACCAAATTTATAATTAAATCGATGCAGAAAATGCAACTTTTGGATATATGGAGGAAACAACACCCAAAGGAAAAGGAATATTCATATTATTCGGGTAGACATAAAACATACTCAAGGATAGACCTATTCCTGTTATCAGCCCACATTCAAGGAAGAGTTAGGAAAATGGAATATAAAGCTAGATTGTTATCGGATCACTCATCCCTGTTATTGGCAATAGAGCTGGAGGACATCCCACCGAGAATGTATAAATGGAGATTACACTCCATGCAACTTAAAAGACAGGATTTTAGAGAATTCATTGAGCGACAAATTAAAATGTACTTTGAAATAAATACGGAATCAGTGAAAGATAAGTTTACACTATGGGACGCAATGAAAGCATTCATCAGAGGGCAGATAATAAGTTATGTAACTAAGATGAAGAAGGACTACAATTGGGAAATAGAACAGTTGGAAAGGGAAATAACAAATACAGAAAAAGAATTAGCAATAAAGGAAGATACAACTAAACGAAAATTGGCAGACAAAAAAATAAAATATGAAACACGACAAACATATAAGGCGGAGAAGAACATAATGAAGACAAAACAAGTATTATGAGCTAGGAGAAAAAAAATGCACAAAATACTACCGTGGCAACTTAAGACAGAACAAACTAAAAGAACGGTATTGGCATCAAGGAAAAAGGACAAACAAATTACATATAACCCAATGGAGATCAATGAAAACTTCAGGGAATTCTATGAGCAACTATATCAAACTGAAAACAAAGGAAAAGAAGACAAAATAGATGAATTTCTAACTAAAACTGAACTACCGAAATTGAAAACAGAGGAGCAAAATAAATTCATAAAACCATTTGAAATAGAAGAAATACAGGAGATATTAAAAAAACAACCGAACAATAAAACGCTGGGAGAGGATGGACTCCCAATAGAATTTTATAAAACATTTAAAGACGTATTAATTCCTCCTCTCCTGGAAGTAATGAACCAAATTGAAAAAACACAAAACATGCCAGATTCATGCAAAACAGCAATAATTATAGTAATACCAAAGTCGGGGAAAGATCCACTAACACCAGCATTGTATAGACCAGTATCTCTACTTAACATTTTCTTTTTCTTCTTTTTCTTTGGCTTGGCTTCGCGGATGAAGATTTATGGAGGGGTATGTCCACATCTGCTGCAGGCTCGTTGATGACTGACAAGTCCTTTGCGGGACAGGCAGGCACAGTTGCAGCGGTTGCAAGGGAAAATTGGTGAGTTGGGGTTGGGTTTTTCCTCCTTTGTCTTTTGTCAGTGAGGCGGTCTTCTTCAAAGGAGGTTGCTGCCCGCCGAACTGTGAGGCGCCAAAATGCACGGTTGGAGGCACTATCAGCCCACTGGCGGTGGCCAATGTGGCAGGCACCAAGAAATTTCTTTAAGCAGTCCTTGTACCTCTTCTTTGGTGCACCTCTGTCTCGGTGGCCAGTGGAGAGCTCGCCATATAACACGGTCTTGGGAAGGCGACGGTCCTCCATTCTGGAGACGTGACCCACCCAGCGTAGTTGGGTCTTCAGCAGCGTGGATTCAATGCTTGCGGACTCTGCCGGCTCGAGTATCTCGATGTTGGTGATGAAGTCATTCCAATGAATGTTGAGGATTAAGCGGAGACAGAGCTGATGGAAGCGCCCCCCCAAGTTCCTCAGCTTGGTTATTCAACTGCACGAAAACCAACAAGGTCGGGTCAGATACAGAAATGAGCTCTCCGAACCCTTCTCCATTGACAAAGGCGTGAAGCAAGGCTGTGTCCTCGCACCAACCCTCTTTACTATCTTCTTCAGTATGATGCTGAAACAACCCATGAAAGACCTCAACAATGAAGATGCTGTTTACATCCGGTACCGCATGGATGGCAGTCTCTTCAATCTGAGGCACCTGCAAGCTCACACCAAGACACAAGAGCAACTTGTCCGTGAACTACTCTTTGCAGACGATGCCGCTTTAGTTGCCCATTCAAAGCCAGCTCTGCAGTGCATGACGTACTGTTTTGTGGAAACTGCCAAAATGTTTGGCCTGGAAGTCAGCCTGAAGAAAACTGAGGTCCTCCATCAGCCAGCTCCCCACCATGACTACCAGCCCTCCCACATCTCCATCAAGCACACAGAACTCAAAACAGTCAACCAGTTTACCTACCTTGGCTGCACCATTTCATTTGATGCAAGGATCGACAAAGAGATAGACAACAGACTCGCCAAGGGAAATAGCGTCTTTGGAAGACTACACAAGAGTCTGGAAAAACAATCACCTGAAGAAACACACAAAGATCAGCATGTACAGAGTCTACTGAACATAGATTATAAGATAATAGCTAAACTATTAGTAAACAGATTGGCCGACTGATTACTAAAAATAGTAAAATTAGATCAAACTGGATTTATTAAAAAAAGACGAACAATGGACAATATCTGTAAATTCATTAACTTAATCCATGCAGTGCAAGGAAACAAAACTCCAACAGTGGCGGTTGCTTTAGACGTAGAGAAAGCCTTTGACAGAGTAGAATGGAATTATTTGTTCAAAGTACTACAAAAATTCAACCTACCAGAGAAATATATTAATTGGATTAAAGCATTATATAAGGGACCAATGGCGAAAGTGACAGTAAATGGATATATATCAAACCAATTTAAATTAAGCAGATCAACAAGACAGGGATGTCCACTATCTCCCTCACTGTTCGCGTTAGCTATAGAACCACTAGCAGAACTGATAAGAACAGAAAATAAAATAAGAGGGATAAAAATAAAAGAGAAGGAATATAAATGCAGTCTATTTGCAGATGACGTCATAATATACTTAACAGAACCAGAAATATCAATAAAAGAATTACATAAGAAATTGAAGGAATATGGAGAAGTATCGAGGTACAAGATCAATGCAAATAAAAGTGAAGCAATGGCAATGAATAATGCGGATTTCACAAAGTTTAAGAAAGAATCACCATTTAGATGGCAAACACAAGCAATTCGATACCTAGGTATACAACTAGATAATAATCTCGGCAATCTATACAAACTAAATTATCAGCCATTAATGAAAAAATTACAAGTCGACTTAGAGCACTGGAAAGACTTACCACTAACACTGATAGGAAGGATAAACTGTATTAAAATGAACATCTTCCCAAGGATACAATACCTATTTCAATCATTACCAATTCACCTAACAGAGAAAAAGAAAATAATAAGGAAATTCTTATGGAAAGGGGGAAAACTGAGGATAGCACTAGATAAATTAACAGAATGGTACAAACAAGGAGGCTTGCAGCTACCAAACGTTAAGAATTATTATAGAGCAGCACAATTAAGATACCTATCAGATTTTTATCAAACAAGGGAAAAACCAGATTGGACTAGATTAGAACTAGATAAAATAGGGGAGAAGATACCTGAACATATACTATATAAGTGGGATGAAAAGTTGGTGCAATATAGGAATTCACCAGTATTGCACCATCTGCCCAACATTTGGAAGAAGATTTATGTAGAAAGGAATAAATTATCAACTACCAAAATTAATATTGACACAAAATCAACTAATCCCTTTCATAACAGATAACCTTTCCTTTAGAGAATGGGAGAGAAAAGGGATCAAAAGAATAGAAAATTGTTTTTCGGGAAATAAATTATTATCTTTTGAACAAATGAAGGACAAATATAATATAACTCACGATACAATGTTTGCATACCACCAACTGAAAACCTATTTGAAGGATAAATTGGGAGACAGTCTGAGGTTACCAGAACGAAGCAATTTTGAATATGTGATTACAGACACAATGATAATTAAAAAATTTATAACAAACATGTACATCAAACTGCAAGAAAAGGAGAACAAGGAAACAGCTATAAACCTAAACAAAAATGGGAACAAGATCTAAACATAAAGATAAAGAATGAAACATGGGAAAAGCTATGCTCTGGAACTATGAGAAATACAATAAACACGAGGTTATGCATGAATCAATAAAATTGGTTACACAGGCTATACATCACACCCCAAATGTTAAATAAATGGGACCTAACAGTATCAGACAGATGTTTTCGCTGTCAGAAGGAAACGGGAACAACAATACATGCAATTTGGGCATGTGAGAAAGTGAAAACATTTTGGGAAGATCTAAACCAGGTATTAAATAAAATCACAAAAAGCAACATACCAAAAAATCCAGAGATCTTCCTTCTAAGTAATACAAGAAATAAAGAACTTGGACTCAATTTGGATGGAGCACAAAAAAGATTTATTATGATAGCCTTAGCTGTAGCAAAAAAATGTATTATGTCAACCTGGAAATTAGAAGACAACCTGAGAATACAGCAATGGTACATAGAAATAAATAAATGTATTCCATTAGAAAAAATAACATATAATTTAAGAAATAACATCACAATATTTGAACAAATATGGGAACCATACATGAAATACAATAGAGAAATCCTACCATGGACATCCGACACCTAAAATGACAGAAGGAGAAGACAACGAAATGAACTGACCCAATATGTAAAAGTAGAAGACACAAATTTCTTGTTTATTTTTATTAAGTGACGACATTGTTTAACGGGTTTAATGTATCATATAGATTGAACTTTGAATAAATGGGGAGGGGAGATGAGGGAGGGAGGGAAGGGAGGGGGAAAAGGGGAGAAAATGACACTGTTTTTATTCAAGAGAAAAATGTCTGTATGTATTTTGGTCAGTATGGTTCATAGTGTGAAAAATAAAAAAAATTTTAAAAATAATGAACTCAGTTCATTCCAAAACCTTTCCACTTTTTCACAACACCACACTGAATGCAAAAAAGTCCCTATTTCCTTTGCACATAGAAAACACTTATTTGAATAATTAGGATTAAGTCCGTTTAACCTATGTGGAGTATAAAACAATTGATGAAGAAAATTATATTGAACCATTTGATATCTAACATTTACTGTATTCATAACACTTCCATAATATAATTTTGACAAAATCTCCTCCTGAATTTGTATATTTAAATCTTTCTCCATTCGAACTTTTGAGGTATATAAATCTTTTTTTCTTTATAGACTCTTGTAATTTTATATACATATTAGTAATAAATTTCTTATGTTTTCATATCTTCAAATTGACTTTGTTTAGGGAGTCTCAAATCTGCTCCCAGTCTCTTTTTCAAATACATTTTTAATTGATAACATGCAAAAATTGTATTATTATGTATATTGTATTTATCTTTTAAATGATCAAAAATTAAGAAAAAAATCCTAAGAAACAATCTTTTATTCTCTGTATCCCTTTACTATACCAATTATCAAATAAAGAATTATTCAAAGTAAACGGAAGAAGTTGATTTTGTTTTAACAACATTTTTGGTAATTGATAATTTTTAATTCCTCTCTCAACAGGAATTCTATTCCATATATTTAAAATATGTTTCAATACAGAAAAATCTTTAGTTCCTTTATATGATTCACTATTCCATTTATACAAAATTAACTCTGGAATAGCTTCACCAATTCTATTCATTTCTATTTGAGTCCAAGCTGGTTTTTCATCCCGTTGATAACAGGAGAACAAAAACCTCAATTAAGCTGCTTAAAAGTAATTCTTAACATTTGTTAGTCTTCGTTCACCCTCATCAAATCTCCACATTAATTAAATAAGTATTCTTAATGTTTCCATCCAATTGGGGCAGTCATCTCTATTAAAAAACTATAAGAATAATAACATATTCCTTATTTTCTTTGCTCAATAATAAAATCAAAATTAGCTAACAACAGGCCTCCATCGTTTCTTGTGTTTTGAAGATAACTTTTATTTATTCTTGGTTTCTTTCTTTGCCATATATATGACATATGACATTATAGATGATTCCAATGTGTCAAAGAAAAATGGAGAAATAAAAACTGGTAATGATAGAAATAAATATAAAAATTTTGGTAAAAATATTAAATTTAATTGAATTAATATGGCCTATCCAGAGAGTATTGTTTTAGTCTGATTCAATAAAATTACAAAGTTTTCTTTAAACAGGTTTTTTAAATTCTTAGTTATCATAATACCTAGTGTATATGGGCATATTATACTGACTGCTTCCTATTGGCTATGACTGTAGAGATACTCCACCCTACTGGTATAACAGATGGACATGCTTTCCCACTGGCCAGTTTAGTGGTGGTTATAGTCTGTTAATAAATGCCCAGCATTAATATTACACTTGACTGGTCCATATCTATGGCATATCACCTAGATATATAAATTGATCTTTCACTATTTTAAAATCATACTTAGAATGTAGAATAAATGGGCCTTTTAGTGGTAATTGTTCACTCTTATGCAGATTAAGTTTATATCCTGTGAATTTACTAAATCATGTAAGTAATGACATTATCTTTGGAATGGATACCTCTGGAGTGGACACAAAAAGTAAAAGGCCATCTACATATACAGATAATGTATGTTCAATAGGTCCTCTAAACAAGCCTCTAAAATCTTCATTTGTTTGTATAACAACAGCTAGCAGCTCAACCACTAAATCAAAAAGCAGAGGGCTTGGGGGAAACCTTGTCTCATGCCTCATTATAATTTTTAAAACTTTGATTGTTAATAATTAGTAGGAATTGATGCTATTGGAGACATATAAAAGTTTTATCCATTGAATAAAATCTGGTCCAAAATTAAATTTTACTAAAATGCAAATAGGTATTCCCATTCGACTCTATCAAACGCTTTTTCAGCATCTGATAGAATACATTCATTAGGGTAAGTAAGAGAATATATAATATTCATTAATCTCTGAATATTATGATAAGAATATTTGTTTTTAATAAAACCCATTTGGTCTAAATTTATTATTCTTGGTAAAATATTCTCAAATCTATGTGCTAACATTTTTGATAAAATCTTAATGTCCACAGTCTGTAGGACACACAATTATCATTAACTTTCCCTTTTTTTAAAAAAAATTACAGAAATAACAACCTCACTAAAAGGAGGTAATTTCTCTTCTAAAAATTAATAATTCAGTATGAGATTTAGTTGCGGAATAAATTGTTCAGAGAATAATTTGTAAAACTTTACTTGAAATCTTTCTGGACCCTAATATTTGCCTGATTGTAGAGAGGCTATTGCTTTTTGCAGTTCTTCTTGTGAATTTAGAGCTTTCAAACTCTGTTGATTTTCCTGGGACATCATTGGTACATCCAAATGATCTACAAAAAAATTATTAATCAGATCACATTCATTGTTAAATTCAGAAGAGTCAAATTTAAAATAGAAATCCGTAAAGACGTAATTTATTTTAGAATGGTCAGTGGTACAATTAGGGAGATAAATCCTATTGGTTTTCTAATTGAAATAGCTTTCAATTGATTGGCTAGTCATTTTCCAGATTCCTCTCCATGGATATGAAATTGACTCTTAGTTCTCAATATCTGGTGTTCAATTGGACCAGTGGAAAGTAGATCAAATTTGGTTTTTTAGTTCCATTCTCTTCTTAAATAACTCCGGATCTCTACTTTGGGCAAATTGTAGGTCAATCTGTTTAATCAAATCCCTTCTTTCTATCCAGGTCTTTTTGTTTATACTAGCTGTATATGAAATAATTTGGCCAAGTTAGTAGGCTTGCATCGTGAGCCAGATTATCGAATTGGAAATCTCTATGGTTGAATTAACATTAAGAAAAAATTGAATTTGATTTTCTAAAAAAAGTCAAAAACTCTTAAGTAATCACCACTCTTTTTCAGTACTTCGAAACTCCAAATTTAAAATTACTGGAGCATGAACTGATTTAACTATGCTTTGATATTTGCATGATTTAATCATGTTAATTATCAATTAAAAATAGTCTATCTGGGTATAAACACAGTGCACATTCCAGAAAAAAAAATCTTTATTGGTGGGATTTTAAAATCTCCATATATCAGACACTCCCATATTGGATAAGAAAGACTGAATTGCCAAATCTGATTTGGAGGGATTAACCTTTCTATTTGAAGAACGGTTTAACACTATGTTCAGACAATAATTAATGAATATGTAGATAAATATGGAAATAGGGCAAAAACAATTGCAAAATCATTGGTTCATCCACATTTGGAGCATAAATATTAGCTAAAACAATCAATTTATTATGCATCGTCTCAGCGAGGATGATATAGCTCCCCATTTTATCCTTGATGCTATTATGGAGTAGAAATAGAAAATTTTGTTGAATTAAAATAGAGACACCCCTGACTTCAGCTATTTATTTAACCTGGGGTTAAGTCCGTGGTTGGGGGGTAGGATGGCGGAGATCTGAGGGTAAGTCCGTGGTCGGGGGGACAGATGGCAGGGACCTGGAGATAAGTCCGTGGTCGGGGGGTAGGATGGCGGGGATCTGAGGGTAAGTCCGTGGTCGGGGGGACGGATGGCGGGGACCTGGAGATAAGTCCGTGGTCGGGGGGTAGGATGGCGGGGATCTGAGGGTAAGTCCGTTGTCGGGGGGACGGATGGCGGGGACCTGGAGATAAGTCCGTGGTCGGGGGGGGTGTAGGATGGCGGGGATCTGGGGGTAAGTCCGTGGTCGGGGGCTAGGATGGCGGGGATCTGAGGGTAAGTCCGTGGTCGGGGGGACGGATGGCGGGGACCTGGAGATAAGTCCGTGGTCGGGGGGGGGGGTAGGATGGCGGGGATCTGGGGGTAAGTCCGTGGTCGGGGGTACGGATGGCGGGGATCTGGGGGTGTCCGTGGTCGTGGGGTAGGATGGCAGGGTCCTGGGGGTAAGTCCTTGGTCGGGGGGCTGTCCGTGGTCGGGGCGCTGTCCGTGGTCGGGGAGGTAGGATGGCGGGGTCCTGGGGGTAAGTCCGTGGTCGGGGGGGGGGGGTAGGATGGCGGGGATCTGGGGGTAAGTCCGTGGTCGGGGGGACGGATGGCGGGGACCTGGAGATAAGTCCGTGGTCGGGGGGGGGGGGTAGGATGGCGGGGATCTGGGGGTAAGTCCGTGGTCGGGGGGACGGATGGCGGGGATCTGGGGGTGTCCGTGGTCGTGGGGTAGGATGGCAGGGTCCTGGGGGTAAGTACGTGGTCGGGGGGCTGTCCGTGGTCGGGGAGGTAGGATGGCGGGGTCCTGGGGGTAAGTCCGTGGTCGGGGGGGGCGTAGGATGGCGGGGACCTGGGGGTAAGTCCGTGGTCGGGGGGGGGGGGTAGGATGGCGGGGATCTGGGGTTAAGTCCGTGGTCGGGGGGGGCGTAGGATGGCGGGGACCTGGGGGTAAGTCCGTGGTCGGGGGGGGGGGGGTAGGATGGCGGGGATCTGGGGGTAAGTCCGTGGTCGGGGGGACGGATGGCGGGGTCCTGGGGGTAAGTACGTGGTCGGGGGGCTGTCCGTGGTCGGGGAGGTAGGATGGCGGGGTCCTGGGGGTAAGTCCGTGGTCGGGGGGGGGCGTAGGATGGCGGGGACCTGGGGGTAAGTCCGTGGTCGGGGGGGGGTAGGATGGCGGGGATCTGGGGTTAAGTCCGTGGTCGGGGGGGGCGTAGGATGGCGGGGACCTGGGGGTAAGTCCGTGGTCGGGGGGGGGGGGTAGGATGGCGGGGATCTGGGGGTAAGTCCGTGGTCGGGGGGACGGATGGCGGGGATCTGGGGGTGTCCGTGGTCGTGGGGTAGGATGGCAGGGTCCTGGGGGTAAGTCCTTGGTCGGGGGGCTGTCCGTGGTCGGGGGGCTGTCCGTGGTCGGGGGGCTGTCCGTGGTCGGGGGGCTGTCCGTGGTCGGGGAGGTAGGATGGCGGGGTCCTGGGGGTAAGTCCGTGGTCGGGTGGGGGGGTAGGATGGCGGGGATCTGGGGGTAAGTCCGTGGTCGGGGGGACGGATGGCGGGGACCTGGATATAAGTCCGTGGTCGGGGGGGGGGGGGGTAGGATGGCGGGGATCTGGGGGTAAGTCCGTGGTCGGGGGGACGGATGGCGGGGATCTGGGGGTGTCCGTGGTCGTGGGGTAGGATTGCAGGGTCCTGGGGGTAAGTCCTTGGTCGGGGGGCTGTCCGTGGTCGGGGGGCTGTCCGTGGTCGGGGGGCTGTCCGTGGTCGGGGGGCTGTCCGTGGTCGGGGGGCTGTCCGTGGTCGGGGGGCTGTCCGTGGTCGGGGGGCTGTCCGTGGTCGGGGGGCTGTCCGTGGTCGGGGGGCTGTCCGTGGTCGGGGGGCTGTCCGTGGTCGGGGAGGTAGGATGGCGGGGTCCTGGGGGTAAGTCCGTGGTCGGGGGGGGGGGGGGGGTAGGATGGCGGGGATCTGGGGGTGTCCGTGGTCGGGGGGACGGATGGCGGGGATCTGGGGGTGTCCGTGGTCGTGGGGTAGGATGGCAGGGTCCTGGGGGTAAGTCCTTGGTCGGGGGGCTGTCCGTGGTCGGGGGGCTGTCCGTGGTCGGGGGGCTGTCCGTGGTCGGGGGGCTGTCCGTGGTCGGGGGGACGGATGGCGGGGACCTGGAGATAAGTCCGTGGTCGGGGGGGGGGGGGTAGGATGGCGGGGTCCTGTGGGTAAGTCCGTGGTCGGGGGGGTAGGATGGCGGGGATCTGGGGGTAAGTCCGTGGTCGTGAGGTAGGATGGCGGGGTCCTGGGGGTAAGTCCGTGGTCGGGGGGGGGTAGGATGGCGGGGTCCTGTGGGTGTCCGTGGAGGGGGTGGGAGCTATGAAGGGGCGGGTCAGGGCCCAAAAGAGTGGTGGGGGTGGGGCGTGTATTACACGGTATATTTGAGATGTATTAAAAAGCTTTACCATCTTCCATGAGAAAGCGAGCCCTGTCACCTCCAGGCCCTCCCGGCCCACGGGTCTGCGCCGCCCGCATGGGTCCACGTGACCCGTTAACCTTCTTTAATTTAACGTTGTGGCTCATGTGTTGTGACTCTGTTTGTTGCCCCTAACTTTGCCCCCAGTCCAGGGCCGGGATTGGGGGGCTGGCAGCGCGCAGCCCTGGTCGTGGTCTGGCCACGGTTCTTCCCCTCCGTGGTGGACGTGCGCGGCTCCATTCCCAGACTCCGGATCGAGCATGAAGAGCAATAATCTCAATCCTGGGGAAGTTCTTTATAAAAACCCTCATTTTTATCTTACTGCTACTGTTAGAAGCAGCACATGAGGCCTCTACACGCAGTAAGTGTCACTGAAACAAATGAGCATTCTGGTCAGAATTATTACTTGATGCAACCATTGGCAAGTGCCTCATAAAATTATCAAATCTACTTTTGTATTATAAAAGACGAAGGAGAATCCAGTTCTGCTTCAATTCATGGTTATTGTTATGTAAACATCCATGATAGAAACAGCAATATCACTTGTTGGTATTGGGCTCAAATCTCGCTCTCCAGTACACTTCAGATCAGTCTGAAGGCACTGATTCAGGATATTGTAAAAAGCACAATAAAAAAGCACAAAAATACCCCAAATACGTCTCTTTTTATTTTATTTAAAGTGGTTCTCAACCTTTTTCTGTCAAGGCCCACCTGGCTTCCATCCTAACATGCCATGATCACTCGTGGCAATGACAGAACAATATTTTAAAGTCAAGGGCAACTCTGTAAGAAGCATATCTTTATCTAATTTAAAGTATTTTATTGAACATTTTTAAAGACCCACATCATATGGGGAGGGTGGCCATTCCCCAGAAGGAAGACAAGGTCATGGTATATATAACACAGACACAGTGTGTTTGCATTTGTTATTTTTGCAATACCATTTAAACCTTGTATTAAAAAAATACATTGTTTCAAAAAAATTATATTTTTATAAAATTTAAATGGTATTGCAAAAAAAAAACATGCAAACATAGTGTGTGTGTGTGTGTGTGTGTGTGTATAGTAAACTATGACCATGTCTTCCTTTTGGAATGGCCACTGTGGCTCACTAGTTGAGAGAGAAAGCCTGCAATACATATTTCTAAATGTGACAGCCAACTAAGATTGGTCTCTGATTAAAATGTTGGATTAATTTAATAGAGTCGGTTCATTCATACAATTAATACAAAATTTGACATGGCATTTACATTGGAAAATTGAAATATCTCCAGCAAATAGTTCTTTGAAATTTATGACATGGTAGTTATCTGATCAGTGGCTCTGGACTGTTTGGTAGATAATTACTTTCTGAAAAGCACTCTGCAAGTCAGTGAGATGAAAGCTATGTAATCCTGACAACACAAAACTTCCAGTGCAGCATTTATTTATGAAATGCATTGAAATGCTCTGATTTTCTGTTCTAGTTTTACTCCTGTTGTAATATAATCAAATCATGCTGGGGTACAGTTCCCAGGGTGCCAGCACCCCCACTCATCCACACTTCATTACTTCAGAGAAATCTATTTGGCACCGAGACACTGACGTATATATTTGTTGATTACTTTTGACTTCTATCATTTAAATCAAAGAGAGTTTTTAGCCACTTGTCACAATAATTAGAAGCATGCATTGAAGATACATCAATCATTTATAAAGCTGAAGTTCACTGTTGGTTTTAAGGACATAAGCTTTGGGCTAAATTTGAGTGGGCAGGAAGTCAAATTACATCTCTGCACAATCTGTCTTTATCATCTGCCTAGTAAACGAATTCATTCCTTTTAGATTTCTTCTTTGATTGAATATATTCTATTTACATATTTCTTCTTTGGCTTGGCTTCGCGTACGAAGATTTATGGAGGGGTATGTCTGCTGCAGGCTCGTTGGTGACTGACAAGTCCGATGCGGGACAGGCAGGCTCAGTTGCAGTGGTTGCAAGGGAAAATTGGTTGGTTGGGGTTGGGTGTTGGGTTTTTCCTCCTTAGTCTTTTGTCAGTGAGGTGGGCTCTGTGGTCTTCTTCAAAGGAGGTTGCTGCCCGCCGAACTGTGAGGCGCCAAGATGCAAGGTTGGAGGCGATATCAGCCCACTCGTGATGGTCGATGTGGCAGGCACCAAGAGATTTCTTTAAGCAGTCCTTGTACCTCTTCTTTGGTGTACCTCTGTCTCAGTGTCCAGTGGAGAGCTCGCCATATAATATGATCTTGGGAAGGCGATGGTCCTCCATTCTGCAGACGTGACCCACCCAGTGCAGTTGGGTCTTCAGCAGCGTGGATTCAATGCTTGTGGACTCTGCCAGCTCGAGTACTTCGATGTTGGTGATGAAGTCACTCCAATGAATGTTGAGGATGGACCACACAGAACTCAAAACGGTCAACCAGTTTGCCTACCTCGGCTGCACCATTTCATCTGATGCAAAGATCGACAGCGAGGTAGACAACAGACTCGCCAAGGCAAATAGCGCCTTTGGAAGACTACACAAAAGAATCTGGAAAAACAACCACCTGAAGAAACACACAAAGATCAGCGGGTACAGAGCCGTTGTCATAGCCACGCTCCTGTTTGGCTCCGAATCATGGGTCCTCTACCGGCATCACCTACAGCTCCGAGAACGCTTCCATCAGCGCTGTCTCCGCTCCATCCATCCAACTTACATATAATGTAATACATTAATTAATTCTTGTTCAATTTATTATAAACTTTTGATATTCATACTCATAGCTTGTTTACAACACTGAAACAGGCCCTGCAGTCTACCTTGTCCATGTTGACCAAATTGTTCACCAAACCCAATTCCACTTGCCTGGGTTTGGCCCATATCTTTCCAAACCTATCTTATAGGTATATCCTATATCCTCCAAGATGGCAGCATTGTTAGTCTAGTGGTTAGCACAATGCTATTACGGCACCAGCAACCAAGGCTCAGATCTGGTGCTATTTATAAAAAGTTTGTACATTCACCCTGTGTCCACGTGGTGTTTGGGTTATTACAGGGGTGGGCAATCTTTTATTTAAAACTCACATTTCACCTTCATTATTCCCTATGCTATAAGTATTTTGTGATTAGTAAGGGATTGCTTAAGGTGGTATGTGAGTGGAAAGAAAAAGTTTGAAAACCACTGTTTTAATTGTACCTAATTGACTTATTATGTGCACAGTTTCATAACTCCAAAGGAAATGGGCCAATGACAATTTTTCTCAAGCAAAATATTTCAGTAACATTTGGGTTAGAGCAGTAGTTCTCAACCTTCCCTTCCCACTTCCATACCACCTTAATCAATCTCCTACAAATCACAGAGCATTTATGGCATAGGGAATATTTAAGGTGGAATGTGAGTTTTTAAATAAAGGTTGCCCACCCCCGGACAGTTAGCGCAATGCTGTTATAGCGCTAGCCAAAAATGTATGGGTTAGTAGATTAATTGGATATATTTGGGAGGCATAGACTCCTAGGCCAGAAGGGGCTGTTGCCGTGCTGCATCTCTAAATTGAAAAGCAATTTAAACACAATTTTAAAATATCCATGTAGCTGTCTAAATGTCTTTTAAATGTTAGTTTTACTGCCTGTACCACTTGCTCTGGCAGCTTATTCCATATATCAACCACCCTCTATGTGATGAAAATGCCACTCAGATCCCTTTTAAACCTTTCCCCTTTCACCTCTAGATTAAGATTTCTCAATCATATGAAAAAGACATGGACTCTTTATTTAATCCCCTCATGGTCTTAAACTGTTATTAGGTTCCCCCTCAGCCTCTTACACTCCAGGGAGAAAAATCCCAGCCTATCTGGCCTCCTTATAATTAAATGGTCCAATCACCCATACCTGAAATGTTGGTTACCCTTTATTTCCTATGCATGCTGTGTGACCTGCTAAGTTTGTCCAGCACATTTGTGTATTGCACTTGATCCCAGCACCTGCAGAGTTTTTTAGTTTAAATCTCATTTGACCCATACATTTTGAAGCATGATCAACAGAGGCATTGAAATATAAACGTGGGACTTGTGAACCATTGCAAAATCCTTTCTTTTTCAATCTTTTTATTATTATTATAATTTATAAACACATACAGTTCAAAGAGATATTAAAAAAATACATAGTAAGTAATGAATTAATACAGAGATATTAAACAATAAAAACCATTGCAAAATCCTGCTTGGTTCTCATCTGGAGCTTTGTTTAGCTCAAGTCACCACATGGACATTCGAGAGGGTTCAGTGAAGATTTATCAGAATGGTTCCTAGGATGAAGGAGAACAGTTACAAGGGTAGATTAGGGAGGCTGGGGCTTTTTAAATTTAATTTTTATTTAAATTTAAAGTTCTAGACATACAGCATGTTAGTAGGGTCTTTCAGCCCATGAGCAAGTGCTGCCTGAATATCCCAATGAACTTTCTCTGGATGGTTGTAGAATACTAGCAGGATACCCGACGTTGCCCGGGAAATAAAACACTCAGTTGTTGACTACATGGTTGAAACAAAATACCCAAAAAACCATGATAATTCTGCATAAATATAAATTTTCATACTGATACAAGAATGTTGTCACTGATATGTTTCCTGCTGCCTGCTCCTTGCATGTCTGGAAGCATCAACAGTGAGGCAAGACTGATGATCGTCTGCTGTCTCTCGCTTTCTCCTTTCGCTAACTCTTATGGGCTTGTGAAAAGCTTCTGCCAACGTTGTTTCACTTTTTGGGGCCATATTGAACTAGGTTTGGCCCATTGTTTTTATTCTGAATGTACATTGATACACAGACAGGTAACTAATTGAGGTGTCCTTAGTACAAGTTCAAATATTTTTGAACTTTTGACTTCATATGACCTTAAAGGTTAAATTCAGTGTGGGCATGGCATTCAGCAAGGGTAGATGTAGGACCAATTGAAAATAATGCTGGAGAAATTATAATGAGATGGCAGAGGAACTAAATGAATATTTTGCGTCAGTCTTCACTGTGGAAGACAATAGCAATATACTATATCTGACATTCAGAGATCTCAGGAAATGGAATTAAGTACAGTCAGGATTACTAGAGAGAGAGTGCTTAGTAACCATATAACCATATAACCATTTACGGAGCGGAAACAGGCCATGCTGGCCTTTCAAGTCCGCACCGGTTCACTGATTTTGTGCGCCCTCTTCAGGCATTGGTGATTTTAAGTGTAGTGTATCTTTGAGAATTTTAACATCTATCCATAGGTACTCTGTACTTTGGATGTGAAATCTCATATTAAAATATTCAAAAACATTGGCTGTGTGGGAGAAGCCAGTGAGTGTCCGTGGACAATAGCTTCTCAGACTGGAGGCCTGTGACTAGTGGTGTGCTGCAGGGATCGGTGCTGGGACCAGCGTAGCTTGTCATCTAGATCCACAATCTGGACAACAATGTGGTGATTGGATCAGCAAGTAAGATGAATGGACTAAAGATAGATAAGTCTCTTGGACCGGATGAGATGCACCCATGGGTTCTAAAGGAGGTGGCTTTGGAGATTGTGGAGGCATTGGAAATTATTTTCCAGAAATTAGTAGACACTGGCATGGTTCCAGATTATTGGAAAGTTGCAAATGTATTTCTACTGTTTAAGAAAGGAGGGAGATGGAAAAAAGGAAATTACAGGCCTATTAGTTCAAGGTCAGTAGTTGGAAAGCTATTGGAGCCAATCCTCAAGGATGAGGTTATGAAATACCTCGAGGTGCATGTCATGATAGGTCCAAGCCAGGATGGTTTCATGAAGGGAAGATCCTGTCTGACCAACCTAATGGAATATTTTGAGGTAATCTCAAGTAGGATGGACAAGGGAGAGAGGCTGTGGATGTTGTGCATTTGGATTTTCAAAAGGCCCTCGATAAGGTGCTGCATAAGAGGCTGCTTAATAAGATGAGAGCCTATGGAATTACAGGAAAGATATTAGATTGAGTGGAGCATTGGCTTAGGCAGGAAGCAAAGGGTGGGAATAAAGGGATCCTGTTCTGGTTGGTTGCCGGTTACTAGTGGTGTTCTACAGGGGTCGACATTTTTACAATGTATATTGATGATTTAGATTATGGATTGGTTTTATGGCCAAGTTTGCAGATGACACCAAGATGGGTGGTGGAGTAGGAAGCACTGAAGAAAATGAAAGGTTGCAGAAAGACTTGGACAGCTTAGGAGAGTGGGGAAAGAAATGGTCAATGAGATACAATGTTGAGAAATGCGCAGTTGTCCATTTTGGAAGAGGAAATAAACAGGTAGATTATTATTCAGATGGGGAGAAAATTCAAAATTTGGACTTGGGGGTCTTCATGTAGGAATACCTAAAGATTAATTACCAGGTTGGGTCAACAGTAAAGAATGCAAATGTTGGCATTCATTTCAAGAAGAATAGTGTATATGGGGCACTGGTGACACCTCATTTGGAGTACTGTGTGCAGTTTTGGGCTCCTTAGAAGGGATGTAATGATGTTGGTGAGGATTCAGAGAAGATTTATCAGGATGATTCCTGGAATGCAAGGGCTAACATATGAGGAACGTTTATCAGCTCTTGGACTGTATTCATTGGAGAATAGAAGAATTAAATATTTCAAATGCTGAAAGGACTGGTCAGAGTAGATGTGTATAAAATGCTTCCCTTGGTGGGTTAATCCAGGACAAGAGGACATCAGTCTTAGAATTAGAAGGTACCCATTTAAAATAGAGATGAGGAGAAATTTCTTTGGCCAGAGAGTGATGGATTTGTGGAATTCATTGCCACATTCAGCTGTGGAGGCCCGATCATTGGGGGAAGTTTAAGGAGCAGGTTGATCGGTATCTAATTAGTCAGGGTATCAAGGAATATGGGGAAAAGACCGGAATTTGGAACTAGATGTGAGAAAAGAGCTCAGGCTGGATTTGCAGAGCAGACTCGGTGGACCAAATGGCCTACTTCTGTTCCTTTATCTTATGATCTTATAACAGTCATCATTCTTGGAACTAATCTAATAAACCTTTTCTGGACCCTCTCAAATGTCCTAATTTCTTGCCTCCAGTGTGATGACTGAAACTGAACACAGTACTCCTGCTGAGGCTGGACCAGTGTTTGACAAGGATCAGCAAGATTTTCCCGCTGTTGCACATAATTCCAGAATTGTGTGTGAAAATCAAAGAAATCTGCAGATGCTGGAAATCTGATACAAAAACAGAAAACAAGCTCAGCAGCGTCTCTGCAAAGTGAAACAGTTAACGATTCAGAAACTCTTCATCGGAAATGGGAAAGAAAGAAAAGCAAGCTAGTTTTAAATTGCAAAGAGAATTTTAAAGCAAAGGACAAGACCAGGCATATATTTCTTATAAGATAGTCAGGATTATTCAGGAGAAAGAGAGCGAGTGAATTTGTGCATGTGTGCATGTGCTGAGAGAGAGAGAGCGCGTGCGGAGGGAGCGAGCGTGCGGAGGGAGCGAGCGTGCGGAGGGTATAAAATGCAAATTTCAGTTGTTGTCAGAAGCTGATATCAAAACAGGATGCTGGAAATACCCAGTAGAAGAGGCTATGTCTGTAGAGAAGGTAAAACAAGATTATTATTACAATATAGTAGCTCTGCCAGTTCTGATGCAAACAGAACAAATGTCCCAAAGACAGCAACCATGGAAAATGAGTGCCTTTCCTTAAGCTGATACTGAGTCTTGTGAAAATAGTGCATGAGACTAGGTAGGTGGACTGGAGAAGTCAACTGACAAGGAGCTGAAAGGTTCACACCATCACTCCACAAAGTATAAATTTAAATTTAATTTTTGTTTTAATTTTTAAAAATTAGACACAGAGCACGGCAATAGGCTATTCTGACCCACGAGTCTGTGCTGCCCAAATATCCCAACTAACTAACAACCACTGTCTGCCAGCCATTTTAATTCTGTGCCCCACTCTTGCGCTGACATGTCTGTTCATGGCCTCATGTAATGTAAAACCTAGGCCACCTGTAAATTGGAGGAGCAACACCTAATATTCCGTCTGGGCACTCTCCAACCAGATGGCATTAACACTGACTTCTGTTTTCTGCTAGCTCTCTCTCTCTCTCTCTCTCTCTCTCTCTCTCTCCCCCAACCCTCTGTCTTCTTTCCTCTACCTATCCACCCCTTCCCTCTCCATTCACAGAGCAAATCCTCCCTCCCCCTGTTTCTTGTTGTCCCCTCCCTCCCTTATCCATCTATTACCTCTTGCCTTTGGGCCTGTACTCCCTCTGCCCCTCCCACCCCACCAATTGTTCAAGTGCCCGGCTACATTTTGCTCATCCCTTGATGAAAGGCTCAAGCCTGAAACATTGGTTATGTATCTATCTTTGCTATATAATATATAAAACATACTTCAATGAAGTGCACTATTTAACCTGCTGATTTTCTCCCATTGTGTTTTTTCTTCAATTATGATGTCTGCAGACTTGGGTGTTTTACTCTTACCTACAACCCCGTATGCTTTGAAAGTAGTCACCCATCCTACATTTACTCTCTTTGTTGCAGTAATGACCACATTATGAGCACAGAATTTAATGCAGCAGATTGGACAAAGTGCTAGTGTATTGCTGCTTCAACTGGAAAAGACTTCCCTGATGGTGGGATGGCAGGGGTAAAACAGCACCATTAATGGTTCCATGGGAAATTGCCATGAGAATGGGAATGGTTGTTGGAGAGGAAGAGCAAACAAGGGAACCGTGAAAGGAACAAATGTCCACTGGCGCAATCCCATTGAAGGTGGTGAAAAATCCAAAGACACATCAAAGGTAGAGGCTGATGGGTAGAAGCTAAAACTCAGGGGAATTTTTGCTTTTGTCAAAAGAAGTCTTGCTTTTGTCAAAAGGAGAGGGGGTGAGAGCAGAAATTTAGGAGGTAGATGGAACATCATCAAGAACTCTATTGTCTCTATTTACCTCCCACTGAAATAGACAAGAAGGGGATGGCATGGAAAAGAAAATTAGTTTAAACACAAAAGACAATTCCAAAATTTGGTTGAGGGAGGCTAGAGAGACATTTCAACAGGAGTGGGAACAAAGGGAGGGAAAAGTTGGTTGGTCAGGAATATGGTGCAGGCGAGTCAAGAACTAGTGGACATGGGTTAAGGATGAAAGGTGAAATGTTTAAAAGGATCAGTAAAAGGAGGAACTTCTTCATGTCGAGCATGGTGAGAGTGTGGAACAAGCTGCCTGTTGAGGTGGTAAATGTGGGCTCGATATTGATATTCAAGAAGAAGAATTTGGATAGGTACATGGATGGGAGGAGTATAGAGGATTATGGTCTGGGTGGAGATCAATGGAACTGGACAGAATAATAGTTTGGCATGGATTGGATGGGCTAAATGGCCTGTTTTGTTGCTGTAGTGTTCTATGGTAGGCAACAGAGCCTACATTTCTGACATATAGTCTGGGTGTGGATATGGAAATACATCTCACAGTGACTATAAACATGTAGAAGTGTTTTGATGGTACTGACCAGGTGCTGTGGAAGAGAAAATAAATCGATGTGGTGATGAATAGGATTTTTTATTGCCAACCTTTGATGAGATCTCAACTTTTTTTTGTAAAACTTGTAAACGTTTAAAATAAAGTTTGCAATATTAAGACCTTTTAAGTTTGAATCATGAGCTTACAATAATTTACACAAGTGCTCACCGCCATTACCTCTGACATCTAGTTAAACAGTCAATCAATGAGGAAAATGTTATCGTTGGGTCTGAGATCCTTTTTGGCTAAGTGGCTGATTTGTCATTTGTCTAAGCATTTAATGAATAATAATGAACCTGTCACAGAACTTGGTTTCTCACCTCAAGACTTCCATTGTTTTTTGAACCAATATGGACAATGAAATTGGGTGGTATACTACTTTATCTCTCCAGGTGCTATCAAGCTGATGAGGTCTCTGTTTCTTGGTCTTTAATTAAAAAAAAAAGCCATATGTCAATGATGCAGGTCATGCTTCTTTAAAACTTGATAGTTTTCTTGGCTGCATAAAAAAACCTTTCAAAATTGTCTTTGAAATTAGTAAATAATTTTGTGTAAATTCTGCATTGATCATTTTAATTTATTCTTGGCAACAATCAACTCCTCCTCATCAGAGAATAAATCTATTGAGCTACTCTCCTCCTCCCACCTTCTCCACCTTTTTAAATTCAGGAATCCACCTGGTTTTCTAGATTCTTGACAAAGGGCTCAGGCCCGAAACGTTGGTTACTTTTGACTTCCTCTGTATGTTGCATGACCTGCTGAGTTTCCTCAGCACTTTTGGGTATAACACTGGACCCTAGAATCTTCTTGTTGAACTACTTTCCTGGTTCTTTTATACAGCTAAAAAATTGATCCATTTTTATTTGCTAGACAGTTTGCAGAAGCATAGCTATAGATCAAATTCTGATGTTTTGGAAAATCAAAAACCACTGGAAACCTGAAATAAAAACAACAGAAAATGCTGAAATATGAACTCTGTTTTTCCTTCCGTAGATGCTGCCTGACCTGTTGAGTCTTTCAAATATTTGCTTTTTTTCTTTTCTGATATTTTAAAAATGTGCTAAAACCCACATCTTTCCTAGTTTCTCTTCACACAATTAGAATATAATTTAATATCATCTAGCTGCATCCACAAATTACCTCAAAGCTCCCTCCTAAATCTCTCTTTCCCTCTGCCATCAGATTTCTGAATGCCAATGAACTACAGACATTACCCCATTTTCTCCTACTTTCTCCTATTTTCAAAATAAAGAATTTTGCGACATGTTCATGTCAATAAAATTTGATTCTGATTCTGAAAAGAGCTCCGCACTTATTGGCTAAAGATATCAGCATGCCCATAAAATAGTTTCTCATCACTGGGGCATTGAAGTGAGATGACATACAACACCTTTTACATGGTTGTTATTTGCGTTTAATTTGCAAAAAGATCAAAATCTTTTTATAAAAATAAAGCTACGTCGACTTCAGGTGGACTAAAGGAATTGTCAAATTTAGAAATATCAAATCGAGATGAATTAAGGCAAGAATGGGTTTGGACAATATTTTAGATGTGGTAATGGGCACTCTGGGTTGAATAATTTCTTCATTTTTAGTCAAAAGTGATGTTTATTTTTTTTTTAAATTTAGATGTACAACATGGTAACAGGCCATTTTGGCTTCAGAAAATGTTCCTGGACACACTTAACAAATTCCCTTAGCACTAAACCCTTTGTACTATTGGCAGTACTAATCAATATGATGGAAGTTAAAATCACATACAATTTCAATCCTACTATTCTTATAGCTATCTGTGATCTCCCTACATATTTTCTCCTCAAATTCTTGATGACATTTGGGGGGCCTATAAATACAATCCCATCAAAATAATTTCCCCCTTTTTACATTTGAGTTGCAATAACCTCGTTAGATTCTCTTCCCCATGTCCTACTGTGATGTTCAAAAATACAACTCACCCCCCCCCCCCGACTTTACTCCAACTCTCCCTCTACCCCAGGACATTGAGCTGCCAGTCTTGTACATCTGCAGAAGCTATAATATCCAAATCCCATGTGCTGATCCATGCCTAACTTGTCAAGCATTTTGCCTTAGAAGAAATGCAGTTTAGTCATCAGACCTTCTTTGCTTCCTGTCCTGCCTATTGGACTTGCTTGCTTCAACTTTCTCTTCTGCCACACATAATGTGGACGTCTGCATACTCATCTAATGGACCACATACGAGAGATACCGAGTGCAAAGGAACGGCACGTTGAGCTGATGAGTCTCCTGCCAGAAGGCGTAGGACACTCACAAGGCTAAATTTAAACCTGCTGGTCCTGTGGATCTGCAGCAATCTCATAGTGTTGTCCCATCTTGTCCCATGGAGCCCGGGACATGCAGTATATAAAAGAAGCCTGTAAACTGAATAAATCAGTCTTGAGTTGACTAATCTGGTGTGTGTTTTTGTATTACTTCAATAGCTCTACCGTAGTGGCAGCTACAATATGGTGTTTTGTCATACCGAGCCACACAGTCATAGATGTAGAGCAAGTAGAGCAAGGGCTAGGTACAGAGCTGTGATAGTACAGATCTATCACCAATGTACATAGTGTATATAGTTACTGTATCTAGACTGTGCTTACAGCGATTGGCTGAGAGCTAAGCCACACCTATTGTTTGGGCCTTAAAGGGTTGTGTCCCTAGCCAGGTCGGATCATTCCGGACTGGTCGGCCACCTGTGAAGAGCTCCGGTCTTTTGCTAATAAAAGCCTTGGTTTGGATCAACAAGTCTTTGGTTCTTTCGACGAGCTCTACAATTTTATTAGCAAAGTTCAGCAGCCAGAACTTAAAGGCTTTGAAGGCTGTAGCTGACTGTGGGTCGATATCAAGTTTTTCTGGCCGAGTTAAACGCTCCATCCCTTTCAAAAAAAATTCCTTTTGCTAATAACAGCACTTCCGGGAGGTTCTCCAACCTGCTCCTCGAGCGTTGACTACGTCATCCCGTTGCGTGACGTCATCCCGTTGCGTGACGTCATCGCGCAAAACTCGCCTGTCAACTGCTTCAATAACATTAAACCAGCAATGCTCTCATCCCCTCACCAGAGCAATGGAACTGATTAAAGTGCATGGACACTACACCAATTGCTTATTTGACTCTGGGTCAACTGACAGTTTTATCCAGCCAGATCTGGCCCTCCATTGGGGACTTGACATTATCCCCACTACCCAGAGGATCTCATTAGCGACGAGGTCGCACTCGACTGGGATAAAGGGGTATTGCATCGCCACGCTGGAAGTACAGGGCGTGACGGTCACCCACTTTAAATTATTCGTCCTTCCCCAATTGTGCGCCCCAGTGTTGCTGGGATTAGACTTCCAGTGTCAGTTCCAAACGGTGTCCCTACACTTTGGGGGACCCCACGCCCCCCTCTCGGTCTGCCATCGCCATCGCCCCACTCCCGAAGCACCCGAGCAACCCGCCCCCGTGCCCCGGGGCCAATCCTGCGGCCTTTCCACACTCCGGATTGCCCCGCCAGCACTCTTCGCAAACCTCACCCCTGGCTGGAAGCCTGTGGCCACCAAAAGTCGGCAATATAGTTACGAAAACAGGCAATTCATTAGGAGTGAGGTGCGTAGATTGCTGGATGAGGGCATCATCGAACCCAGTTCAAGCCCCTGGAGAGCCCAGGTGGTGGTTGTCAAGAATGGGGAAAAACTACGGATGGTGGTCGACTACAGCCAGACCATTAACCGCTTCACACTCCTGGATGCGTACCCCCTGCCACGCATCACGGATGTGGTGAACCAGATCGCCCAGTTCCGCATTTTCTCCACTATTGACCTACGTTCGGCCTACCACCAGCTCCCGATCCGCTGCGAGGACCGACCATTCACGGCCTTTGAAGCGAATGGGCGGCTATATCAATTTCTCAGGGTACCATTCGGGGTCACAAATGGTGTCGCGGTCTTCCAGCGGGAAATGGACAGGATGGTGGACCAGAACGGGCTAACCGCTACCTTCCCGTATCTGGACAATTTCACCATCTGCGGCCACGACATGCAGGACCATGACGCCAACCTAGACAAATTTCTTCAAACTGCCCGTCAGCTAAACCTGACTTACAATTTGGACAAGTGTGTTTTCCGGACCACACGACTCGCTATTCTAGGTTGTGTGGTGGAAAACGGGATAGTCATGCCAGATCCTGACCGCATGCGTCCCTTAATGGACTTACCCCCCCCACATACCCAGAAAGCTCTCAAACGCTGCCTGGGCCTTTTCTCTTATTACGCACAATGGGTTCCAAACTACGCCGACAAGGCACGTCCTCTTATCAAGACCACCTCTTTTCCCCTCTCGACCGAAGCCACAGCGGCTTTCGATCGAATCAAATCTGACATCGCTGCTGCGACGCTGCACGCGATCGATGAGTCTGTCCCGTTTCAAGTCGAGAGCGATGCATCCGACTTCGCCCTGGCAGCCACCTTGAACCAGGCCGGTCGGCCTGTAGCCTTCTTCTCCAGAACCCTCCAGGGTCCGGAGAGTAGACACTCCTCGATCGAGAAGGAGGCCCAGGCCATAGTTGAAGCGGTACGTCGTTGGAGACATTACCTCGCTGGGAGGCGCTTTACACTGTTGACTGATCAACGCGCGGTCTCCTTCATGTTCAGCAACACCCAGCGTGGTAAGATAAAAAAACGACAAAATCGCCAGATGGAGAATCGAACTCTCCACCTTTAACTATGACATCCTGTACCGGCCTGGTAAGCTCAACGACCCGCCTGACGCGCTCTCCAGGGGGACGTGCGCCAGCATACAGATGGACAGACTACGGAAACTCCATGAGGCGCTCTGTCATCCAGGGGTCACTAGGTTTGCTCACTTTGTCAAGGCGCGCAACTTACCCTACACAATTGAGGAGATCCGCTCCATGACCCGAGCCTGTTCGGTGTGCGCCGAATGCAAGCCCCACTTCTTCCGTCCGGATAACTCCCACGTCATCAAAGCCACCCGCCCCTTCGAGCGTCTTAGCGTAGACTTTAAGGGACCCCTACCGTCGACCAACCGTAATACCTACATCCTTACGGCCATCGACGAATACTCCCGCTTCCCATTCGCTGTGGCCTGCCCAGACACCACTGCCACCTCAGTGATACAGGCCCTTCACAGTATTTTCACCATCTTCGGGTACCCCAATCCCGGCACCACGGCGGTCACGCCGGATGGTCAGACCCCCTGACCGCTACAGTCCTTGACCTACCCCTTTTCATTCTCTCCCTCGTTTTTGTTTTTTTTTTTTTTTTTTCCCCGGGTCAATTCTCCAAGAAGGGGTGAATGTGATAGTACAGATCTATCACCAATGTACATAGTGTATATAGTTACTGTATCTAGACTGTGCTTACAGCGATTGGCTGAGAGCTAAGCCACACCTATTGTTTGGGCCTTAAAGGGTTGTGTCCCTAGCCAGGTCGGATCATTCCGGACTGGTCGGCCACCTGTGAAGAGCTCCGGTCTTTTGCTAATAAAAGCCTTGGTTTGGATCAACAAGTCTTTGGTTCTTTCGACGAGCTCTACAAGAGCCCTGTGGTGAACCAGTGCTGGTGGAGAAGAGGAACTGAGTGTAGCATATTTATGTTTGCTGATGACAATGAATAGCATGGAAAACCACATTGTGCTCAGGATGTGGAGAGTCTGCAGAGAGATATAGATAGATTAACTGAGTAGAGAGAGGTGGAATAGATGGAGTACACTTTGGAAGGAAAAGAAAGATCAGATTATGACTTAAATAGTGAAGATTGCAACTTGGGAGTGCTTGAGCATGAATCACAAAATGTTCATTTGCAGGTAATAAACAGGGCAAATGGAATGTTAACCATTGTGAGAGGTTGAATTTAAGAGCAGGAAGGTTCTGCAACTGTACAGGGTACTGGTGAGGCTACACCTGGAGCAATTTGTAGCTCTGGTCTCTACTCAAGAAAAGATATATTCTCTTTGGAGGTGAAGCAGAGGAGGTTCACCAGATTGATTATAGAGATGACTGGGTTAACCAAGGACTATGTTCTCTGATTTCAGAAGAATGAGAGGGGATCTTATCAAAACATATAACATTATGAAAGGGGTAGAAAAGTTAGACTGGTTAAGTTGTTTCCACCAGTAGGTCCACAAGGGGATGCAGCCTCAAGATTCGAGGGAGTAGATATAGGATAAAGATGAGGAGGATCTACTTTTTCCTGAGTGTGATGATTCTGTGGAATTCTCTACCCAGGGAAGCAGTGGAGGCTCCCTCCTGTATATGTTTAAAACACAGATAGATTTTTACAAAGTAGGGTAGTTAAAGGTTTATATGGAAAAGGCAGGAACCTCTGGACTTTTGTTTAATGGGGGCCCATCTCTATCTTATTTAACGGGGGACCATCTCAATCTTGTTTAATGGCCGACCAGGTTTCACGAGCTGAATGATTCACTTACGCTTCTACTTCTTGTGTTACCATAAAGAAAACAGTATTGTGAACAGCTAGTTAAAAGATACTTCAGCTGGATGCATCAACAAGAGAACTGATTTCCAAACTGATGCTCCATTGAGATACTCATTTCTTGATTAACTCAGCACTTTTCCCACCAAGCATCTCTCCATCTTACCCATGCTGACTGATCAATCTGGATCCATGTTTGATTGCTTGTTCCTTAGTATCATCCACAGTGAAAAGGATCATCAATCTCTGGGCACAAGCAAATTGGGATTGAACCTATGTTACTCTGCTCATTAGATGCCCCTTCTGGCAGCATACTTTCTTTTTGAAGCATTTGTAATATAATTTCTATATTCCTGCAATTTTCAATTCATTTACTTTATTTGTTAGAGCTTTGTTAACACTTCTCTGATTTTATTCAAAGATAAGAAACCCTGTATTGATTAAAGCTTAGCATCTATTTGCAATATTCTGAGAGCACTTGTAATTTTTTTTTGTAATAAATTCAGGGATGCAGCATGGCCCATGAATCTGTGCTGCCCAAATACAACCATGTGACCCAAACTACCAACCCTCTTCATCTTAGGAATGTGGGAGGAAACCAGTGCGCCTGGAGAAATCCCATGCAGGCCATGGGGAGAATGTACAAACTCATTACAGACACCTGCGTCATTAGTGCTGTAATAGTGTTGTGCTAATCACTATTTTAACAATGCCACCCTTCAGAATTAGGATTTTTGATGTACAGTAAAAATGACCTGCATTTAACTTCATCTGCTGCTATTGCTTCACCTATCGAGGTTCAACTTTATTGTCACGTGCCTTGAGTGAGAAAGTTTTTTGCATGCAATCTAGCTAGTCAGTGCATACATAGTAGTATGAAGTGCAGAGCTACAGAGGGAGTTCAATTAGATCAGAGCAAAGACAACATTATTTTACTAGTGTGAGGTTCACTTGGGTGTCTAAGAAGCATAGGAAAGAAACTGACCTTGAATCTGGTGTGTGATCGCACACTCCTGAATCTTCTTCCCAACAGGAAGGGGGAAAATAGAGTGTGGCCCAGGTGGGATGAGTCTTTTAATATATTTTCTGCTTTTTCTGAGGAGGTGCGCAATGTGAATGGTGTGAAAGGGGATTCTGTAACGGTTTGAGCTGCATTCACGACGCACTGTGCTAAACAGTTCCCATCCCAAGCTATGATTCATCTGTAGGAATTCTGATAGGTTCAGTTTTACACAGATCAAAATTTTTACTAACGCACTGGTAACCTGTATTTTTTTTCTTGAAGACACCAAAGCTTGTACCCAATCACATTGTTGCCCAAACTCACTGAGGATTGTAAAGGCAAATTTTATCTCTGACTTAGATTTCAACTAAAGGAAGACAAAAAGGATGGTTGGAAATAATGGCAAATGTTAATAGTATGCATGATCCAGAACCAGCAACATCTTGGAAGATGTTGTACTATTTAAATAAAGTCACAGAGCATGGAATTGAGTCGGCCACCAACTAATTACACTAATCCTACTTTATACTCCTTCATTTCTATTAATTTCCACTGATTCTATAATTACCTGCACTGTGACCAATGGACCTGCCAACCAGCAAGTCTTTGGAAGTGGGAGGCAATGGAGGAATCTGATGTGGTTGCAGGAAGAACGAGCAAGTTCCACACAGAGGGCATTGATCAAGATTAAATATGCATTGTTGGAGCTGTGAGGTGGCAGCTTTTATCAATGTGCTGCCCAAGGGGGAGGAAGCAGCTCCAGATTATTCCTTGAATATACGCCTATCTCCTGAATTATCCCACATCCACACATCCCTGAACTGGGCATTCTGGTAAGGATGCAATGCCAGAATCTTGAACAAACAAAGAACTGCTGGAGGAATTAAGAAGGTCAAGCAACATCAAACGATCAGTCGACATTTTGGGACTGAAGTTATAGGTGAACTTAAAGGGGGGAAATTTTGGGGAGGGGCCCAGAGGTGATAGAATATGGAGGTGGTGTAAGAGGTGGAATAACAGGTAGAGGGAGGGACCATAAGAAGGAGGATGGGAAAAGAAAAATGAGAGAGAGAGGGAATATATTTGTGGGGAGAGGGGCATGGGCCCAAATAGATCGATATGGGGGGGGGGAGTGTATACCAGCAATCAGGTGGAGGAGGGATGGCTCTGTGAATGGAGAGGGAAGGGATTGGAGAGCTGAAGGAAAGAAGACAAATGGAAGAGGAAGGGAGGGAGAACAGAGAGTAGGCTAGCAGAAATTGGAGAAGTCGATGTTGATGCCTTTCAGTTGGAATGTACTTAGATGGAAAATCAAGTGGTGCTCCTCCAATTTACAGGTGCTCTTGGGAATAGTACATGAGGCCATGGACAGACATTAGAGCATGGGAGTGGGGTGCAGAATTAAAATGGTTGGCCACTGGAAGGTCCCTGTCACTGATGCGGACAGAGTGTAGGTGCTCAGTAAAGTGATCTCCCAGTCTGCATCCAGTCTCTCTGATGTATAGTAGGCATCAAAGGGAGCACTGGATGCAGTAGATAACTCCCACAATAAACAAGTGAAGTGTTGCTTCATTTGAAAGGACTGTTTACGCCTCAAATGGTGGTGAGGTAGGAGCTGTGGGCACAAGTGCAGTCACTGGGGAAGGTGCCAAGGGGTGATTGGTGAGAAGGGATAAATGGATGAAGGAGCAACAGAAGGAGTGGCACCTATGGCAAGTGGCATGTTCCTTTCTGGGATCTGGTCTGATCCCCTCACTGCCAATAATATCTCCTACAAATGCTAGTTCTGTCACCCTGAGCTGGTATTTCTCTCTTTACAGCTACAAGGTTGCTTTCCTTGTTGCTTCCAGCACTTTCCTTCGTCTCTCATCATGCTCCATTCTTGTGGTTCCCCATAATATGATATCATTCATTGAGGTATCAATTCCGTCCAAATGCTCATAGACCATATGGGTAGTTTTGTGATATACTTCAGGAGCTGAGGCACTTTCAAATGGTAACCTTAGGAATCCGTATCTCCCAAATGGACTATTGAACGGGCACAGTCTTGAACTTGCTTCGTCCAATCTCAACTGCTAAAATCCTGATGATGCATCTAACTTGCTGAAAAACTTTGTATTTGCAAACTTTGACATGATTTTTTTTCACGCGTCAGAAGCTTAATGTGTTCTCTCTTTATTGCTCTGATTAGATCTCTTGGATCCAGGCAAATTCTAAGCTTTCCATTCTTCTATCTTCTGAATCACGTTCAGGCTTTCCATTCTGTCCAACTCTGCCTTTAGTTGCTTTTGAAGTGCAAATGGAATTTTTCTGCATGGATGTATTATTGGTGGCACACGTTTATCCACTCTGATCGTGTGTTCTCCTGGAAGGCAGCCTCGATCCTGAAATAGGTCATTGTACTCTTTCATTAGTTCATCATAGACTGTCTCTCCTTCGCTTTCCACAATGAGGACTCTTTTTACCAGGTTTATTTTCTCACAGGCTGTTAAACCTAATATGGCCTGTACAACCTTTGGTACCATGATGAATGCTAGCATATGCTCTTTGTCCTTGTGTTTCACCCTGACCATGCATTATCCTTGTACTGGTATATCGGTACCTGAACATCCTGTCACCTTCACTTTTGTTCCATTCATCTTTAGTCTGGGTATAATCCTCTTAAAATCAGTCTCTGACATTACATTAATTTGTGCTCCAGTATAATGCAATACCTATGTATACAAATAAATAAAAACCTCGGCCATCTATATAAACTCAATTATTATCCACTAATGAAAAAATTACAAGACGACTTAGAGCATTGGAAAGACTTACCACTAACACTAATAGGAAGGATAAACTGTATTAAAATGAACATTTTCCCAAGGATACAATACCTATTTCAGGCATTACCAATACACTTAACAGAGAAATTCTTCAAGGAGTTAAAGAAAATAATAAGGAAATTTTTATGGAAAGGGGGAAAACCGAGGATAGCATGAGATAAATTAACAGAATGGTATAAACAGGGAGGCTTACAACTGCCAAACTTTAAAAATTATTATAGAGCCGCACAATTAAGATACCTGTCAGATTTTTATCAAACAAGGGAAAAGCCAGATTGGACTAGATTAGAACTAGATAAAATAGGGGAGAAGATACCTGAACATATATTATATAAATGGGATGAAAAATTGGTACAACGTAGGAATTCTCCAGTATTACATCATCTGCTCAACATTTGGAAGAAGATTCATGTAGAAAGAAATAAAACAAATTACCAACTACCAAAACTAATACTGACGCAAAATCAGCGAATCCCTTTTACAATAGATAACCTTTCCTTTAGAGAATGGGAGAAAAAAGGGATCAAAAGAATAGAAAATTGTTTTTCGGGAAATTAATTATTATCCTTTGAACAAATGAAGGATAAATATAATATAACTCACGATACAGTGTTGGCATACTACCAACTGAAATCCTACTTGAAGGACAAATTGGGAAGCAGTCTGAGGTTACCAGAGGGAAGTAATTTTGAATATGTGATTACAGACACAATGATAATCAAAAAATTTGTAACAAACATGTATATTAAACTACAAGAAAAGGAGAATGAGGAAACAAATGGTAAAACAAACAAAAATGGGAACAAGATCTAAGCATAAAGATAAAGAATGAAACATGGGAGAAGTTATGCTCAGGAACTATGAGAAATACAATAAACACGAGGTTACGTATGATACAATAGAATTGGATACACAGGCTATACATTACACCTCAAAAGTTAAATAAATGGGACCCAACAGTATCTGTTAGATGTTTTCGCTGTAAAAAGGAAATGGGAACAACAATTCATGCAATTTGGACATGTGAGAAAGTGAAAAAATTTTGGGAAGATCTAAACTAGATATTAAATAAAATCACAAAAAGCAATATACCAAAAAACCCAGAGATCTTCCTCCTAAGTAACATAAAAAATAAAGAATTTGGACTCGATTTGGATGGTGCACAAAAAAGATTTGTTATGATAGCCCTAGCTGTAGCCAAAAAATGTATTATGTCAGCCTGGAAATTAGAAGATAACTTGAGAATACAACAATGGTATATAGAAATGAATAAATGTATTCCATTAGAAAAAATAACCTATAATTTAAGAAATAACATTACAATATTTGAACAAATATGGGAACCATACATGAAACATAATAGAGAAAACTAACCGTGGACATCTACCACCTAAAATGATAGAAGGAGAAGAGAATGAAAAGAACTGACTCAGTGGAATTTCTTGTTTATTTTTATTGAGTGACAACATTGCTTGATGAGTTTAATGTATCTTATATTCTGAACTTTAAATAAAGGGAGGGGAGGTAGGGAGGGAGGGAGGGAAGGGGGGGGAGAAAATGACACTGTATATATTTAAGAAGGATAATGTATGTATCTTGATCAATATGGTTTATAGTGTGAAAAATTTAAAAAAATTTTAAAAAAAATTGTGCTCCAGTATCCAATTTAACTGAAATGTATATGTCATTCACTTTTAATCTCAACATCCAGTCTCTGTTTTCTTTCTTGTTTTCAGTCACAACATCTACATAGAATTCTTCTATCTCCCTTTTATCTACTGCACGAATCTTGCTTTGTTGCACTTGATTCCGACAGCAACAGGCATTATGGTTGCTTTTGTTGCACATATTGCTGGACACTTTTTTGGTAGGTGTGGTGTACTGCTTCGACGACATGGCTTTCGATTGTCCCTTTCATTTTTGTTCACTGGCCACGCCTCTCTTTCCAGTTTGGTGCTCTTTTTCTCCATTCTTATTCACTGCATCCATGTTGCATCTAGTTTCACTGAACAGCTACTTTTGCCTGCGTTTTTACTGTTTCTGTTGCCCTACAGAGTGCTGTGGCTTTTTCCAGGTCCAGATTTTGCTCTCTTAGCAGTCTTTCCCTTAGTCTATTATCTGGGATACCACACACAAGTCTATCTTTTATCAGTGAGTTGGTCAGTCCACCAAATTCACATGTTTTGTTTCTGTTTCTCAATTTAGTCACATACTGATCAATTCTTTCTTCCATTTTCTGTGTGCATGTGAAAAGTCTGTGCCTCTCTAACATCACGTTACATTTAGGTAAGCTGTATGTCTCAAACTGTTCCATTATTTTTTCCAGTTTCATTTTGTCTCCTTCAGCAGCACATATGAAGTTATTGTACACCTCCAGGGCTTCATCACCCACGACACATATGAAAACTGACGCTTTCACTTTATCACTTTTCTCTTCAGCTCTGACTGCCACTAAATACGATCCAAAATGCTGTTTGAATCTGTTCCAACTTTCAGCCACACTACCTATCAACTGAAGTTTCGCTGGTGGTTGTAATTCTTCCATTGTTCACTTTGTTAACATCTCTTCTCTGATCAGTTGCTGACTTTAGATTTTACCTTTTAAAGTATTTCCTTTTATAATTTCCTTCATCCCACTTCTGAACCATGTTTTATCTTGCATTCATATGTGTAAGTTCTTAGACAACACATGGATGAAGGAAAAGGTTATTTACTTTAAAGTTGCTGTAAGAAGCCCATGAGGCATGCTGTGAGGCTGCAAGCCACCATTACAGATCTTACATTCTGCAGACTCTTGCTGTGTCCCTTGCTAGCAGCCAAGTTTAATCAAACAGGAACTATAATCAAGGCCTTGCTAGTGGCCATGCAACCATGATCACTATCATTACAGATACCACCTTAAGTAATCTATTACTAACCACAGAGCATCCATAGCATAGATGCCATAGGTGCTCTGTGGTTAGTAAAGGATTATTAAAGGTGATAGGTGAATGGGAAAAAAAAATGGTTGAGAACCACTGGACAAGGGGAATCCTATTTTTTTTTTGTCTGGGGGATGAAGGGGCCAGGGCAGATGACCGGGAAATGAGATGCATGTGAGGACTGAGTGGTGATGGAGGGAAAGTCACGTTTATGGAAGAAGAAGAACGTTTCAGATGATCTTGTCAAGAAGAAGTCATTTTGGAAATCAATATGGCAGAGACAGAAAAATTGTGAGATGGAAATAGAATCCTTGGAGGAGACTGGGTGTGAAGAAGTGGAGTCAGGGTGGTTTTGGGAGATGGTAGGTTCGTAATATATAGTATGTCAGTGGAAAGTTTGTCTCCAGAGATGAAGACAGATTAAGAAAGGGGAGATTGTTGCCAGAGATGGACCAGATGAATTTGAGATTAGAGTGGAAGTTGACAGCAAAGTGAATGAAGTTGATGAGATCATCGGGAGTGCATGAGGCAGCCCCGATGTAGTCGTCAATATAGCAGAGGAAGAGTGGAGTGGCCTTGTCTGTGTCGGCTAGATGCATGGATTGCTCCACAAAGCCCACAAACAGGCAGGCATAGCTGGCACCGGGTACCCATGGCGACTCCTTTGATTTGAAGAAAGTGGGATGAGTCAAAGGAGAAGTTATTAAGACCAAGAACAAGTTCTGCCAGTTGGAGGAGGGTTGTGGTGGAGGGTGACTGGTAAAGTCTCTTCTAAAGAAAGAAACAAAGTGGTTTAAGACCATTCATACGGGGGATAGGGGTGCAAAAGAATTGGATGCCTATAGAGAAAATGAGGCCGTCAAGTTCAGGGAATTGTAATTCATTGAAGAAATGGAGGGCATGTAAGTTATCATGGATGTAGGTGGGGAGGGATTGAACCATGAGAGAAAAGATAGAGGTAAGACAATACTAGTTCACTGGGGCTTTGCATGCTTATCGCTCTCTCTACGACTCCCTTGTCCAATCATCCCTTTCCACCAATTGTCCCTTTGGCACTTGCCCTGCGGCCAAAGAAAATGCCACACTTCCGCCCACACCTCCTTTCTCACTATCATTCTGGGCCCCAAACAGTCCTTTTAGGTGAAGCAACAATTTTCTTGAGTAAAAACAAAATGCTGGAGAAACTCAAAAGGTCAAACAGTGCCCTTTATATAGCAAAGATAAAGATACATAACTAACGTTTCGGGCTTGAGCCCTTTCTCAAGGTACGGATAAATGTCAGTAGGCATCCAAACAAAAAAGTAAAGGAGGGAGAGATGAGGGAGGAGGAGCATGGCCCCAAAGGCAGAAGGTAAGAGGTGGAGAAGGAAGGGGCCAGCAGCAAACAAGGGGAGGAGGGATGGCTAGGTGAATAGAGAGGGAAGAGGCTGGAGAGCTGAGGGAAAGAAGACGGGGAAGACCAGTAGCTTAACTACTGGAGAAGTCCATGATAATGCCATCCTGCTGGAGAGTGCCCAGACTGAAAATCAGGTGTTGTTCCTCCAATTTACAGATGATCTTGGAGGGATAGTGCATGAGGCGGTGGACAGAGTGGGAAACAGAACTGAAATGGTGGGCCACTGGGAGGTGCCTGTCGCTGGTGAAAGTGCTCAGCAAGCAAATCTCCCAGTCTGCGCCCAGACTCTCAGATGTAAAGAAGGAGCACCGGATGCAGTAAATTGATTGACCTGCTGCGTTTCTCCAGCATTGTGTTTTTATGTCAGGTCGAAATGGATTGGAAGTTTAAACGCTTGGTTGCATGGATGCTGTTAGATCTGCTGAGTTCGTTCAGCAATTCTTTGTTTGCTTAAACATTCTGGTCCTTGTGTTTGAACGAATCCTTGAGGTGAATGCCCTCCCTTTCTCTGCAAATCACCTGCGCAACTCTGCCTTCATTTGTATCTGACCTCGTGTCGATTCCCAGTTCGACACGTTTGGTTTGTCCTTTCAGTACTCTCCATACTCCGCTTTTATTACCCCGCACGGCCTCGCTTTACTCATTTTTAATGTTCCTTGAAATCTGTGTAGTGATCATGTATGCTTAACAATTCTCAGCGAGGTTGGGCGTCAATGTGACTGGATACAAGCTTTGGTGTGTTTAAGAAAAAGGATACAGGTTACCAGTGTGTTGGATTGCTCTGTTCCCCCTTCTTCAAGCTCAGTTCACTGCGTTAACAGGGCCAATATCTGGATTTTATTTTGACATCTGCCTTCTGTCCTATAATTGATTGAAGCGGGCGAGGCAGAGCATGCCCTCTCACATACCCCCAGAAAACGGGCAGGGTTATTATTTCTGAGTGCAAAAAAAATCAAAATAAAACATCTGCATCATTAAAAATATTAAACAGCCCGCAAATTATTTCTCCTCCAGTTCCATGTGCTGGCAGATCCTGCCAGGCAGTGGATGGCACCCCGAGGACTGGACCCTGTCTCAGCGTTATCGCGGCTCCTGAACTCGGTCAGAAACCCGAGCGCTTCCAAGCTCCCGAAACGGACCGACACCGCGGCAGAGAAATTGACTCCCGGATAAGACCTGACTTCCCCCGCTTAGAATTTGACCAAGGCGCGTACACAGAACTGAAATGCAGGTTGCACTGTCGAAGAGAGGACGCCGCCTGGTTAATTTTGTCCGCCCGTTTCCCCGAAGTGTGAGCGGCGAGACGAAACGTCCAGCCACGCCGTGTTTGTGCAGGTGGTGGCACTATGGTTCAGATGTTCGTCCTGAACTTCCCATCTTTACTCGCAGCTCACTGCCCTCACTTTCAAGCTTTGGTGTGTTTAAGAAAAAGGATACAGGTTACCAGTGTGTTGGATTGCTCTGTTCCCCCTTCAAGCTCAGTTCACTGCGTTAATCTGGATTTCTGGGGGACATGGAGCTTTGGACAAGGTGTTTTCATCATTAATAAGGTTTTCCCCAATTTTACATGATTGAACAAATAAGGCTCACAAAGGAAGAAGTTCAAGTTTGATTTATCCCGTCCTGACAACGTTCTGAAGGACTGTCGGTCCAGTAGTTCGGAAGAAGGTTGAATTCTATTAAGGTCTCACCACCTGGAATTTTTTTTTTAACCATCACTCAGCTCCAAGTTCACGACGCCAGCTTTCTCTTCACGTCGAGGAGTTGCAGAACTCGGTGCTGGACGGCGAGTGGACGAACGCCGGTATTGGTGGACACCGAAAGCCAGCCCTTGGTCACTGCAGGATGAGGGGTCGTTCCGTACATTGTGCTCTGGGACTGGTGTGCTACTGCATCGCTCTGAATCCTCGGGTAAGCCTCTAATGTGCACACTGATCTGGGTCGGGGGTCATTGTCAAACCACCAAAAAGCACCTCAGCTTTGTAATTTTCTCAAGGGGTAGCTCAAAGGACATGAATTAAGATTTCTTCTTAAATTGCGTTTTAGACTGGGCGAATGATTCTTTACTATTCAGTAACTTAACATGGCATTTACTAAGTATATTTCCAAATCGTTTTCCTGCCTCCTTGCATTGACTCCGATACGTGCATTCGAGAGCCATCGAAGTAAGCCTTTCGTTTTCTATAGTTGGAAAGGTGGACAATAAATGTTCTAAATTACATTAGCAAATGCCAAGGTGAAATGTACTGTGATAACCAGATCGGAAAAACACTTTCTTCATACTTCAATAGTAATACATTGACACTTGGTGATTAGAATTGTGGTCAGAAAAACATGGATCAAATTCCACCAAAACGGGCTACAAGAATGTTAATAGGGCAAAGGCCAGCCATTTCCTTACCGCTGGAGACCAGAGAGTTTATAATGGACTGACGTGTGTAGCAAATTTGGGGGAATAAATATTACTTAAAAACTGTATTGGAGAAGTTTGTGAACGAACTAAAAATCAAGGAGCTGATAATCCATATGACAGAGTTTTAAGAACAGTGATTCCATAGACTGTTATCATCTCCCCAAATACTATACATTTTGGAAATATTGCTACATATTTATGGATAGCTAAAGTGATTAGTGGGAGGGAAAATGCTAGAATTCACAAGGGAAGGTATAAAAACAAAACACCCTGAGCAAAACCAGAATGGAATGATGAAAGGAAAATCATGTTTGAATCGCACGCTTTTGTTTTGAGGATGTGACTGCTACAATAGACATGAGGGAATCAGTTTGGTCCACAAAATTCGGGCACATGGAAATGGGTTTAATATACTGATATGTTTGTATGGGTTGAAAGGAAACAATAGGAATAACCATGTAATTCTAGAGATGGCAACATGTAAGGTTAATTTGGCCCACAAAAAAGTACATGTATGGTGATTGAGTAGTGATATTTGTAAGAAATTGGGAAAGTAAATGGCACGTTAGTTGTTCTTTATAATGAAAGGGCTTTAAGCCAGGAGAAGGCAAGTCTTATTGCAATTGAATAAGGCCTTGCTGGGAATCTACCTGAAATATTTGTGCTTTTTTGGTCTCCTTATATAAGAAATTATGTACTTAATAAACTTACTGAATGTGTCTTTTTAAGTACATTTTAGGAGGTAGGTTGGCCATAATAGAAGAGATTAAGTCTGTTTTCTTAATTTTTGATGAATGCGAAGATATTTCATTGAAACTATGAAAATAATTCCAAAAATTGACAAGCTGGATGCAGGGAGACTGAGGAGTTGGGAGCTTTAAGAAGAGGTGAGGGAAGTAGGCGGGAGAAACTGGCAAGTGTGTTAAGAACAGATAGTAAGAAATTAGACAGGTGTATAAAAAGGAAAAGATTGGCTTAAATAAATGTAGTTCCCAGAGAGGATGAGATTGATAAATTAGTAATGGGAAATAGAGAAATGAATGAAATGGTAAATAATTTGAATTGATCCACAGTTGAAAATTACTCCAGCAATGACAGATTATCAAGGGTTTTTGTGAGGGAAGTACTTAGACCAACCTCTATTACAAGCCTGCATTCAGCCCATATCCATCTAACTTATTCCTATTGACCTACCTGGCTAAATGTCTTTCATACAATTTTACCTGGCCTTACCACTTCTTCTGGTAGCTTGTTCCACATATTCATCAGCTTCAGGCCCCTTTTCAATCTTTACCCCCTCACCTTAAAACTATGTTCTGTAGATTCCCTTACTCAGGGAAGATGACTGTGGCTATTTACCTTATCTTTGCCCCTCATTACGTTATACAAGGCCACCTTCATCACCCAATGCTCCAGGGAAAAAAGTCTCCACATTCACCTCTTCTTATAATTCAAGTCCCCCAGTCCCAGTTACATTTTTGTCAATCTTCCCTGACCCCTCAATTACATCTTTTGTATAAATGGGTGACAAGAACTGCACATATTGCTCCAAGTGTTGTCTCAACAATGTCTTGCACAGCTGTATCATTGCATGCTTGCTGCTGTACTCAATACCCTGATCGATGAAGGCAAATATGGCAAACAGTTTCATCACCACCCTGGCTACTGGCTCTGTCACTTTCATGGAATGATGCACCTGAACTCCCAAGTCCCTATGTTCTACAACACTAATCAGGACTCTACCACTCACCATGTAAGCATTGGCCTGATTTAGTCTACCAAAGTGTAACACCTCACACTTGTCTGAGTTAAATTCCATCTTCCATTCCTTGGGCTATTTTCTAGGTTCATCTAGATTTTCTTGCAATCTCCATAACCTTCTTCACTGCCCACTATGCCACCATTTTTGGTGCCATCTACAAATTTACTAAATATGCTAAATATATCGTCATCCAAGTCATTAATAAATGACAAACAACAATAGAACCAACAATGGTCACAGACCTCCAAACAAAGAAACAATCCTCCACTACTACCCTCTGACATCTACCACCAAGCAAATTGTGTATCCATTTTGGCAGCTCACCCTGGATCCCATGTGAACTAATCTTGCCAACCAGCGTACCATGAGGGATCCTGTCAAAGGCCTTGCTAAATTCCACACAGATAATGTCGATCACCTTGCCCTCATCAATTTTCTTGGTCACTTCTTCAGAGAACTCTCGTAAGAATGTTATCCCTCTCTCCCACTTTCTCCTGCTCTCCCAGATCTGCTCTCAAAATGAGGCCTTCCATTCCAGAACATGTGAAATGTCCTCCTTTTTCAGGAACAAAGCTTCCCTTCTACTGTGGTTAATAGATCTATCTACCGCATCTCCTCCATCTTTTGGAGTTCTGTTATCATACCCCTTACAAACAGAACAGGTATAGGGTTTCTTGTCCTCACCTTTCACCCCACCAGGATCCACATTCAACACATCATCCTCTGCCATTTCCACCAGCTGCCGCTCGACCCCATCAACTGACACATCTACCCCTCCCTATCCATTTCCACCTTCTGCATGGTTCACACCCTCCATGATTCCCTTGTCTGTTCATTTCTTCCCAAACACCTCTCTATGACCCCTGCATCTGCAAGAAGTCCAAAACCTGCACTTACTCATCCTCCTTCACCACCATAAAGGATCCTAAACACCCCTTAACATGAAACAAAGATTCATGTCCACTGCCTTCAACCTCATCTACTGTGTTTAGTGCTTATTCTCTACATAGGTGAGATCAAGTGCAGACTTCGGGACCATTTCTTAGAGCATCTGCACTCTATCCACAATAGCCATACTGAACTCCCAGCTGATTGCTATTTGAACTCCTCCTCCCATCCCCACACCAACCTGTCTGTCCTGGTCTTCTCCACTGCAACAGTGAGGCCAAGAATAATACCAAGAATGAGTCTGATATGATCTTGTTGACTGGGTAACAGGCTGGAGTTGGTGATTGGCCACTCTTGCTCCTTCTATAACCAAGTGAAAGTGGTAAAAGGGTGTGTGCTTGGGTGAGATGAAGAAAGATGGGAAGAAGCACATGTGAAGCTTTAACACATATCAGTTTGGCCCACTTCTGTGCCTTAAATGTGTGTTCTTAAAATGTTGGCTTGGCTTCTGTATCACAGAACTGGACAAATTCTGTTGGCCTAACACTTATGTTTGAATCCCACAACAGCAACTGTAAAATTATTTAATTCAAGGAATTAAATAATTTGACAGTTAAATTACTAATTTTAGTACCCATGAAATGACCAGGTTATTGTAATAGCTAATTGCTTCACTAATGCCCTTCAAGGAAAGAAATTTGGAATCCCAGAACAAGTGTAACTGGGTCTTAACTCGTCTCTGAAATGGTCCAATCGGCTATTCAGTTGGGATACAATTAAGGTCAAACAATAGTACACGCAGCCAAAAATAAAATGAAAATAAATTAAACATGTATTTAGAACACTGTAAGACACAAACAATAATTAAAAGCATTCAAACACTTGCCTCTTTCCACAGGCTGTCAGCTCTGTCATAAAGCTAAGATGCTTAATGTAAAGTCAAGTCAAGTTTAAATTTATTATCATCTGACTGTACATATACAACCAGATGAAACAAATTTTTTTTGGACGAAGATTTATAGAGGGGTATATCCATGTCTGCTTCAGGCTCGTTGGTGACTAACAAGTCCGATGCGGGACAGGCAGGCACGGTTGCAGCGGTTGCAAGGGAAAATTGGTGGATTGGGGTTGGGTGTTGGGTTTTTCCTCCTTTGTCTTTTGTCAGTGAGGTGGGCTCTGCGGTCTTCTTCAAAGGAGGTTGCTGCCCACCGAACTGTGAGGCGCCAAGATGCACGGTTGGAGGTGATATCAGCCCACTGGCAGTGGTCAATGTGGCAGGCACCAAGAGATTTCTTTAAGCAGTCCTTGTACCTCTTTGGTGCACCTCTGTATCGGTGGCCAGTGGAGAGCTCGCCATATAACACGATCTTGGGAAGGCGATGGTCCTCCATTCTGGAGACGTGACCCACCCAGCGCAGTTGGGTCTTCAGCAGCATGGATTCGATATATATTCACACTGTACACAATACAAAATAATCACATGTCTACATAAAGATATAATTTAAAATAAATGTATATAAATATTTTGGGATGATTTACTCATTTGCAAGATACTGTTCATCAGTCTCACAGCCTGTGGGAAGAATCTATTTCCCTGCCTGGCAGCTCTGATTCTGATGCTCCTGTGCCTTCTCCTTGATGGTGGAGGGTCAAATATGCTGGATGGAAAGGGCCCTCAATAATTCTTTGAGCACTCTTTATCCAATGCTCCAGGTAAATGTTAACAACAGGAAAGGAAGACCCCAATGATCTTCTCAGTCATTTTGATGATCCTCTGTATTGACTTCCAGTCCAATGCTTTGCAGCCACCTGACAACATAATGCATCTGTGCTCTTGTGGAATGTTGTCAAGATGGGGGCTGGTAGCCTTGCCCTCCTCAACCTCCTTAGGAAGTGTAGGCACTGCTGCGCCTTCCTGACTAACGAGGAGGTGCTGTGGGTCCTGGATAGGTCATCCTTTATATGCACCCCAAGGAACTTTGTGCCCTCCACTCTCTCCACAATGGAACCCTTGAGAAGTGTAATGATGATGTGTAATGGAGAGTGGTTGACCTTCATCCTCCTAAAATCCAGAAAGCATCTCCTTTGTCTTGTACAAGTTGAGACTCAGGTTGTTGTTCTCACACCATTTTATGAGACCCCCAACCTCCTCTCTGTAAGTGACCCATCATCAGAATCAGAATTTATCGTCATGAACAAGTCACAAAATCATCATTGTTACCGATGAGACCAATTACTTTTATATCATCCACAAACTTGATGAGCCCAATTTAAAAAAAATTATTTATAAATTTTAAAACCCTCAAAAAATCACTTCTTTTACAATATTACAAATCAATTACAAATTCATGTGGTAGATATAAGAAAGAAAGGCCCCCTATTTAACCCCCTCTCCCTCATAAAAACAAGAAAAAAATACAGGACAAGGGATTTTCAACTGGAATACTCCTTACTAAAAGGCTTTTTATAATATATGGATACCTATTTTAAGAGAAAGGGAATGTCTGAGTTTCATTTAAGTATTCATACCCATTCTTTGTAAACATGGGCACCATATTTTCCAAAATAAATGACATTTATTTCTTAAATTATAAGTAATTTTCTCAAGTGGTATGCAACTCTGAACTTCCTCATGCCATCTGTCTAATAAGACACTGTCAGGCCCTTGGACTTGAGAGCCAGGAGGACAGCTTTCCAAACTGTGGCATTCTCTCTCCACCCGGTCGATCCCCAGGGGCTGTAACTGGTCGTCCTACTAGTGGCAATGTCTCTAGCCAACAGGTACTGCTGCAGTTTGTTGCTAATAAAAGAGGACCCCCGATCACTGTGGATGTCATTCGGGTACCCAAAGATGGTAAATAGGCTGCGGACTGCCTTTATGACAGTGGCTGAGGTCATATCGGGACAGGGGATGGCAAAAGGGAACCTGGAGTACTTGTCAAAGATGTTCAGGAAATAAATGTTCCTGATGGACAAGGGCAGGGCCCTTGAAATTGATTCTGAGTTGTTCAAAAGGGTGTGTGGCCTTTATGAGGTGCGACTTGTCAGGCCGGAAGAACTGTGGTTTGCACTCTGCACAGACCTGACAGTGACTGTTCAATGACCTGACATCCTCAATGGAGGATTCCGTGCTTTCCTGAAGTTGAACAATCTCATGACTCCGGGGTGGCAAAGGTCTTTGTGGAAGGCCTGAAGGTATGTGTGCTAGCGCACATCCGTCAGGATAGGGCATCTGGGGGGATCATTGAACTTGCCCGGCTGGTAGAGGATATTGTAGTTTTAGGTGGAGAGCTTGATTCTTCACCTCAGGATTTTGTCATTTTTGATCTTACCCTGCAATTTGGTATTGAACATGAAAGCAATGGCTCGTTGGTCCATTAGCAGAGTAAATCTCTTCTCGGCCAGGAAAAGACGCCAGTGGCATACCTCCTCCTTCTCGACAAATGAGTGCTGTGTCTCAGGACCGTGAAGGTTAGGGGGAAAAGTGTTACTGACCTGCCTGTCTGGTTGAGAGTGGCAGCCAGCGAGAAGTTAGAGGCATTGCCTTCCACCTGGAATGGGATGGATTCATCCACGGCATGCATCATGGCTTTGGCAGCGCCTCCCTTGATCTGGGTGATGGCTGCCAGGGCTTCTGTCAATAAGGGGAAGGTTGTGGATCTTACTGGGGGAAGGCTTTATCAGCATAGTTGGGCACCCATTAGGCGTAATAGGAGAAGAACACCAGCCACGAGGTCACGTGATGCGGGGAGAGTAAGAGGAGGTGGATTCCGAGAGCTCCCAGGATTTTTGATTACAAACAAGGTCAAAACCTTAATTGACCAGTCCAAAACGCCAAAAAAGGAAGTGAGAAGAATGTTTTAACGCAATATGACAAAAAAAGTAAGTCTGCAAGCAAGAGTGCGAAAGAATCACCACCGAGGCGAGAGGGGAAGCCTGGAATGCCTCGTGATGAGGAAAATGGTGGGGCCACCCAGGGCCCAAAATGGGAACTGCAGCTCCAAAGGAGGAACATGGCAGACAGGGAGAACGGGTCCTGGACGAATCCAGCATCAATGCCCAGCAGGTACTGAGGGAAATCCCTTTGGAAGCCCCTGGAGAGAAGGAAAGGACTGGGTCCCCCCCCTCCCACAGCAGGATTGCAGAGGCCCGAGGTGAAGTCGGCGTCGGAGTCGGGAGCTGGGCAGCAGCGGCAACCCCAGTGGGGAACGGATCTGCCTGACAAAAGAGGAAACTGCAAGAAACCGATGTTGCTGCCGGCACTAAGGGAGAGAGTAAAACTTAGCTCTGCCCTGGCAGTGGGCCAAGAGTGAAACTGCAAGACTCAGCAGGAGTCCCAACAGCAAGTGACTTCATAGGAAGCAGAGCAAACTGTGAGTCCAGCGCTGGATCAGAGGAGGCAGGGAGCACCAGCAGCAGTGAAGAGGGGTCCAGCAGTCCAGAAGAGGAAGAGTCCAACGCCCAGGGGAGACTGTGAAACTAGGAGCCCCGGGAGAAAAGGACTGTTAAGCAAAAGTAAGCAGGGAGGCTCAGATCCCTCCCTGTGGGATGTAATTAACAAGCTAGGGCAGATGGAGGGCAGACTCTCCCTAGCTGTGGACAAAAGTGCCCAGAACATGGGGGAAAAACTTGACAGGGTCCAGAGCACCCTATCTGGGCTAATGGGCAGGGTGACCAAGGCAGAAGAAAGAATAAATAAGAATGAAGATGATATCCATATTATGTCCAATAAAATGCAAAAGTTAATAAATGAAAGGGAAAGCATCTGGAAGAATCTGGATGCCCTTGAGAATTATAGCAGGTGGAACAATATTAAAATAGTGGGCTGGGGGGGGGGGGGTGGAAGATCAGAACCCAGTGCACTTCTTTCAAACCTGGATCCCTGAGGTGTTGGACAAGGAGATACTGGGTGAAAGAATAGAGGTGGAGAAAACACACAGGTCCCTCTTCCCTAAATGTAGACCCTGTTCTGGTGAGGCTGTTGTAGTACCAGGACAGGGAGAAAATATTAGGAGGGGCAGCGATCTGGACAAAGAAAAGGGGATCCCCTCTAGAGTTAAAAGGGAACAAAATCTTTTTCTACCCAGATATTAGCTCGGCACTCCTGAAGGCCAGGAAGGCATTTGAACCGTCTAAGAGACTGCTCAAGCAGAAGAAATATGAATGTGTGTTGAGGTACCTAGCTACCCTGAAAATATCATTGCCAGAAGGAGCAAAGAAATTTTTTACAGATCCGGAAAAAGCCCAGGAATATGCTGCAGGCTTACCCACGTTGGGGAGCACGATAGGAATGTAAAGTCTGGTCAGGGGACCACATGCGGTAGTTTTAATAAGTAACAAATTTAACAAATAGACATGCCTTGGACCATAATAACATGGTGTTTTTTTAATGTTATTTAAATTGGATAAATACAGAAGTTAGACCGAACAAATGAAAAGTTGTAATAGTAGTTTTTCCTGGTGAGCTCAGGAGTTGGGGAAAGGAGTTGATGTGTGCCGGTGGCACAGCCTGTTGTACAAGGGGTTTGTTGGTAATTAATGAAGGTTATCAACAAAATAGAGAGTGGGAGGTAGGTAGTATGGGATTAAGGAGAAGTATGACTGTGAATGACTTTTGTATTTGGTTTCATGTTGTTTTGCTCAGTTATTTGAGTTATTGACTTTGTCTCCCCATTGTTTTTTTTTTATTTCTTTACTCTCGCGGCTTGGGTGAAACGGACCAAAGGTCGGACGGTAAGAGATTGGGGGTGCGTTGGGGGGAGGGTCATAGCGAAGGAGGGCGTACCTTTGGAACAACCTGGGGATAATGATTAAGAGCATAAAAGAAGTCTCTTTTAATGTTAACGGCTTAAATAGTCTGGTGAAACGGAAAAGGGTCTTGGCACACATTAAAAAAAATGGGGGTGGATTTGGCCTTTCTTCAAGAGACACACTTAACTGAGCGGGAACATCAAAAATTAAAAAGAGAGTGGGTGGGCCAGGTGATATCCTCCTTGTTTGGCTCAAAAGCAAGGGGAGTGGCACTTTTTTAGTAAGGAAAAATGTTCCAGTGCAGGTGCAGAGGGTGACTGCAGATCAAATGGGTAGATTTGTAATGGTGCACTGTCAAATATACAGGATATTTTGATAGGGGGAGACTTTAGTTTATGTCTGGATTCTGTATTGGACAAGTCCACAAAACCTATAACTAGGGTTAGAGTGGTTAAAGCCACCAGTGACTGTATAAGGGAGTTGAATTTAATAGATGTGTGGCGTAGAATGCATCCAAGAGAGAGAGCCTACTCATTCTACTTGAAACAACATGACTCCTACTAGATTTCGTTTTGGCTTCAGCCCACTTAGAGGATAGGATCATGGAAGTTGAGTACAGAGCGAGACTTCTCTCTGACCACTCCCCCTGATCTTGACTATAGATATGCCAGATAAGCAGAACATGGCATATAGGTGGCATCTTAACAATTTGCTTTTGAAAAAAGCTGGAGTTTTGTAGTTTTAAAAGATCTCAATTAACTCAGTTTTGTGAGGACAACTGCCCCTCTACTCCAGACAAATTTCTTCAATGGGACACCCACAAGGCGTACTTGAGGGGTCAAATAATTGGGTATATGAAGGTGGTCAAGAAAAATTATATGAGGGAAATGGAGGAATTGGAAAAGGACATTATCCAATTAGAGAAGGATTTTCAGGAATCAGGCCTAGAGGACCATTACAGAGCTCTCAGAAACAAGAAATTGGAATATAATACACTTCAGACGTAGAGTATGGAAAAGGCTATTATGAGGTCGAGACAAAAATATTATGAGTTGGGGGAGAGAGCACATAAGGTACTTGCTTGGCAATTGAGGGCAAAACAAGCCTCTAGAACAATAACGCAATACAATTGGGGAATGGTCTGGTCTCGTACAAACCAAAGGAAATTAATGAGACCTTCAGGGAATTTTATGAAGGATTATATAAATCTGAATTGTCTGGGGACCTCAATCAAGAAGACAAGTACCTGGCCAGATTAGACATCCCCCTGCCTGAACCCAGAGTATCAGGCAGGATTAGATCTTCCTTTTACTGAGGAAGAACTGGGTAAAGCATTGAGTGCACTGCAAACAGGCAAGTCTCCGGGGGAGGATGAGTTCCCACCTAAGTTCTATTGAGAATTTAACGATTTATTAATGTTTCTGTATATGGAGGTTGTAGACCAGGCTAGGGAAAAAAGGTCCCTGCCAGAATCTTTTACAGTGGCAATTGTTATGATGATTTTGAAGAAGGGTAAGGATCCACTTATGCCCTCTTCCTATATCCCAATTTCTCTGCTTAATACCGATTACAAGATCCTAGCCAAAGATGTGGCAAATAGATTGGCATTACATTTGATAAACAAGGATCAGACAGGCTTTGTGCAGGGAAGGCAGGCAGCAGATAATATTGACAGATTGCTGAGTGTTGTGCATCTGGCACAATCTAGAAGTAAGAAGGGTCTGGCCATCTCCTTGGATGCAGAAAAGGCCTTCGAAAGATTGCAGTGGGAATTTTTATTCAAGGAGCTGGAGAAAGCAGGGTTGGGACCAATTTTTCAAAATTGGATTAGGACGCTATATCACGCGCCCAAGGCAAAAGTTGTAACCAATGGACAGGTCTCTCCAGCCTTCCCACTTACCAGATCTAGTAGGCAAGGGTGCCCACTCTCACCGGCTCTCTTTGTGCTGGCTATGGAACCGTTGTCAGAAGCCACTCGGCAGCATCCAGACATCAAAGGTTATGGAGTGGGGCAGGAGGAACATAAAATTAACTTGTTTGCTGATGACATACTGATATATTTGACAGACCCTGCGACTTCCTTGCCTAGGCTACACGAGGTACTGGAGGATGATGGGGATCTTTCTGGGTATAAGATCAATTGGGATAAGAGCGAGGTGATGCCACTCACTGAGGGTAATTAAAGGAATGTAAAGGAATTAGTAGTTTAAAATGGCCACAGAAGGGGATGAATTACCTAGGAGTTAATATTGATAGTGACCTGAATAACTTGTATAAGCTAAATTATGCCCCCTTGCTGGGAAGAGTCGAGGAGGACTTAAAGAGGTGGATGCCCCTGCCTATCTCACTGGGAGGCAAGGTCAACTGCATCAAAATGGATGTGTTGCTAAGATTCCAATATCTTTTCCAAACATTGCCTGTGCTGTTGCCCTAGGGTTTCTTCAAACAGTTATCACATATGGTTAGGAGGTTTCTTTGGAATGGTAAGGTACCAAGGGTCTCTATGGAAAAATTAACATGGGACTATAGTCTAGGTGGATTGAGATTGCCGGACTTCAAAAAATATTATTGGGTGGCTCAGTCGAGATACATCGCCTCCCTTTTTCAAGGAGGAGATGTACCATCCTGGGCGAGAAGATAGCAGAGGATTTTATTTATAAATGGGACATTAAATTGTTGACAGGAAAGAAGTGCAGCCCCATATTAAAACAAGTGATTAGTATCTGGGCCAAAATTAACCAGTATTTGGATATTAAGATGGGGCTGTCACCAAAAATGCCTTGGACTCCGAATAAATTAATACCACTGACAGTGGGTAACAAGATTCTGGACATCTGGCTCCGTAATGGAGTCAGGTGTATAGAGGACTGTTACTAGTAAGGGCAATTAATGTCGTGTGAACACCTTAAAAATAAATATGATTTACCGAATAAAACATTCCACTATCTTCAAATAAGGTCTTTTATACGGGACATATTAGGTCCAGATATGGCGCTACTTCATTCCAGTACCATAGAGGCCCTGATTCAAAGAGTATCTGCAAGAAATTTATTTCAGCAAATTTGTTCCAGTCAGAGGGACCCAAACTGGGCCTTCATAGGTCGAGAGCAAGATGGGAGTTGGACTTGGGTATTACAAATAATGAGAAGTGCTGGTCCGACCTGTGCCGGGAAAGCATGACCATGGTCATTAATGCAAGGTACAGGCTGGTCCAGTGTAACTGTTTGCACAAGTTGTACATAACGCCGCAGAAAATCCATAGATCAAAGCCAGAACTCCCGGACAAATCCTTCAGGTGTGGTGTTGCAGCCGGGACGTTTGTACATGCAAGCTGGTCGTGTGCCAAGGTGAGGCCCTTTTGGCGGATCTTGGCCAAGTCCTGTAAAAATTTATAGGTAAACAGTTCCCTCAGGACCCAGAGGTGTTCCTGCTGGGGAATATAATGGACATAAGGCTTACAATAAAGCTGTCCAAATTTTAAATCCAATTTGTGTTAATCGCATTGGCAGTGGCCAGGAAATGCATTGCGATGACCTGGAAGTCCGACTCTATTCTTAGTATCGAGCGATGGAGCAAGGAAATACAAAGTTGCATTCCCCTGCAGAAATAACTTACAATCTGAGAAACAAGTACAGCACCTTTCAGAAGATTTGGCAGCCATACAAGCACTACCTAGGTTCATGGAAGTGATTGTTCTACCATTCCCTGCTGTGGCTCCCTCTCTCCCACCTTGATCTCAATCAAGGAAAGTCAAGAATGAGCACCGACCCAGAAGCCGTCCGTTGAGCCGTGATAGTCCCTGTTTCTTTTCTCATTTCTTTTATTTGTATTCTTTTTCATTTCCTTAATGTTAGTGTTTGTATTGTTATCGACATTGTAGTATGAACGAATTGTTTAGTTTTATAGGTGGGGGGTGGGCAATGACGAGGACTTGTATATGTAGTCATAGAGAAAAGGAATATATGTACATGTATAGGAGATTGTGAACTACCATCGTTGGCAGGTCGCCGTATATGACTACAAGCCTGTATGAAAAATTATAAATAAAATATTTTTAAAAAAGAATCCCAGGCACCTTTTTAGCGCCTTGGGGTTGAGCGGGATAGGGAGTTCCATAAGGGGACTCCTGGGGTCGGGGTCGGGGGCAATGATTCCATGCGCCATGACGCATCCATGGAGGGCTAGGAGAGTTGTGCTAGACACACATTTGTCCTCATTGTACGTCAAATTGAGGGATTTGACAGTGTGGAGTAATCTGGCAAGGTTCGCGTCGTGGTCCTGCTGGTCATGGCCACAGATGGTGACATTGTCTAGGTAGGGAAACATGGCTGTCAGTCTGTGCTTGTTCACCATCTGATCCATTTCTCTCTGAAATACTGAGACACCATTGGTGACTCCAAAGGGTACCCAAAGGAAATGATAGAGCCTGCCATCAGCTTTGAATGTAGTATACGGTCAGTCTCCTAGGTGAAGAGGAAGTTGGTTGTACGATCCCCAGGGGTGCACGCGGCGTTACTTGGCAGAAAAGGCTTCGACTTGCATACTCTTGTGTAGTGTCCTTTCTTCCCGCATCATGAGTTGGTGGCTTCTCTTGCCAGGCAGCATCACCGGGAGTGCTTCTGCTGCTGCATAATTAGCACTTCAGGTGCTTGGCTGTGGTGGCGGCGGTGTGTTCGGGGCCTCCCTGTACGGAGGCGGTCTATGACATTATGTCCCAAAATGACTGTGCATTATGTCCCAAAATGGCTGTGCATTATGTCCCAAAATGGCTGTGCATTATGTCCCAAAATGGCTGTGCATTATGTCCCAAAATGGCTGTGCATTATGTCCCAAAATGGCTGTGCATTATGTCCCAAAATGGCTGTGCATTATGTCCCAAAATGGCTGTGCATTATGTCCCAAAATGGCTGTGCATTATGTCCCAAAATGGCTGTCAATTGTCAGTTGCCTGCATGTGAAGGGCCCATTGCCGGAAGCGATGGATTCAGTGTGGTGGTGAGCTGAATCTAGAGTCTTAGCGAATGAGATAAGCTTGGCTGGACAATATCATTAGTAGGATGTTGGGCCTAAGGTCCTGTTTCCAGCTCTAAAATTATCTGGGGATTCGCCCTCAAACAGTCAGTTGTCCATAGTTGATAACTTTAAACTGCCAGCTCCATTTCCTTGATGTAATTGCCCCAATCCAACTACAAAATTCCAAACATTCTAAAAATTGCTGCTCAGCTCCCTGTCCTCTTTCCCTCCTTCACCTCATTCCTGCTGCAACTTAACTGACAGAGAAAACTCTTATCTTTTTTCGAAGAGACATTAAAGTACGAAGGGGGTTGATAGGGTAGTCAGTTTAAACATTTCTGCTGGTGGACATCAGGAGTCATAAATGTGAAACAGTGATGAATTAATCCATTATGGCAATGATTTTGGGAAGAATATAACCATGTTTATTCAGAGTTAATGCCACCATTAATGCAAAAAACATGGGGACATTTAAGAAGGAGCAAGACATGTCCATAGGAGAAAAATATGCTGAAATGGTTGGATAAAGTATCTGAACATTCTAAATTTGAATCTTCAATCTTAGAGAAAAATTTAGGGGAGATATAAGTTTTTTACTCTGAGTATGGTGGGTGCCTGGAATGCATTGCCGGGGTGGTGGTGGAGGGTTGACATTCAGAGGACACTTAGATAGGCACATGGATGTAAGAAAAATAGAGGGTTATTGGTGTGAGGTAGGGAAAAATTAGATTGCTGTGGAGTAGGTTTACATGGGCTGGCACAATATTGTGGGTGAATGGCCTGTATTGTAATGTTCTATGATCTTCATTTGCTGTGTGTTAGGTGCTCTTGCTTCTAGCAGTCAAAGGGAGTTGGGGGGGGGGGGGGAAGGGGAGAAAATGACACTGTGTATATTCAAGAGGGAAAGGTTTATGTGTATTTTGGTCAATATGGTTCATAGTGTGAAAAATTGAAAAAAGGTGATGACTATTAGGATTATCAGTTTCATCAGAGCTTGGCCAAGCAATGTGTATCCTCAGCAATTCAAAATATGCAATGGGTCCATTAGTAGTAAGGAAGGCAAATGCAATGTTACGATCAGTTTCGAGAGTACAAGAATATAAAGGCATAGATGAAATGCTGAGGATTTACAAGGCATTGGATAGACTGCATTTGGAGTATTGCAAGCAGTTTTGGGCATATTTCTGAAGAGGAATGTACTGGCATTGGAAAGGGTCTAGAGGAGGTTTACGAGAATAATCCCAGGGATGTGAGGGATAACATATGAGGAGGATTTGATGGCATTCAGCCTGTACTCATTGGTGATTGGGGGGTGGGAAGTTGTGGAGAATCTCCTTAAAACTTTCCAAATATTGAAAGGGTTGAATAGAGTGGGCATGGAGAAGAATTTTTCAGTCGTAGGATAGGCTAGAGACCACAGCCTCAATACAAAAAGATATTCCTTTAGAACAGAAATGAGAGGTTTCTTGTCAGAGGGTGGTGAATCTGTAGAATTCGTTGCCATAGATGTCTGGTGCCAAGTCATTTGAGTATATTTAAAGTAGAGATTGATAGGTTCTTGATTAGTAAGGGTGTCAAAAGTTATGGGGGGGTGGAATGGAGTTGAAAAGAAACATGATTGGCATAGCAGTTAGTGCAACATCTTTACAGTGCCAGCAATCGGGACCAGGTTTCGAATCCCACGCTGTCTGCAAGGAACTGGAACATTCTGCCTGTGTCTGTGTGGATTTTCCCAGGGGGTTGTGGTTTTCTCCCACCATTTGAAATGTACTGGGGTGCAGGTTAATTGGGGGTAAATTGGGCAGCATGGACTCATGGGCCAAAATGGCATGTAACTGTGCTGATTTAAAAAAAAATAACCACTACTTCAATGGCAGATAACTTGATGGGCTGAATAGCCTAATTCTGCTCCGGTCTTGTGGTCTGAATCCTCCCAAAGCATTGTCTATCCATTTCTCTCCATGGATGCTGCCTGACCTGATGAGTCCTTCCAGTCTCTCATTGTACAGACATGAAATGTTACATTCCAGCTGTTTAAATAATGTGACCAATTTTACACTCTTGTGGAGGATACCAAGAAGCAGATGGCAAATTGGATGGTACTGTGGGATTGTACCAAAGTTTTGAAAAGACTTTTCTATTTATATCGTCAACAAGGTCTATACGGTGGCTGAACTTCATCAAGCCTTTAAGATATACATGTATTATCTAAATAATGGTGTGTTTGAAGAGCCTATAAAATTCAGTCTGGGATGAACAAGATCATGATTTATTGACAATTTTCATCACTAGAATAGGATTTTCAATGTATCCAGAAAGAATTTCTTGTTAATATTAAATTTTGGAAATTGAATTATATCAAATTAGTTGGAAACATCCAATTGCCTTTAAGTACATGAGGAAATCATTCAAAGATGTAATTCTTCAGGATTCAAATAAAATACTTCCAGCTTCGTAAATGTTTAATTTTCAGTATGAAATTTTAATTCTTTCCCAATTATAGTTTTAATCTCATATCTCTCTCTCCAGGCTGATACAATTACCAAAGAAAAACAGATCAACCTACTGATTGAGGAAAATAGAAACTGTGATCTTAAAATATTCAATCAAACTGAAGGAGGTACAACTCTGTTACGTTGCTTAATTTCTTAATTTTGCTTGACAATTCTGAGCTTTATCTGTTTGCTGAGAAATCTGACAAAATGACTACATTCCTTAGTGAATGATCTACCACATTGAAATGGAAAGCAGAAGGAATACTCAGAAAGTTCACCAATGCTGGTCATAGATTTTTAAATAATCTGAAGGCGGTATCACTATTTACAGGAGAGAAGATTCACTCTGTGTGGACTGGATATTAGTGAGTTGAGAAATGAAGTAATTCAGGAAATGTGTATAAGATGTTATGGGTGTGTTTATTGTTCAACTATAGCTGTGCAAATGGTCTGAATGGAGTGAAAATGATGACATATCACTGGAGCACAGCATCTTGACATTCCCTAAAGGAAGGAGGTTCACAGTGATGCAGGGGAAACGTCTTTAGTCAAAGTGAAAAGTACAACTGCCAAGACAGCATAGGCACTGGGAGATAAATTGGTGGAATGAGTTGAAGAAGATCTGACAATGGTAGGGGCAATGCCTGAATAGCTTGGTTCTTTATTGTAAATACAACATAATGCAATGTTAATTACTGAATTTTTAAAAATCCACTCTGTCATTTTCATGAAATAAGTAATCAGTTTTGTACATAATCTTACAGTTTGCAACACTTTCTTTCACATAATACAGTTTCAACACCCTTTTTATCACCACCTATATATCACCATAATACCATCACCTATTTGCTGCAACTAAAAATCCACAAGAATTTTTTAAAGTGACTCTGAATGTGTTCAAAATGAAACTTACTCTGTTGAATAATATGCCTGACATTGTTTTATTGTCAGAAATAATCCATCCATTATTGCAGATAACTGCAACCAAAGATGCTGGTTATTTATGCCTGCCTCGGTTACTGTGAATCTACTGGGTGTGAATTCCATTGATTGCCCACTGGCCCAAGGAGTGTAACGGTGCTTCTGTGTTGAAAATCTGGAGCTTCACTACAGGGACTAGGTCCTGGAATTGTCCTGAATTTAAGATGTATTAGTGAGAAAAGCAACAAAATCCATTCATGCTAAGTAACCGTGCAAATGGCTCATTATTGGGAAATCTGTTTGTTCTCTTTTGCTAATCTTCCATTGGTTCAAATAAATGCAGTCAGAATGAAAGAATAAGACAAAAATGTACTGTGATATTGGCAATGTGAATCATACACATTTAGCAAACTCAATTATTTGCATGATGTTTAGAGAGTTTTACCTGTTCTTTACTGTCCTTTACAGCCAATAAATAATGAACCCGCCAAACACATGTATTACTGACATGTGTGCACCTGGTCTCAGGATAGCCCATATGTTTATGCAACTCGTGAGATAGTGTATTCATTGCTTCCTGAAGTTAACAATCAGCTATGGTGAAAATAAACTATTTGGAGCCAGCGAACTGAGGGCATCAAAGTCCCCACAGTTATCACTGAGAAGAGAAAGGATGTTAAAAGATAGTGTCAAATTTTGCTCAAACTTCTATAACTCTGAGTTTTAGGTTTTTTTTTAGATTAACTTGTCAAACATGGATTTCAATACGGTTGTCATAGTTTGGGTGGCCAAACTTGCTTAATGTAAGAGCCACAAACGATAAAGCTCAGATGCTTGAGAGCCGCAGGACAAGAACAAAATTCACACTTGCGTTTTTATTGGTTACATACACATTTTGTAACAAAAATTTTATATAAATTTTAAGAAATGCATATTAAATGCAAATAATATTTATTAATTCATACAGTTTTTAAACTGTTGATTTGTATTAATTTCAGTAATTACAAAGACACAATTATGTAAAACAAGTTAACCAAAAAAATGAGAGATATTTTAATCAGATTTCCACCTTACAAAATTAGTCTTGTTATAATTATATTTTTTATGACTAAAATACAATGCTATAAATATCAGGCTATTAAAGACGTGAGTCGGGTGGGCTGGGGGAGAGACCGGCAGTGCGAGTCGGGCGGGGGTAACCGGCAGCACAAGTTAGGTGGGCGAGGGGGAGAGACCGGCAGCGCGAGTCGAGTGGGCGAGGGGGAGAGACCGGCAGCAAGCCTCATATTAAAAGTCAAAGAGCCGCAGTTTGGCCACCCCTGTCATAGATCATATCATTAATACTTTGTGGGGAAAGAACATGCTGAAATAATATAGCCTTGTGAATCTTATGGAGGGGAACAATGAGAGTAGAGGATATGGAGGGATAGGTAACTGGGAGAGTAGGTTAGTAGCGGCAGTGGGGTGGGGGGGGGGCCACAATTCAGAGGGAGATATGAGGAAGTGTCATCAAACTGATGTTCAGCCTTTGTGAGATAGAGGTCAGTTCACCAAATAATAATTGATGGTGGAATCATATTTTCTGCATAATTCAGAATGCTTCAAATTGCAATTTATTGTGTCCAAACTACCCATTGGCAACAGGCCTCATATTTAATATTGGCATATTAAATATATAAAACAGGTAACTGAGACCCCTCTCTCTCAGAACCATTCAACTAAATACTTTCTGCACCCTCACTAGGGGTTGCTTTTGTATATTACGACCATTTATTAATCTCGCAATGCAGTGTGTTTCTTAAAATTTCTCCAACTGCCTTGCCACCTTCAGAAATCTACACATATACTGTGCAAAGCATAAATGTGCTGGAAAAACTCAGCAGGTCACAGCATCCAGAGGAAGCAAGGAGTGACCAACATTTCAGGCCTGGGCCCTTTATCCTTCCTGACAAAGAGCCCAGGCCTGAAATGTTGGTTACCCTTTACTTCCTATGAATGCTGTGTAACCTGCTGAGTTTCTCCAGCACATTTGTGCATTGCACTTGATCCCAGCATTTGCAGAGTTACTTGCTTAACTCCATTTAAACATTGTATATATTTCCCCGTAGTTAAGATCTGCAATCACAGACCACCCTGCCTTGTGGGCCAGGGACTGTCTGGGGAGTCAATGGATACAGATCTTGAGTGCCTACTATTTAAAAGAACAAAAAAATCATTTGGAAACATAACCCTTCCAGCCAACCACTGAAGGCAGCTTTCCCTCGAATAATCGAGATGCTAAGGAAACAGTGTGATAGTACAGATTCTATCACCAATGTGTATATGTACATATGTACAGATGATAGTGTAGGATGACTGTGATTGGCTGAGAGTGTAGCCACACCTACTGGCAGGTCTTAAAGGATTGCTCTGAGCCAGACCAGGTCATTCTGGACTGGTCGACCTACTTGTGATATGCTCCATTCTTTTAGCATAAAAGCCTTGGTTTGGATCAACAAGTCTTTGGTTCTTTCGATGCGCATTACAAGCAGGATATGCCTACTTCACATATCTGGGAAACTTTGGCAAGGAGTGACAGTCTGTGAGTTGTCTCTGCTCTGAATTTTTGGAGGAGGTTATAAAGGCTCAGATTGTTTTGCAGCGGCCTTTCCTCTGGTTCAGTAGATGCTTTGAGGTCCATTTGTACAGGAAACATTGCAACATGATTATTGTGGTGGTTCTTTCTTTGGCTTGGCTTCGCGGGCTAAGATTTATGGAGGGGGTAAATGTCCACGTCAGCTACAGGCTCGTTTGTGGCTGACAAGTCCGATGCGGGACAGGCAGACACGGTTGCAGCGGTTGCAGGGGAAAATTGGTTGGTTGGGGTTGGGTGTTGAGTTTTTCCTCCTTTGTCTCTTGTCAGTGAGGTGGGCTCTGCGGTCTTCTTCAAAGGAGGTTGCTGCCCGCCGAACTGAGGCGCCAAGATGCACGGTTTGAGGCGATATCAGCCCACTGGCGGTGGTCAATGTGGCAGGCACCAAGAGATTTCTTTAGGCAGTCCTTGTACCTTTTCTGTGGTGCACCTCTGTCACGGTGGCCAGTGGAGAGCTCGCCGTATAACACGATCTTGGGAAGGCGATGGTCCTCCATTCTGGAGACGTGACCCACCCAGCGCAGCACAACATGATTATTGTGGTGGTTAACACAATGCTATTACAGCATATGGGTTCCAATCCAGCACTGTCTGCAAAGAGTTTTTACGTTCTCCCTGTGTACATGTGGGTTTCCTCCATGTACTGCGGTTTCCATCCACCCTCCAAAACCATAAAGTGTTATTAGGTTAATTAGTCACATGGGTGTATTTGGGGTGGAAGAGTTTGTTACCATGCTATGTCTCTAAATTAATTTAAAATAAAATTTAAATTTAAACTTAATCATGCCTGAATCTGATCTAGTGGGCAGCAAGGAAAGGTTACATGTCCTTCAGTAACCCACTGTTTGAAGATGCTTATGCCAAAGGGAGTTTCAGATCTGCTCTACTCTTCCTTGGCAATGGAGGGCAAACTCTTCAGGGGTTCCTTGGACTACTGCATTTCAACTTAATACAGAATCCATTTCCTTTCTCATTTTGTCTTGGTTGCCGGCACAGCAGATTTTTCAGTTTGTCTCTCAAAAGAAGCAAAGGATGATCATCATTCATTTCTAGGCTGATCACATACTGGTGTCATGTTCCAGGACACATTGTCTGCCTCTTTCTCACCCTTATGAATGGGTACAATGGCTGACCAACTGAAATGTAGTTGCACCCTAAGATAGCAGCAGTGGAAGTCCAGTTGCCATGAGTGCTTCAATATTCCAGGGTCTTATTTCCTCTATCATCCCTTTCCATAGAGCAGAGAACATTACACACATTACTGGCCCTTCAGCCTATAATATGATGCCTCTTTCAGCATCAATCTAATCCTTCCCAATCTCAACACCTCATTTTCCTTACATTCATGTGCTTATCTAAGAGGCATTTAAATGTCCTTTTTGTACCACCACTACTTCTGGCAATCCCTATCACCCTGAACCCATATCCTCTAGTTCTTGACTCACCTAACCTCACTGGAAAAAGCCTGCTTTGCAGTTTCTCCATCTATAACATTCATAATTATGTGTAACCCTATCAAATCTCCCCTCATTCTCTGATGCTCCAGGGAATAAAGTCCTAACCTGTTTAACCTTTCCCTGTAATTTGATCTCTTCTGCATTCTTTTCTGTAGTTAGGTGACCAAAACTACACACAATACTCCAAATTTGGCCTCATCAATGTCTTATGCATAACTTTACCATAACTGGCCAACTCCCACATGCATACTTTTATTTATGAAGCAAATATGCCAAAAGCTCTCTTGACAACCCTATCTACTTGTGACCTCACTTTCCAGGAATTATGTCACTGTATTCCCAGATTTCTCAGTTCTACTGCACTCCTCAGTGACCTACCATTTTCTGTGAATGTCCTATATTGGTTCGTCCTCCCAAAGTGAAACAACTCACACCTGTCCGCATTAAATTCTATCTACTATTTTGCTGCCCAGAACTAAAGGTGATGTGGAACTTAAGATACCCACCATGACCTGAGAAGGAGAAGGGCACAAACCTGAAAACTAAGAGGTGCCTTGAGTATGAAAATTACACTCTGGAGGGAATGGAGCAAGTCAAACCTCACCCCTCTCCATGCCCAGCTCTGCACTTTGTATTATCTTTCTCAGGATTATTCTGAACATGCAATCTTCTCGCATCCAGTCATACACCCAGGGAACCACAAAAGGAGCAGGATCATGGAGTCATAGCAAGGTGCAGCTTTTAGCCAACCATCCAGCACCATCTTTGGGCTAATTCTGGTCTAACCCATTTTATACATTCCCATCAACACCGTCGCCCAACTCCGCATATTCTAGCACAGCTGCACAATCTGGACAATTAACTCGCTGACCACCACATCTTTGTGATTTGGGTGGAAACCGGAGCCCCCAAGATAAGCCCTTGCGGTCACAGGGAGTTAGTGGAAACTCCACACAGTCAACACCAAAAGCCAGAATGATTCCTGAAAGTTCAAAGTTCAGATTTATTGTCAGAGTACATACATAACATCATATACAGCTCTGAGATTCTTTTTCCTGCAGGCGAGGCAGAATTACCACATATTGATAGTGCAAAACTGTACTCGATGTACACGTAAACAAATAAAGAAATGCAATGCAGAGAGAAAAATAATCAATAAAGTGCAAAAGTAAGAGTTTTAAAATAAATCCCTGATTGATTTTGTTGTTGAGGAGTCTGCTGGTGGAGGGGTAGCAGCTGTTCCTGAACCTGGTGCTGTAAGTCTATGACATCTAAACCTGATGGTAGCAGTGAGAACAGAGCGTGTGCTGGGTGGCGCAGATCCTCGATGATTGCTGCTGCTCTCCGACAGCAGCATTACCTGTAGATGCTCTCAATGGTGGATAGGGTTTTGCCTGTGATGTCCTGGGCTGTGTCCACTACCTTTTTGCTTTATGCTCAGGGGTATGGTGACCCCATACCAGACCATGATGCAGCCGGTCAGCACGCTTTCTACCACACATCAGAAGAAATTTGCCAGGGTTTCTGATGTCATACCAAACCTCTGCAAACTCCTGAGGAAGTAGAGATGCTGGCGTGCTTTTTTCATGATGCCATTGGTGTGTTGGTTTCAGGAAAGATCCTCTGAGAGAGAGACTCCCAAGAACTTAAATTTGCTCACCCTCTGCACCTCTGATCCCTCAATAATTGCTGGATCATACATCAATAGAGTGGATGCAATGGCTCTGCTAGCTCCAATTTTCCCAAGAACACATCAACTGCAAACAAAAAACTGGCAATCTTGGTGATTTCCTGTTTGCTGGGCCAGTTTTGTTGTCTACATTGTAGAAACTTGGCACAGACTGGAAAATTGCTTTGTTGAATACCTTGGCTCTGTCTGCCACAATAGCAGGGATTTTCCAGTGGCAACCCATTTCAATCCCCTGCCCTATTCCCTTGCCAACATGTCTGTCCATGGTCTCATGCACTGCTAGTCTCCTCCAACTGGATGGCATTAACATTGAATTCTCCCCATCTTTCCCTTCATCTTCTTTCCTCTAGCTCTTTCTCTTTCTTCTCTTTTCCCTCTGGCTCCTTACACCCAGCGCTACTTCCATAGAGCCAAAAACAACCCCCCTCCCCCAATCAATTCTCATCCTTTCTCTCTCCTGACTTCCCATCCATATCCAATAAACATCTTTTGTCTATTGGTCTGTACTCCTCCCCCTGCTCATTCTTCCCTTCTCCTCAGTTTTAATTCAGACACCTGCCTCCTTTCTGCTCATGCCTTAAAAGAAGGGCTCAGGCCTGAAACGTTGGTTATATATTTTTACCTCCTATGGTTGCTGCGAGACCTGCTGAGTTCTGTGTTTTTACAGTTTTGTTCTGGCACAATCTTCAATTTGAGTGCATTCATTCCAATTGATTTAGAGAATGTGCTTGTGGAGAGAACACTGGGTAATGAAGTGTGACTGAGGAAACCAGGATATATTTTCTTCTTTGCACAGCTGCACAGTTGGGGAATGATGACCCTCATCCATCCTATTTGTCACATTCTAGCAGAGCATAATTATAATCAGGGATTCATTTGAAGTTGTCCATTAGCAGCCAACTATATATAATGGTTACACATGGAGATCGCAATGTCATACATATTCAGGTGAGGAACTCCAGTGTGGAATCGTTAATCATAGAACACAGCACATCACAGGAATAGATTTGTCAGCCCTCAATCTCTGCCGACATGATGCCAACTTGAACTAAAACTCTACTAGTTGCTAATTATCAGAATCCCTCTAACCCCTGCATGTTGATGTGTTGTCCCAGAAGTCTCTTAAATGCTACTCTCATATATGACACTACTGCTACTCATGGCCAGCCAATCCAGTCACCTACTCCACTTGGAATATTGTGTTCATTTCTGGTCTCTTCACTGCAGGAAGAATGTGAATGCTATGTGTGGTAAACCACTGTTATACGTAATTGTCTGGTCAGGCACACCTATTGGTTGATTGTACCTGTGGCCCCTCCCCACAGGCTCCTGTATAAAGGTGGCTGTTCCACAGCCCCCTCCTCAGTGCAGGACAGTCGAACAATGTGGATGTGCTGTTGTTCTTAAGTGAATAAAAGCCTGTTTGTTTCTCAACAACAATCTTTTGAGTAATTGATGCTGCATTAATTTTATTAATTTAAAGTTGGAGATCGACCCTCAATCACCTGAGGCATCCACCAACATTGAGCTCTGGATGCGCTGATTTGAAGCATTCTTGCAGGCTTCCTCCACCATTGTGCGATCAGAGACCGATATAGTACAAATACTGCACTCCCGGGTCGGCACCCTGATGTATCCCATGATCAGGGATGCTGCATCGTACCAGGAAGCCATGGACATACTCAAAGACAGTACCTGTGTAAGATCAATGTTGTCTATGCCAGACACTTTCTAGTGACCCGTAAACAACGACCTGGTGAGTCCAACACTGAATACCTTCAGGTCCTGTGAGCACTTGGCAGGGCCTGTGAATGCAAGGCCATGTCTGCCATGGAGTACTCAGAGGACCAGATCCGGAATGCCTACGTCATGGGGATCAGGTCGAGCTACATCCAACAAAGACTCTTGGAGCAAGTGGAGCTCAGCCTAAGGAGAGCAGAGCTGGCAGGTATGCAAGAGGTGGCTCTCTTGAACATGGAGGCCTTCTCGACTGACAAAGCGGCCATCTTATGGTTTCCTCAGGTGCTGCCATCTTGAGACATGCTGCCACCCCTTCACTCCGCTAACAACTCGACCACAGCAGCAGTGCTCTGCAACCACCTCCCGTCACTCTCATCTGGCTCCAGTGGCAACCCGACCAAAACCACAGTGCTGCTAGAGCACCCAAAGTGCTATTTCTGTGGCCTTGGCAAGCATCAGAGGAAACGCTGCTTAGCAAAGGATTCAACTTGCTCCAGCTGTGGGAAGAAGGGCCACTATGCCAAAGTATGTAAGTCAAAATCTCTTCCTAGCAGCACCACGAGTGGATATTGGGGGCCGCTGTCCAGGAAACCATTGTCACCAGGGCTAGCAGCACTAAGTGCAATCCATGGGGGCCACCATCTTGGGCCCCATCTTCTGGACCCTGCAGTGCTGTGTGCAGGCCGTGGAGGCCACCATCTTGGGCACCATCTTCTGGATCCAGTAGTGCCGTGTGCAGGCCCTGGCAGCCGCCATCTTGGACACCATCATTTTCCAGCAATGACTCAACACTGGTCTCCATCACACTCGACCAAGACAGCTCACATCAACTCGCCAGGTCACTGATGGATATTCAGGTAAATGGCCACAAGACAAGTTGCTTATTTGATAGTGGGAGCACAGAGAACTATATACACCCAGACACAGTGCGGCGCCTTTCCCTTACAGTATTGTCATTGAAACAGAAATTCTCCTTGGCATCCAAGTCATACACAATGGACATCTGGGGCTTCTACATAGTGACTTTGATGGTGCTGGGTACTGAATATAAGGACTTTAGACTGATGATAATGCCGCAGCTCTGAGCTATTGGGACTGGATTTTCAGTGTCACCTTAAAAGCATGGCGATGGAGTTCAATGGGCCCCAACCACCCCTCACTGAATGTAATCGGCAGTTTTCAAACAGACCACTGTGTGCCTCCCGCCCTCCACAACCCCTCATCGTACATGGCCAACAATCCAACCACTCACCATACATGACCTGTAGGCTCTCCACACTGTCGTTATTCACTTACCTCACTCCCAACTGTAAACCTTTCGCTACTAAAAGTAGGTGGTACAGAGCCAGGGCCTTCATCCAGGCAGAGGTACGGCGCTTACTCAAGGAGGGGATTATTGAAACCAGCAGCGGCCCTTGGAGAGCACAGGTAATGGTAGTACAGAATGGGGAAAAGAATAGAATGGTCAGACCATCAACAAATACGTGCAATTGGATGCATACCCCCTCCTACACATCACCGACATAGTCAACCAAATTGCCCAGTATTGGGTCTCTTCGACCATTGACCTGAAGTCGGCATACCACCAGCTCCCTATCTGCCCAAAGGACCACCAGTATACGGCATTCGAGGCGGATGGCTGTCTCCACCACTTCCTGCGGGTTCCCTTCAGTGTCACAAACATCATCTTGGTTTTCCAGCGAGAAATAGACTGCATGGTGGATCAGTACGAATTGCGGGCCACTTTCCTGTACCTCAATAACAGGACCATGACCTGTAGGACCATGACGCCAATCTCCAGAAATTTCTCAAAGCAGCCAAGTTCCCTAACCTTGCATATAATAAGGCCAACTGTGTATTTTTCACAAATTGTCTAGCCATCCTTGGCTGTGTTGTGGAGTATGGAGTCATCGGCTCGGTCCCTGACCGCATGCAGCTGCTCCTGGAGTTTTCTGCACAGCCTCAAGGCCCTGAAGAGGTGCCTTGGGTTCTTTTCCTATTATGCTCAATGAGTCACCAATTAGGTGGATAAAGTCCACCCCCTCATTAAATCCACATCTTTCCCCCTGGTGATGGAGGCTCATGCAGCCTTCAATCGCATTAAAGCAGACATTGTCAAGCCCACAATGCACGCTGTGGATGAATCCACCCCATTTCAGACTTTGCCTTGGTAGCCACCCTTAACCAGGCCGTCAGTCACATTTTTTTTTCACATACTCTGCAGGGCCCCGAGATTCGACATTACTTGGTTGAGAAGGAGGCCCAAGCCATGGTCAAGGCAGTGCAGCACTGGCGCCATTACCTGGCCGGTAGGAGATTCACTTTGCTGACGGATCAACGCACAGTTGCATTCATGTTTATTGATCACCAGCAGAGGAAAATCAAAAATGACAAAATACTGAGGTGAGGGTTGAACTGTTCACCTACAATTACGACATTCTTTACTGGCCGGAGAAACTTAATGAGCTGACAGATGCCCTGTCCCATGGGACCTGTGCCAGCGCACAGATTGACTGGCTGAAAAACCTCCACAATGATCTCTGTCACTTTGTTAAAGGACACAACCTGCCATACTCCATCAACCAGATCAAGTCCATGACAAAGAACTGCCAGATCTGCGCCAAGTACAAGCCGCACACTTACCAGCCAGACAGGGCCCCATTAATCAAAGACACCTGCCCCCTTGAGTGACTCAGTGTCGATTTTAAAGGACTCCTGCCCTCCACTCTCCGCAATATGTATTTTCTTAACATCATTGATGAATACTCCCATTTACCATTTGCCATTCCCTGCTCAGACATGGCTGTTGCCACAGTCATCAAGGCCCTGCGCAGCCTCTTCACTCTGTTTGCTTTCCCCAGTTATATCCACAGTGACCGGAGACCTTCCTTTATGGGTGATGAGCAGCACCAGAACTTGTTGGCCAGGGAAATTGCCACAAGCAGGACAACTAGTTACAATCCCCGTGATAACAGGCATGTGGAGACAGGGAATGATACGGTTTGGAAGGCAGTCCTCCTAGCCTTGCAGTCTAAGGGCCTCCCATTCTCCCACTGCAAGAGGTCCTTCCTGGAGGCCCTCCACTCTATCAGGTTCCTGCTATGAACTGCCACGAATGCCACTCCACATGAACATATGTTTTCGTTCCCCAGGAAATCTGCAACAGGGACCACACTACCAACATGGCTGAAGTCCCAATGGCCAATCCGATTTAGGAAGCATGTGAGGAGCCATAAGTCTGACCCCCTGGCGAAAGGAGTCACTTCCTCCATGTCAACCCCCAATATGCCTATATGGCATACCTTGTTGGGCACAAAGACACTGTCTCTGTCAGGGACTTGGCTCCTTCAGGGGTCCTGGAGACCACTGCTGATCACCCCACAAGCCCCTCACCATTGAACACACACAATGCACCTGACCCCCTGGTATCCTGCCTCTGCCCCGAGGGAGGATGCACCAGACTCATTGACACCTACCCACCAGCACAACACTGATGAGTACATACAGATGCCAGAGACTGTTTAGGACCCTGCCGGTGCACCGCAACCACAACCGGTACTGCGACGGTCCTAATGAACGACTAGACTACCTGAAAGACTGAATGTGATTTTGAATTGAAGTTCCACTTCACCCCGGTGTACTCTTTAAAACCAAAGGGTGAATGTGCTCAGCCACTGTTATGTATAATTGTCTGGTCAGGAACACCTATTGGCCGATTGTACTTGTGGCCCTGCCCCACAACCTCTTGTATAAAGGTGGCTGTTCTACAGCCCTTTCTTCAGTGCAAGTCAGTCGAACATTGTGGATGTGCCGTTGTTCTTAAGTGAATAAAAGCTTATGGGTTTCTCAACAACAGTCTTTCGAGTAATTGATGGTGCAATCCTAGTGTCGCCGAGAATGTTCTCCCAGAATCACAGTGCGGCTTTCGCGCAAACAGAGGAACTACTGACATGGTCTTTGCCCTCAGACAGCTCCAAGAAAAGTGCAGAGAACAAAACAAAGGACTCTACATCACCTTTGTTGACCTCACCAAAGCCTTCGACACCATGAGCAGGAAAGGGCTTTGGCAAATACTAGAGCGCCTCGGATGCCCCCGAAGTTCCTCAACATGGTTATCCAACTGCACGAAAACCAACAAGGTCGGGTCAGATACAGCAATGAGCTCTCTGAACCCTTCTCCATTAACAATGGCGTGAAGCAAGGCTGTGTTCTCGCATCAACCCTCTTTTCAATCTTCTTCAGCATGATGCTGAACCAAGCCATGAAAGACCTCAACAATGAAGACGCTGTTTACATCCGGTACCGCACAGATGACAGTCTCTTCAATCTGAGGCGCCTGCAAGCTCACACCAAGACACAAGAGCAACTTGTCCGTGAACTACTCTTTGCAGACGATGCCGCTTTAGTTGCCCATTCAGAGCCAGCTCTTCAGCGCTTGACGTCCTGTTTTGCGGAAACTGCCAAAATGTTTGGCCTGGAAGTCAGCCTGAAGAAAACTGAGGTCCTCCATCAGCCAGCTCCCCACCATGACTACCAGCCCCCCCCACATCTCCATCGGGCACACAAAACTCAAAACAGTCAACCAGTTTATCTATCTCGGCTGCACCATTTCATCAGATGCAAGGATCGACAACGAGATAGACAACAGATTCGCCAAGGCAAATAGCGCCTTTGGAAGACTACACAAGAGAGTCTGGAAAAACAACCAACTGAAAAACCTCACAAAGATAAGCGTATACAGAGCCGTTGTCATACCCACACTCCTGTTCGGCTCCAAATCATGGGTCCTCTACCGGCATCACCTACGGCTCCTAGAACGCTTCCACCAGCGTTGTCTCAGCTCCATCCTCAACATTCATTGGAGCGACTTCATCCCTAACATCGAAGTACTCGAGATGGCAGAGGCCGACAGCATCGAATCCACGCTGCTGAAGATCCAACTGCGCTGGGTAGGTCATGTCTCCAGAATGGAGGACCATCGCCTTCAGAAGATCGTGTTATATGGCGAGCTCTCCACTGGCCACCGTGGCAGAGGTGCACCAAAGAAGAGGTACAAGGACTGCCTAAAGAAATCTCTTGGTGCCTGCCACATTGACCACCGCCAGTGGGCTGATATCGCCTCAAACCGTGCATCTTGGCGCCTCACAGTTCGGCGGGCAGCAACCTCCTTTGAAGAAGACCGCAGAGCCCACCTCACTGACAAAAGACAAAGGAGGAAAAACCCAACACCCAACCCCAACCAACCAATTTTCCCCTGCAACCGCTGCAACCGTGTCTGCCTGTTCCGCATCGGACTTGTCAGCCACAAACGAGCCTGCAGCTGACGTGGACATTTACCCCCTCCATAAATCTTCATCCGCGAAGCCAAGCCAAAGAAGAAGACTATGGAGAGGGTGTAGAAGAGATTTACTAGGATGCTGCCTGGATTGGAGAGCATGCGTTATGAGGATAGGTTAAGTGAACTTGGTCTTTTCTCCTTGAAGTGGCAGAGTATGAGGGGATGACTTGAAAGAGGTGTATAAGATGAGAGAAATTGGTCATGTGGATGGCCAGAATCTTTTTTTGCAGGGCTGAAATGACTAACTCGAGGGGGCTATTTTTAACTTGCTTGGGATTAAGTACAGGGGAATGTAAGAGGTTTTTTTTCACATAGAGAGTGGTGGGTCATGGAATACACTGCTGTCAACAGTGGTTCATTGTCCATTCAGGTACAAAAGGATCTTTTAAAAGACCATTAGATAGGTACATGAAATTGAGAAAAATGGAGGGTTATGGAGTGGGGAAATTCTAGAGTAGGTTATTAAACAAGCACAGCACTGCAGGCTGAAGGGCCTCTACTGTGCTGTAGATTTCTATGTTATATGTTCTCTACAAAACAAGTGAATTGAAAGCAAGAGTTGGTGTTATGGAGAATTAGTAAAATGAATTCATAGTAACAACGTCCAGGTCATCTGATTGGGACACCAACCCCTACCCTCCACATTCATTCCCTCCACTACAGTGTGCAGAGATTACATTGCAGACCACATACAAAATAGACTGCACTAACTCATCGGGATATTCCAACAGCCACTTCCTAATCCTCATCCATTGCCACAAAGAAAATGCATGGAAATTGGGATGTCCCCCTTACAGTTCAGAATCAGAATCAGAATTTTTGTCATGAATATGTCACGAAATTTGCAGAGAAAATATTGCCATAAAACAATATTTAAAAATAAATATATTTGTATAAAAATAAGAGAAAGTGAGACAGTGCCTGTGGTTTATTGACCATTCAGAAATCTGATGGGAGACGAAAAGGAGTTGTCTTTGAGCCACTGGGTGTTCGTCTTCAGGTTTCTGTACCTCGTTCTCAATGGTTGCAGTGTGAAGAGGGTATGGCCTGAGTGGTGAGGGTTCTTGAGGATAATGGCTGCTTTCTTATGACCTCTTGAAGATGTCCTCAGTGGAGTGAGAATGATGCCCATGTTGCCGCTGGCCGAGTTCACAACTCTGTGTAGTTTTTTTTTTGTCCTCTGCATTGGCACCTCCATAACAGACAACAGTGTATTTTCAGTCAGAATAGAGTGCACGGTACATCTGTAGAACTTTGCAAGAGTCTTTAGTGACATGCCAAATTTCCTCAACCTCCTAATAAAGTATAGCCATTAGTGAACCTTCTTCGTGATTGAATCAACATCAAGGCCCCAGGACAAAATATCAGAGATGTTGACACCCAAGAACTTGAAGTTCTTAATCCTCTCCACTATTGGCCCCTCGATGAGGACTGGTTTGTGTTCTCTTGATTTCCCCTTCCTGAAGTCCACAATCAACTCCTTTATTTTGCTAACACAAGGTTGTTGCTGTGACACCACTCAACTCTCTGATCTATCTCCATTCTGTACGTTTCCTCATTGCCGTCTGTGATTCTGCCATTGACTGTGGTATCATCGACAAATTTGTCGACGGCATTTGAATTGTGCCTGACCACACAGTTATGGGTGTAATGCAGTGAGATAAGTGCATGGATATATATTTGTCCCGACCTTTGTCATCCCTTCAAATATAGAAGCAATGAGGTCTTACTGAAGTGTATAGCAAGTAGAACAGGGCCTTGGTGAGGCCATAACTTGAGTATTGTGTTTGGGTCTATTAATCTGAGGAAGGTCTTTCTTGCAATTGAGGGAGTGCAGTGAAGGACCACCAAACTGATTCTTGGGAAAACAGTACTGACATATGAAGAAAGACTGGATAGAACAGGGTTATACTCTCTGGAATTTAGAAGGGTGAGATGGAATCTTATTGAGACAAATAAAATTTTGACAGGATAAGACAGGTTAGATCAGTGGTTCTCAACCTTTTTCTTTCCACTCACATACCACTTTAAGTACTCCCTATGCCATAGGTGCCTAAATCTTGGAACATCTTTCCCAAATCATTTTGGGAATATTGACAGCAGGATAGTAGCAGTTCAGGGAGATGATTTACCTCTACCTTGCCAAGGTCAATTAGAATTGATGTCCGTAAGCGAACAATTAAACGGGGTTTAAACTTTGACCCAATTTATACTCTCTTCCTCTTGAGGATCATGAGCAAAAGACTCATCACTGCTTCAAGAAATAATCAGAAATGTTGATGAGAAGGACTGAGATAAGGAACAGTAAATCAATGCCCAATACATTCATGGAATAAAACTTCCCTCCAAAGCTGTGTTATATTTTGACATGCGTCAGATGTAAAATTTCACTTTCTAAAGGGTTCTCAATAGGGTTGCAATTTTGTTGGTCTCGTGGGCTTCAAGAGTCACCACGGCTGTCAAAGACTCAGAGCAACATAGCAAACCAGCCATCTGCTCAGTGACAGATCTGAGCTAATGTGGTTGTTAACCCTTCCTGATTGCTCATGGATTGACTAAAATTGAGATATAACCTGCTGGGCTTTGCTGAGAGAAGAATTCACTGCTTTTGCAGTTTATTTACCAATATTCTTTAACTTCTGGTCAGTGCACCCTGGATCTAGAATACTTAGTGGTGAACTGCCATCACTACTAACTGCTGCAAGGATTCACAGTCGATGCTCATCCATTCCATTTGCAAATTCTAACTGAGCATAATTATAATCAGGGATTTATTTCAAGTTTACACAAAAATACTGGAGCTCAGCAAGTCATGCTCAAAGGTTTGGGTCTGAGCCCTTCAACAATATATGAGCAAAAAGCAGACAGGTGCCTGAATACAATGGTGGGGGTGGGGCGGGGGTGGCAGAGACAGGGGAGGAGCACAGAACCATAGTTAAGAGGTCATATGGGAGGGAGACTACAAGAGAAAAAGGCTGAGGTGATATATCTTCCCCCATCACTTCTCAGCTTTTTTTCTCTTGTATAGCAGGTGGTGAAGAAAGCAAGTGGCATGTTGGCTTTATTGTGAGGTTTCGAATATAGAAGCAGTGAGGTCTTACTGCAGTGTATAGCGAGTAGAACAGGGCCTTGGTGGGGCCATACCTTGAGTATTGTGTTTGGGTCTATTAATCTGAGGAAGGTCTTTCTTGCAATTGAGGGAGTGCAGTGAAGGATCACCAAACTGATTCTTGGGAAAGCAGTACTGACATATGAAGAAAGACTGGATAGAACAGGGTTATACTCTCTGGAATTTAGAAGGGTGAGATGGAATCTCCATCGGGCACACAAAACTCAAAACGGTCAACCAGTTTACCTATCTCGGCTGCACCATTTCATCAGATGCAAGGATCGACAATGAGATAGACAACAGACTCGCCAAGGCAAATAGCGCCTTTGGAAGACTACACAAAAGAGTCTGGAAAAACAACCAACTGAAAAACCTCACAAAGATAAGCGTATACAGAGCCGTTGTCATACCCACACTCCTGTTCGGCTCCGAATCATGGGTCCTCTACCGGCACCACCTACGGCTCCTAGAACGCTTCCACCAGCGTTGTCTCCGCTCCATCCTCAACATCCATTGGAGCGCTCACACCCCTAACGTCGAGGTACTCGAGATGGCAGAGGTCGACAGCATCGAGTCCACGCTGCTGAAGATCCAGCTGCGCTGGATGGGTCACGTCTCCAGAATGGAGGACCATCGCCTTCCCAAGATCGTATTATATGGCGAGCTCTCCACTGGCCACCGTGACAGAGGTGCACCAAAGAAAAGGTACAAGGACTGCCTAAAGAAATCTCTTGGTGCCTGCCACATTGACCACCGCCAGTGGGCTGATAACGCCTCAAACCGTGCATCTTGGCGCCTCACAGTTTGGCGGGCAGCAGCCTCCTTTGAAGAAGACCGCAGAGCCCACCTCTCTGACAAAAGGCAAAGGAGGAAAAACCCAACACCCAACCCCAACCAACCAATTTTCCCTTGCAACCGCTGCAATCGTGTCTGCCTGTCCCGCATCGGACTGGTCAGCCACAAACGAGCCTGCAGCTGACGTGGACTTTTTACCCCCTCCATAAATCTTCGTCCGCGAAGCCAAGCCAAAGAAAAAGATACTCTCTGGAATTTAGAAGGGTGAGATGGAATCTTATTGAGACAAATAAAATTTTGACAGGATAAGACAGGTTAGATCAGTGGTTCTCAACCTTTTTCTTTCCACTCATATACCACTTTAAGTACTCCCTATGCTACACATGTCAAACTCTGGCCCTCGGGCCAAATTTGGCCCGCGATATAATTATATTTGGCCCGCAAGATCATATCAAAAATGTATTAGAGGTGGCCCGCTGGCCGCCGCGCCAGTATAGCGCATGCACAGTAACCACTGTGTCCCAGGGTGAGAGAGAGAGAGAGAAAAATCCTGGTCCTTGAAAAGTAGTGGTGGGTGGTTTTATAAACATGCTGTCATGTCCCTCCGCCCACCCCCCCCCCACTGCAGCGCGGCCTGGCCGGTGTCAGGGGAAGCCAATGCCGCTTTCCAGCGCCCGGAACCCCAGTGGCACAGCGTTTCTTGGAGCTGCAGATGGAGTCGGGACGCCAGAGGGAAGATTGGGGCTCCCCGCCGGGCGATGGGGCGCCGGCCGCCCTGCGCCTTCCCACCGGACCAGCGGCGGGTGCCCGGAGTACATGTGGAGAGCGAGGCTGGTCGGGCAGGTAGGGTGGAACCCCCCGCCAATCTCGGGAGTGGCGTGGGCTGGATCGGGATTAGCCACGCTCACCTGCTCCTCCACCGCTGACCGGGATCCCAGCGCGGTCCTGAGCGCGGAGACTGTCCTGGAAAGGTCCTGGGACAGCGGCACGGAAAGAAGAGCAGGGTCCGTAGAACATTACAGATCAGAAACAGGCCCTTCGGCCCTTTGACTACCTCGTGAAAACCCAACACTGGAGAAACTCAGCGGGTTAAAATGTATCCTTTATCCAGCAGAGAGGTACCTGACAATGTTTGGCCCTTGATCCCCCTCATCAATGTATGAACGAAAGTCTGTGGTTCTCGTAAAAACACCAGAAGGGAGAAACTCAGCAGGTCAAAGGGGGTCCGGGAGAAACTCAGCAGGTCAAAGGGGGATCCGGGAGAAACTCAGCAGGTCAAAGGGGGGTCCGAGAGAAACTCAGCAGGTCAAGGGGGAGGGGTCTGGGAGAAACTCAGATGGTCAAGGGGAGGGGGTCCGGGAGAAACTCAGCAGGTCAAGGGGGATCCGGGAGAAACTCAGCAGGTCAAAGGGGGATCCGCGAGAAACTCAGCAGGTCAAGGGGGGTCCGGGAGAAACTCAGCAGGTCAAGGGGGGTCCGGGAGAAACTCAGCAGGTCAAGGAGGGTCTGGCAGAAACTCAGCAGGTCAAGGGGGGTCCGGCAGAAACTCAGGGGGGGCCTGACCTCGCCAGGACCGTTGCCCACTCCCCCTCCCTGCCGCATGCCGACCCGCGACTCACGGTGACGGGGCCGCTGATCCGCCGAGATGCCGCCCTGCAGCGAGAGCCAATGCCCCCGCACTGTCGTTGTCCAACCCGATCACCCGCAAACCTTGCCCTCCCGCACACAGCCCTGAGTAAGTATTATGAACTTTAACCTCAGGATAAAATGATCTTCCAATAGTTTCATGTCACAGTGATAAATATATTCCTGGTTAAAAATGGTCCTGCACCTGGATACAAGCTCATTAGGCATAAAACTTGAAAAGTGTGTAAATCAAAGGATATCTGTACCAATGGAAAAAGGGCATGGCAAATAACCCTGCTAGAGTTCATGCCCACAATCAGTCACCCATTTGATTGTTTCAGGAATCAAGTTATTCTCCCACATTCTCAATAGCCCTCAGATTTTACTATTCGACAGCACACTAGCAACATTTGACAAATCCTCTGTAGAGAAATATTATTTATTGAATATTTTATTTCTCATTTGTTAATGCTTCTGGAAAGAGTTTATCCAAAACTATTATTAAACATTTATTTTAATAAGAAAAAGTTTAACATTACATATGTTGAAAGAAGAGAAAACATGCAGATGTTGTTGAAAATTTTCAATAAATATTTAGTTCGGCCCTCGACTTAGTCCGAGTTTTTAATTTTGGCCCTCCGTGAATTCGAGTTTGACACCCCTGCCCTATGCCATCGGTTCTCTGGATTAGTAAGGGATTGCTTTATGTGGTTTGGGGGGGGGGGGGAAGGGAAGATTGAGAATCATTGCTCTAGACCAATTGTTACTGAAATATTTTGCTTGATAAAAATGGTCATTGGCTCATTTCCTTTGGAGTTATGAAACCATGCACATAATGAGTCAATTGGGTATGGTTAAAACAGTGGTTTTCAAACTTTTTCTTTCCACCCACATACCACCTTAAGCAATCCCTTACTAATTACAGAGCACCTATGACATAGGGAATACTTAAAGTGGTATGTGAGTGGAAATAAAAAGGTTGAGAACCACTGGTTTAGATGAAGTGTTATAAACTAACACTTTAAATTATTTTTGGAACTAAAGGGATTTTGTTAGCATTAACAAAGGAACAGCAATGGAAAATCCACCAGACAATGGTAAATTCAAAATAATAGTTTTTAAATTAAACTATTAACAATATAACATTTCTTACTGATCTCTAAACTTACTTAATGGTAAATTGTGTGTGTGTGTATATAAAATCCCACTGTGAAAAGCCAATCTTTAAAAGTTCAGCATCATTTTAGTCTTGCTTGAATGTCTTAAATTCTCAGTTCAGAAATAATTATAAAGCGCTTTTAAACATTATATCTTCAGGCCTTTTTACTCACAATGTGGTTATTTTCTTCCAAGATGAATTCACAAACCCAGACAAGGGTTAAACAAATATGTTTATCTTCTCCCATGATAAATTCACAAACCAGACAAGGGTTAAATGAAGTGGCCTATCAAAAATTGACCCAGTAGAAATCTGTCCTCTTTCCCAAAGAGACAGCGAAGTGGTCTTCATTAATTCAAAAGCCACTGGTTCTGTGTTCCCCTTTCCCCAGGAGTAACACACAACAACAGCACCAATTCTGGTTACTGTAATTGTCTTTCACAAGGTTTCAACCCCTGTGCCACAGGGGTTTTGACTTCTGTACTTTCCAAACTGAACTCTTCCAAAACTGAATGTTTCCAAAACTGAAACTAAAATGCCTGAATTCAGTAATATATTTCTCCAAATCATGTGACTGTTACATCATCATGAAAGTGAGTCTCAATTCTTGGAAACCATGTGACCATCAGTTTTATTTCTACCAAAATACTGTTCCTTTTTCAAAACCATTCCATATCCATAACAACCTCTGACCTCATCTCTATTCAAGAGGCTTAAGTGGCTTTGATTAAAAAGATGGCTTCCTCAGCAGTTCTTGAATAATTCAGACTCACTTGAAATCCATTAGGTCTGTCTGTCCAAGACACATCGACTCCAAAAGTGAATACTCTTTTCAGAAAACAATGGTTCTCTATAAATGTGCTGTGATCTGTGTGTGACCCATACCAAGCCACAGCTAACTTACTAAGAATAGAGTTACAATATTTTAACTTTATAATTTACTTTACTAAGATATTTTATAAAAGAAATATAGTTTAACATTAAATAATTAAAGGTTAACATATCTGTTACAGAAGGAAGAATGTTCCTGAGATTGATGAAACCCAGAATTAAGGGGCAACAAATGTAAGAATAAATGGTAAACCAATTAGGGTGAGGTTAGGAGAAACTTTTATATTCAGACAGTTTATGCAACACCCTACCAGAATCAGATTTTGTTGTCACAAACGTGTCAAAAAAATTGTTGTTTTATAGCAGCATTACAGTGTAAAAAAATTAATAAATCAGTGCAAAAGAAGAGAAAGTGTGGTAGGTGGTTCATCATCCATTCATAAAGATGATGGTAGAGGGAAAGATGCTATTTCTGTACCACTAGATGTTCATTTTCAGCCTCCTGTTCCTCCTTCCTGATGGTAGTAGTGAGAAGAGGGCACGGCAGAGTGGTTGGGGTCCTTGAAATAGAGTATCACAAAAGATTGTTGAGGGCCGTTCATATGAGATACTCAAAAGGGAGTCAGTTGTGGCCCTATTGGTTAAAGGGATCAAGTGATATGGAGAGATATTGAAATTGTATGATCAATCATGATTGTGCTGAATGGTGGAACAAGCTTAGAAGGATGAATAGCCTCCTTCTATTTTATATGCTCCTATATTTTTATCCTCAATCTATTATTTTGGAAACTGGAACATAGTCACTATAGGGATCTTTGTAAAATGAAGAAACAAGCACTCTATTGACATAAAAAGAATAAACATTGATAATATAAAAAAATTCACAAATACAGGTATTGCAACTCCCAGTAAGGACTAATAGGTAAGGATATTTTATTGAAGAGGCAGCCAATGGCCACAATGCCCCCAGTCTTGTACATGGTGCACCATCTGATGAAGGCAAGCTTACTAAATGTCAAACTGTATTGCCATTTTCAGACTTGTCTCCCTAAGTTCTATAACACTCCCCCATTTGCTGCATATATCCTGCCCTGGTTTAACTTCACAAAATACAGGATTTCAAGCAACTGGCAGCCTCAAACAACCGGCCAAAAAAAAATATAGGGAAATAAATGGATAAAAAATATTTAAGTTTAAAATTGGTGTGCCACACCATTAGTTCGCCAATCATTCAACATGCAATTTCAAGCATCCGGAAAGTTCACTTATCCAGCATCTACCAATCCTCATAGATACCGGATATCAGGGGTTTACTGTACACCATTTTGCACTTGTCTGAGTTAAATTCCATTTGTCATTCCATTGCCCTCTTCCTCAGATGATCCCGATCCTCTTGTTAGTTTGGACAATCTTACTCACTGTCCACCACCAATTTTAATATTATTGGCAAACATACTAAATGTGCCACCTACAATCCCATCCAAATCACGGACCCAGCACCAATATGAAAAATTGTCTTCAATTTCTACCTTCTTTTATAAAGCTAATTTTGATATCCAATTAGCCAACTCACCCTGGAACCCATGTGATCTCACTGTTTGTACTGGAATGTCATGCCAGACCTTGTCAAGAGGTTTGTTAACATCCAAGAAGACATCTTCTGCCTTGTGTTCATTAATCCTCTTGGTTACCTCTTACAAAAAACGGAATGAAACTCGAGAGATATGATTTCCCCACTCACAAAACCATGCTGGCTATCCTGAATCACTTGGCTTTCCAAATGAAGATAGGCCCTGTCTTTCAGGATGTTCATTTTCCCCCCTGGAATTCCCTGGCTTGTCCTTGCAACCCTTCTTAATAAAAGCAAAAGCAATTCAGCTATCCTCCAATCCTCCAGTATATCGCCTGCAATAACAGAGATGAGATATAAAAAATTCTCTGCCAGGACCCCAGCAATTTCTTCCCTTTCTTCCCACAATGTCCTCAGATACACTTGGTCAGGTCCCAAGGATTTATGTGTCTCAACACCACCAACATCCTTCATCTATCATAATATTGACATGTTTCAGGACTTTATTTTCTCTTCCATGAATTCCCTACCTTCCATGAGTTTCTTGTGGCTTCACACACACATGGCCACACTGATCTTTAACAGGTACGTTTAGAACCCTTAGGAGTATTGAGGCATTGAGGAACTTTGGTGTTTAAGTTCATGGATCCTTGAAGGTGGTAATCCAGGTAGATAACATGATAAGGAAGGCATATGGGATATTGGCTTTTAATGTCAGGTCATTGAATAGTGAGGTTCAATTTTAGAAATCTAGTCAGTTCTCAGCTACAACTCTGCTTGCAATTCTGGCCACCAAGTGTAGGAAGGATGTGATGAGCATTGAAAAGGATGCAGTGAGATTCACGAGGATGTTGCCTGGATGAACCAGTTCAATTACAAGGGGAGACTGGAGAAACTAGATCATTGCTCCCTCATTGAGAAGGTTAAGAGGACATGATTAAGGTGTATAAAATTATGAGAAGCATGGATAGGATAGACTGCAGGAAACTTTTCCCATATCAGAGGATGAAAAAAATTAGAGGGCTTAGGAAGGGATTTAGAGAGGATATGGGGGTGGGACTTCTTCACCCAGAATGGTAAGCACCTGCAATGCACTGCCTGAGAGGATGATAGAAGCTAGGTCACTGACAGCATTTGAGAAATGACTGGAACAGATGCATTGCTTGGGCATAGAGGACGATGGGATTAAAACAGAAAACGAAACAGGTTGACGTGGCTGAGTTGGGCCAAATGGACTGTTTCTATTCTATACAATTCTATGGTTCATAACCTGATGTTACAATCAACATTTTTATGAGAGTTCATTGCCAGATACAAACCCCACAAACTTTAAAAGATCTTCCCAATCTAAATGGACTTAAAAAATGGCCTCTTTGTTTTATTTAATCTTTTTTTGTGAAGGAATGCGAACATGTGGAAAAGTTCAGATGGATTCTTCACATGGAAACAGTACACCAGCTAACTGCAGTTTACCAATTTATAATTCTTAGAATGTAGCTTATTAACGGTTTGATGGCCAGTTAACTATTGATGCCATGTGAACAAATGTTAATTCTGCTCTATTGTTATACAAATAAATTAAGCATTGAAACCACACAGATCAAAAGGCAAGCTGTTATGTTTTATTTATCTCCTGTACTAAAACCTACGAGGCTGTCCTCAGGATATGGCTCGGTGGTGAGCGGAAATCAATTTTTCTCCAAAGGCTTGTTGATGATGGGAAAGCAAAAAATATTGAAACTGAGGTTGATTAGCAAGAGGAAAGATCATTGAAACACTAAAATCTACTGTCTGATGACTCCCTTTTTACAATTTAGATATATTGCACGGTAACAGGCCCTTCTGCTTCATGAGCCAATGTATCCCAAATACACCAGTATGACTAATTAACTAACTAGCCCCGTACATGGGAGGAAACCAGGGCACCGGGAGGAAATCCTCATGGTCACGTGGTGAACATGCAAACTCCTTACAGACAGTGACAGATTCAAACTCAGGTCGTTGGCGCTGTAATTGTGCTGCACTATCTGCTTTGTTAATCACACAGTGATATTGATGGGCCATCCGAAGGCTGTGCATTTTGGACAGGTGCTCCCCTCTCCTTGATTTCCCTTGATTATCTGCTCCAGTTCTGATGGAAGGTTATGCACCTGAAAGTCAACCCTGTATATTTCCACAGAGCCTGTGCGTCCTGTTAAGTGTTTCTAGATTTTGCATTCAACTTCTTTTGAAAGCATTTAACAGTTATGGCCTCGTGCTTCTCCCTAACCAGAGCCACTGTGTTCCTTGCTTTGATGGTTTCCTGTTCTTTTACAGATGGATTGTGCTCTCCAGTGTGGGATGGGATAACGTGTTGGCCAAGTGGAATCCCAGGAAAGTTGACTGTGGTTCCCTGCCCAAGCTACATTTACGATTTTAATCCTGATGGTACTGTGATTTTAAAATGTTATTTGTTTGCTCAGTCCAAAAATGTCAATGGGTAGGGATATGGCAGTTGGTAAAATACAATTTTTATCTTCAACGTTGATTTGCAGGGTTTGCCTATCGATTCTGTGACGATGATGGAAGGTGGAAGTTTGCGGAAAACCTTAGCCAAACCTGGTCAAATTACACAGAATGTTTCATGCAACCCTTCAACCATTTCACACAAGTACAATTCAAGTCTTTATTTAATGTGATGTTGTAAGATGTATTCTGATATTAAAATCTATTGGGATTTAACACTGAGGCCCAATTTTATCCTATATTTCTATTGTTGTTTTCAGATGACCATAAAACTGCCAAAAATGAAAAATATGACAAATTAAAATTTTTACCAAATATTTTTGACATTTATATCTTTATTCTTATTCCATAGGAGTTGTTTGATCGATTGTCTGTGATGTATACTTTGGGATATGCTGTTTCACTTTGCTCACTGGTCTTGGCAATTATGATCATGGCATACTTCAAGTAAGTAGAAAAGAAACGATTTTCTCCCCAGTTTGACTTTCAAGAGGAATGTAACAAGGTGAATGTTGAAATTTAGCTCGGCTGGTATGAAATGTTGTATATTGAAGGCGGTAGGAAATTCCTTGCAGGTTTTGGTGGGGATTGTGAGAGAGGTCATGCAATAGTGCTAGAACCATGGAGTCACTTCCCTCTGAGAAATCACATTGAACCCAATTACTAGGCAGTCGGCTTGGCAGTGAGCATATCTGAATTACAGAATCATGCAATTGAATTAAAATAATTTTCCTTGTAATACAGTGAACAGAACATTACACATTACATAAGCTATAGTCTTAACTTTATTTTATCAGATTCTAACATGACTTCCTGCCCGCAGATTCTTTGATAAACAAAATAAGACAAATAAAAAGAGGTTTAGAATTCGTGTTAAATGTCCCTGTTGTACAGAGGTAAGCTTCAGCAATATTAAATTGCAAAGGGTACTCTGTTTTTACACCAACGTACAATCTGGATGTTAATGTGGTAAATTGGATCAGCAACTTTGCAGATGAATCAAAATTAGTGGTGTAGTGTGTATTGATAGAGTGCTAGTGATAATCCTGACCACTAGCGGGAGTCGGAAGATGAGCTGTTGGAGCTGTCGCATCTTGGGTAGATTCAAAATGGATGCCTCCATTTGTCTGTGTGTTCTAGCTAATAAATATAGTTGTTTTAAAAGAACCCAGGTTCTTTATTGCAATAAAAGATTCATCGCATAGTGGACAGTGAGGAAGGCTCTCAAAGCTTGTAGCAAGATCTGAACCAGCTGTAAAAATGGGCTGTAAAATGGCAAACAGAATTTAATGTTGACAAAGTATGAGCTGTTGCAGTTTGGGTGGACAAATCAGAGTAGGACTAGCATGGTAAACAGAAGGTAACTGTGGAGTGAAGCAGACACAAAATTCTTTGAAAATGGACAGGGTCATAAATGAAACTTTTGGCACATTGACCTTCATAAATCAAAGTACCTATAGCAAATACAGGAGGTTGGATGTTATATTGAAGTTGTATAAGACATTGGTGAGGTTAAATTTAGAATATTGTGTGCAGTTTTGGTCATCTACCTATAGGAAGGTTATCAATAAGATTGAAAAAGTGCAGAGGAAATATACAAGGATGTTGCTAGGACTCAGGGAATTGAGTTATAAGGAAAGGTTGAATAGGTTAGGACTTTATTCCCTGAAGTGTTGGTGAATGAGGGAGATTTGTTAGAAGTATACAAAATTATGAGGGGTGTAGATGCAAACAGGCTTTTTCCACTGAGGTCGGGCGAGACAAGAACAAGAGGACATTGGTTAAGGATAAAGGGTGAAATGTTTAAGGGGAACATTGGAGAGAAATTCTTCACTCATAGGGTGGTAAGAGTGTGGAACGAATGCCAGTGGAGGTGATGATGAAAATTTGATTTTAATATTTACAAGATTATTGGATAGGTACATGGTTGGGAGGGGTACAGAGGGCTATGGTCTAGTTGCAGATCAATAGGAACAAGCAGAATAGTTTAGCATAGTCTAGATGGGCTGTAGGGCCTATTTCTGTGGTTCTGCTGTTTCGTACGAAGAAGAACCATTCAGTGATCATTGAGTAGATAATATCAACATTACGCAGAGCGAATCATTTCAGCCAAGTGTCCTTTGCTGAGTGAGTGAGAGCAACAGAGGGAATATCACAACCACCCTTAGCGAAGTACTCCACCTATACCTTTTCTGCAGTAGGTAGCATTGTGGTTAGTGCAATGCTGTTACAGTGCCAGCAACCTTGATTATAATCCGACACTGTATGTAAGGAATCTGTATGCTTTCCCTATGTCAGCGTGGGTTTCCTCTGGGTGCTCCGGTTTTCTCCCACCCTCCAAAATGTACAGGGTTTTTGGTTAATTTGGGTGTAATTAGAGCAGCACAGGTTTAAATTGCTGGAATTGGCTTCTTCTGTGCTGTAAATAAAATGTAAAATTCTCGTCATGCATTAAATATTATTAATGTTGTACAGAAATCATAGGATCAGTCTAATCTTACAACTTTAAAGCCAGAACCCTTTCAGACACAGAACATATAAAAGAAGCAAGCTGCTGGAGGAACTTATTTGGCCAGGCAACATCTGTGGAGGGAACAGTCCATCGGCATTTCTGGTCAGGACCTTGCACTGGGACAGAGAGTGCAGAGAGAGATAGAAGAATTGAATGGGAGGGGTGATGCAGGGAGGTTTGCGAGTGATAGGTAGAACCAGGTGAGGAGAGAGGACAATGAGCGGCTGGAACCTGGTGGGGAAGGGAACGATGGAGATGGCTATAGAGGCAGAAAGAAGATAAGTGGAGACAACAAAGGCTGCAGATTATGGAGTCTGATAAGAAAGGAAGGAGGTGAGTGGAACCAAATAACAGATGGGCTGTGGATAGATGAAAGAAGGTAGGGGAGGGGAAATAAATAAGGTAACAAGGGGCTGAGGGAGAGGGGGCTCTTAGAAAAAAGAGGGCATGTTGGGGGACCTAGCTGGATCAGAGGGAAAGAAAAAGGACCAGAGAGGGAGTGAGTGACCTGAAGTTGGAGAAGTCGGTGTTCATGTCACTGCATTCAAAGTTCAGATTTATTGTCAGAGTACAAACATGTCATCACATACAACCCTGAGATTCTTTTTCCTGCAGGCAAGGCAGAATTTCTACTTATCGATAGTGCAAAAAATTGCACTCAAGAAAAGAGACGTCGACAAAAGAGAGAAATGTAAACAAATAAAAGTTCAAACAAACTGACTGCAATTCAGAAAATAAATATTCAATGATTAAATTATGTGCAAATTAAGAGTCTTTAAATGGGTCTTTGATTGAGTTTGTTACTTTGGACTCTGATGGTGGGAGGGGTAGCAACTGTTCCTGGACATGGTGGCATGAGTCTTGTGGCACCTATATCTCTTTCCTGATGGCAGCAGGAGAACAGAGCATGTCCTGGGTAGTGTGGCTCTTTGATGATTGCTGCTGCTCTCTGATGGTAGCGTTCCATGTAGATATTTTCAATGGTGGGGAGAGTTTTGCCTGTGATGTACTAGGCTGTGTCCACTACCTTTTGCAGGGCTTTCTGCTCAAAGGTATTGGTGTCCCCATACCAGCCTGTGATGCAGCCGGTCAGCACACTTTCCACTATAGACCTGTAGAAGTTTGCCAAGGTTTTCGATGTCATACTAAACTTCCATAAACTCCTGAGAAAGAAGATGGGCTTTTTTCGAGAGGACATTTGTATGTTGGCTCCAGAAAACATCCTCCAAAATAGTGACTCCCAGGGTTTCAGACAACACAAGTAGAACATGAGGTGATGCTCCTCTAGTTTGCTTTTGGCATTATCCTGGTCATGGAGGACGATGAGGACAGATGGATAAATGTGGGAATAGAGATGGGAATTAAACTGGCTTGCAACCACCAGCTCCAGATTGCCATTGGAGATAAAATATAGGTGATCTGCAAAGCAGTTGTTCAGTCTGAAGTCTGCGCTTGGTCTCACTAATGTAGGGGAGGTCATGACAAAAGCACCAAATGCAGTAGGTGAGGTTGGAGGGGATGCTGTGAATCTTTGCCTCACCTAAAAGGAGAGGGTTTAGGTCCTTGAATGGAGGCGAATGACGAGATGAAGGGACAAACTTTATACCTCCTTTGCTGACAGGGGATGGCAGAGTGCACAGTCCCTCTGGAAAGCAGAACGAAGTGTGGAGGGGAAGATATGAGTGGTGATGGGATCATGTTGTATCTGGCAGACATTTTGGAGAAAAATGTGGTGGATGTAGAGGCTGGTCGGGTGAAAGGTGAGGACCAGGGGAAATCTACTCTCTTTTATCCAGGGGTTGGGGGAGGGGTGGTGAGAACATAAATACAGGAAATGGAGGAGATCTAGTTATACAAAGAAAGGGATGCTCCAGAATGTTAATGAAAAATTGGGTTGTAGAGATCTTTAAAAACATATTGGAGAAGTTGTATAAAGATTAATCTCTGTAAGTAAGGGCATTTGAAACCTGGGGAATCCCTGTATTATATGTTGCTGCAAATTTCAAAATCATTATTTTAATTATAACATGTACTGTGTATTGAATGCAATATATTTACCTTCTACTCATGCGACAGAATGTGTCCTTTCTCAAGATGCTGAAAAAACATTTGACTGGGTGGAATGGAAATATTTATTTGCTATATTAAAGAAATTTAATTTTTGTCCAGATTTTATTAACTGGATTTAAATATCATATTTACATCCTATAGGTTAAATCCATTCTAATTTACAGCAGTTGAAAATGTTTAGGCTATTTAGGGGAACATGACAAGGATGTCCATTAAGTCCTTTATTGCTTGATATAATATTAGAGCCATTAGCAGTAGCCCTTTGAGAATATGCAGAATTTAAAGGATTAATTAGAAACATAATTAAACATAAATTATCTCTTTATGTGGATGATTTATTGCCTTTTATTTCAAATCCGGAGGTTTCTTTACCAAATATATTAACTATGTTCACTCAGTTTGGACAATTTTCAGGATATAAAATAAATTTATATAAGAGTGAACTTTTACCTTTAAATGGATTTTTTTCTATGTATTCTAAATTTTGGTTTAAAATAATTCATGATCAGTTGCGATATTTAGGAATCGCTTTTACAAAAGGTTATAAGAATCTTATGAAAGAAACTTTTATAGTATTATTTAATTGGATAAAAATATGATTATCAGGATGGTCACCACTTTTGATTACATTGATTGGACATATTAATTCGATTAAAATGAATATTCTACTTAAATTTTTGTATCGTTTTCAAGCCTTACCAATTTTTATTCCTAAATCCTTTTTTAATTCATTAGATTCAGTTATTTCTTTTTTATATATGGCAGGGAAAACAATCACGTATAAATAAAGCCCATCTTCAGAAAACTATTAGAAATGGGGAAATGTCACTTCCAAATTTTCAATTTTACTACTGGGCAACTAATATATACAGCTTACTTTCATTATTATTAAAATTTGATAAATTAGCAAATCACTCTTCTTGGGCAGAAATGGAACTGAACTTTTCTGAGAAATCGTCTATGTTGACAATTTTAGGCTCTGTTTTACCTTTTTCATTTTCTAAATTGACATATAATTCGATGTTGAGAATTATATTGAGAAAATGTGCTCAATTTAGGAAATTTAGGAAAGTCAGAAAAAAATTATATTAAAACATTTCCTAAATTGAGCACATTTTCTCAATATAATTCTCAACATCGAATTATATGTCAATTTAGAAAATGTTTTAATATAATTTTTTTCTGACTTGCACTAGTATAGATAACCATTTTTCTACCTTTATTAGATGAATAATTCAGATTTGGTATTAAAAATTTCAAAGATTTATTTATTCAAAATAACTTTGCTTCTTTTGAACAATTGCAGGTCTCTAATAGACATTTTTTTAGGAATTTTGTTCAATCTAAATGCTTTTCCTCAAATTGCAGATTCAAATATTCTTGATTTACAATTTGTTCATAGTGGATTGATATCATGTATTTATATCGATCTATTAGATTTAAGATTAAATTAGATCCATGCCTTTTAACTGCACTGTTTGGTTTTTCGTGTGAACCAGATAAGCTTTTATCGGCATCACAAGAGAAAGTTTTGGCTTATAGTACATTGATAGCCAGACGAGCAATTTTAATGAAATGGAAAGATGAATTTTCACCGACTCGTGCGCAATGGCTACAGGATGTAATGTCGTATCCAAGCTTATAGAAAATTAGGTATAAAAGGTTTCAGTTTGACAAGGTATGGGCCTCATTTATTGAATCTTATCATAATTGCCAGTTTTAGAGAATTTGGGTGCTCTGGTGCTGATCCGTCCATCTTCTAGAGGCCGCAACTTGATCCATCTTTGTATTTTCCTTATAACGATTAGAGAGAGGGGTTAGATTAGTTTTAGTTTTAAAACTAAAGTTTTTTTCTTCTTTTTCTTTTGGATAAGTGGATTTGAGGGTTTCATTATAATTATCCTGTATAATATCCTCTTTTTAGATATTATTAAGATATAATGGAATTTGTTATAATAGTATTTAATTGGTTTATATGTATAATCATTTTAACAGATAATCATATTTAATAATAAGGGATGGAATTTAAAGTATGGCATACTCTGTATTTACTTTAATTTTAGGTTATTATTTTGCATTGCTTTATTTAAGATTTTGTATTGGGATTGTTATGTTAAACTCAATAAAAATATTTTGAAAAAGAAAGAAAATGCCTTGTCAGAATCCATGAGGACAAAATCCACTGCCCCACGGTCATCAGCCATCTCTATCACCTTCTCTAAAAACATGATCCAATTATTAAGACATAGCCTGCCCCTCACAAAGCTATGTTGACTGTCTCAAATTGTTCGTGACTTTCCAGCCGTGCGTGAATCCTATCCCAAAATATCTTTTCCAATTGCTGCCCTGCCACTGATGTTAGGCTTACTGGCCTATAATTATTTCCTCTCTTGAGCAAAGCTACAATATTTCCTACTCTCCAGTCCTCTGGGACCTCTCCTGTTGCCAGTGAAGATGCAAAAATATTTGTCAAGACAGCATCAACCCCTTTGCTTGCCTCTTTCATTAACTAGGGATATCTTCCATAAGGCCCATGTGTTCATCCCTAATGCTCCTCAGAAGACCCAACACCATCTCTTTCTGGATATCATAATACCCTAATGCATGAACATTATGCTCCCAATCACTACTTTTCATGATTTTCTCCTTGATGAATACTGATGCAAACTACTAATTACGTATCTCACCCACTTCCTCTCATAAATATCTTCCTTCGTCCTTGAGTGGTCCTGTCCATCCCTAGTCATTCTCTTGTGTTTAAACCATGAATAATATGTCTTGGTGTACTCTTGAATCCTGCTCACCAAGGACATCTTATGGCCCCTTTTGGGCTTCCTAATTCCCTGCATAACACTTTCCTGAAACCTCTACGTTCCTCCAGGACCCTCCATAATTATAGTTTCCTGAACCTTACATATGCCTCCTTTAGCTTTATAACCAAGTTCACAACCTCTCTCATCATCCAAGGTTCTCTTTGCTTGCTTTCCCTGCAAAGGTCATTGCAAAGATGCATGGGAAGTATTCCAGACGTGAGATTACAGTCAGAGCATCTTGTGAGGATGAGTTTCTTACTTCTGCTCCTAATTCATATGTTTGTCACTAGAAATTTGGATTTGGATAAGACTACAGAGGTGGGGAGAGCCTGGCCTCTTTATGTAGTTGTAAACAATATTGAAGTGTTGTGGGGTCAGTGGTGTCATATGAATGGAATGATTTATTTTTATTTTGAATCAGATGCAGTTTTTTGAGGATGATAAAAACATTTCTTTACATTTTTCCAAGAGAATTTGTAATAATATTAAATTATCCTTGAAGGAAATAAACAAGGATAGACAGATGAATATTCTGTAACATCATATTTTCTTTTAAATTTACATTTTGGGAGATAATTATGTGTCCATCAATGTATAAAGTCCCAACCAAAAGCAAAAAGCAGCAAATTGAACACACAAAAAGCAGACTGCAGCTTATCCACCTCATTTGGTCAACAGGTGCTGCTAGTATGAGGCACAAACTCTGAACTGCAACAAGTACAAATATTCATCCTGAAAACCAACCTCCTAAAAGTACGTACAGATGCATTTTGAAATCTGATATCACACGTTGGGACCTCATTATACAACGGTACACAGCATTTGGGAGACCACACGGAGTAATGTGTGCAAACACAGGGAGTTTATCGATAAAATGGAAGGGGTGTATCGGAGGCCACCAGAGTTGGATGGGCTGGGTCTTTATTAACTGGAGCGTAGGAGGCCTCATAGATAGAAGTTTATAAAATCATGAGGGGCATAGATAAAATGTCCACTCACAGTTTTTTTTCCCCCAAAGATAGATGATTCTAGAACCAGAAGGCATAGGTTTAAGGTGAGAGGGGAGAGATTTTAAAAGGACCTAAGGGGGAGCCTTGTATCTGGAACGAGCTGTCAGAGGAAACTGAAGAAGGACATTTGGGCAGATTTATGGTGAGGAAAAATTTAGAAAGATGTGGACCCAATCTGTCCAGCCAGAATGCCAGCTTGGTCACCATGGATGAGTGGGGCTGAATGGCTTCTTCCATGCTCTCTGGTTCTTTGACGACACAACATCTAACAACCTTCATGGTTGTGTTGGTTTTTGCATGTACAATGCCACTTCAGAATATGTAACCCATTCATCGTCTCGTGATTCCCGCAGCTTGATGCAATAAATCCATCTGTGGAAAAATATCTTTGTAAAGCATTGTGAAGGTGCATCACTTTACAATTGTTTGATTATTCAAGTTGACGTTATATTGATTGGATGGAAGGTGCCCTCACATTCATTATTTTTTCTCCAACAGAAGACTCCATTGCACCAGGAATTATATCCACGTGCACTTGTTTGTCTCCTTTATGTGCAGAGCCGGCAGTATTATAATCAAAGACCATGTTCTGTATTCTTATTTTGGACATCTAAATGACTCTCCTTCAGTGGATGATCTAAAAGCCATCACTGTTGTTCCCATAACAGATAATTCCTACTATGTAAGTACATATACACCTGTTCTACTGAACGATTTGACCTGCTAACTGGTCTTCTGCAAGAATCTTGAACAAGAAAAGGGGCCCTGATTCCTGTCAATGTTATTAAGAATTGGTTCTCATCTCAACATAATGGTCAAGTTATATTGGCCATTTTAAAAAAGAGAGATGAGAGATTTTAATAAAATGTGATTATTGCAATCTAGTCAGACAGGGCAAAGCTTCGAGCACCCAAGCACTTAATCATTATTTAATTGGCATAGGATTCAAGGGCTGGAATTGGCTTTTACTGTGTTGTCTTCCCCTGCCAAAAACATACTGCGTTTGTAGGTTAATTGGTGTATTTGTGCAGTACAGGCTCATGGACAGGAAGGGCCTGTTATCGTTAAAAAAAAATTAAAAAAAATTTTTTTAATAATTAAAAGCAATTCTTGAAGCTCAAATGTTCCTGTGTCTAATTCATATATTCACAACCTATTTTGGGTAGATTGTGGAAGTGAAAAGTGTATGCAATTGAAACTGAATGGGATGCAGACAAAGGAATCATGACCAACTTTCTGAAAGTCTGAAAATAATTAATTCCATCACAAAAGATCAGGATTTGATATCCCAGTCTCCCAATGAGGATCATAGCCTGTTTTATTTTTTAACCTTAGCCTATTTACTCACCTTTTCCCCATTTCCTTCTGAAAAATCTTGCAGATGTTGGAAATCTGAAATAAAAGCAGACTATGTCAGAAGGACTCTGCAGATTCCAATGAATGATTGTTGACCTGAAACACTAACTTTGCTTCTATCGCTGCAGAAACTGTTTGGCTTGTGAGAATTTCCACTACTTACTGTTTTCAAAGGCACAAGAGTCTGCAGATGCTGAAATATGAGCAAAAAAAAAACTGCTGGAAGAGCTCAGTGAGTCAAGCAGCATCTGTGGTGGAATTAGAGGAAAAAAATCCTTATTTGGGGGTTGACCCAAAGTCTTGACTGTTGCCCACTGTGGTTAACAAGAATCTTCTCATTCTTACTTTTTCTTGTTCACGTTTGACCCAGCATCAACTGCAATTTCAAAAGAGTTCCAAATTTCTGTAGAAGTGATGATTCCTTGTTTCACTCTCTCATTAGTGTTATCTCTCCTTGTAATTTAACTGACAGTCCAGGTATCATTTGGGTGAATCAACATTAAATTCCCTCCATTGTACACATCATAAAATCTGATGACAAGCACTTTTTTCTGGTATTCCAAATTAAATTGATCCAGGTAGATGTAGAGCTTTCATATTTTAATAAATTACTTGTATGGGGTAGATCAGCAAGTTTGCAGATGATAAAAGGGCTGGAGGTGTTGTGAATAGTGTAGAACAGTGGTTTTCAAACTTTTTCTTTCCACTTACATAGCATCTTAAGTAATCCCTATCCCTATGCCCTAGTTGCTCTGTGATTTGTATGGGATTACTTAAGGTGGTCTGTGAGTGGAAAGAAAAAGGTTGAGAACCACTGCTCTAGACCCAATTGTGACTAAAATATTTTGCTTGAGAAAAATTGTCATTGGCTCATTTCCTTTGGAGCTATGAAACTTTGCACATAATGAGTCAATTAGGTATGATTAAAACAGTGGTTTTCAGCACCTCTATCAAATTCTGGAAAGACCACACTTGGAGTATCACATTCAATTCTGGTCTCCAATTACAGTAAGGATGTAGATGCTTTGAAGAGGGTGCTGAAGAGATTTACCTGGACGTTGCCTGGATTGGAGAATGTGTCATATGGAGCAAATTTGACAAACCTAGGGTTTTTCTCTTTGGAGTGAAGAAGGGTGAGAGATATATATAGACATATATAGATTTATGAGGGGCATGGAGATGGTAGACAGCCAGCTCATTTTTTTCTGGGGTGACAATAGCAAATACCAGAGGACATCTGTATAAGGTGAGTATAGGAAAGTTAGAGGTGAGTTTGGGGAATTGTCAGAGTGATGGGTGCCTGGAATGCATTGACAGGGGTGGTGGTGAAGGCTGGTACAATAGGGGCATTTAAAAAACTGGACGCATGGATGTAGGAAAAATTAAGGGTTATTAGTGTGAGATAGGGAAGGATTAAATTATTATGGAGTAGATTTACGTAGATTGACGCAACATCATGGGCCATAGGCCTGTACTGTGCTGTAATGTTCTATGTTCTATATTTAAAGGTACTGATCTAAAAAAAAGTACAGAAAGAAAGCAAAGGCAAAAGATAGTCCATGATTGGTCATGGTTCCCCGGTTGTGTTGCAGAGCTGGCTTTCCTCTGATGTGCTTCAGGAGATGCTGCAAGATATGAATAAAGTTATAATCATAACCTGCACCAGGCCCATCACAGTGAGTGGAAACCATAAATGGTCAGGAGAAATATAGGGTGCAGTGGCAATACATGGACGTTTGGCCTTAGAGTACCAGATTGGTTGCTCTGATGGTTTCTTCAAACTTCATTTATCATTTAACTGAGTGCCAGTAATCTGAGTGCCATTTATTTAAATGACATACATCCAGCATAAACTACAAAACAAAGATGATATGCCAAACACTGCTGTGTCCTTTATCACTTTTCCATCATCTCTATGGTTAAAGATCTGTATTAGGTCACAAAAGGAGGATGCTTGATCAATAATTTGTGTGTCTATTATGGGTGGTGATTGAACTATTTTTCAGATTGCTCAGATGATGGAAATCACAAATGTTGACTTTAATACTTTACTTACTGCAATTGGAGGACTGGTCTGAAAATCATCAGTTTCACTTATGGTAGATTTATAATAATTATGGGCTGGGCGGATAGCAAGAGGTCCTTTTCACATTGGCTAACCAATAGATAGGCTGTTCAGAGAAACGGTTCAAGAGCCATTTTTGCCTTTCACACTGGACCAATGTTAACTGGCTTTCTGCGCCCTTTCACACTCGCTGCCCGGCATCCCAGAGCAGAGAATCACCTATCCTCCTCCAGTGGCATCCTGAGTGATGCATTGAGCTATGGCAGATCTGTCGTCCCAGAATTCCGTGCAGAAGAGAAACCCCTCCATGTGTGCTTCATGCATACAGCCCTTACTTTATGCCACGGCACACTGGGACACGGGGGGGGGTTAAAGGAAATGGTAGTTAGTTCCTTGACTACCTGCAGCGTTTGTCTGTTTCTCTCTAACTCTCTGTCTCTTTTGTTCTTGACTCTCTCTCTCCCACTCTGTCTTTTTTAAATCTCCCTTTGTCTCTCACAGACATAACTATCTATCCTTGATTGTTGTGTGTGTGTATTTAATCCCCGCTGCAACTTTCCCACGCTCACTATAAATTATGCACGTATGTATTTTATTGCCGCTACCACTTTCCTGCGGTCCTTTATAAATTGCGCATGTAAGTTCCCCCGCTCTTATTCATGTGTGTTTTATTTCCACTATGGTTTTCTGATACTGGAGTAGGTTTATATATAGGTCATCATGGGCTGAAGGGCATAATTAAAGCATAATTATATTTTAATTAGGCATTGTAGCAACTGCTAACGGCAGCGCTACTAAAATGAAATACGTCACACAACACGAGGGTGAACCTGTAACTGACTTTATTTTTAATCTCTCGCAATGCATTTAGGGGACAACCCACTTCCTGTCTGGGGCACACTGGTCTGTGGAATCATGTCAGCGCGTTGCGAAGTTGCTTCCTGCCTAGCAATGTGCAACCAGGAAGTGGAGACATCTCCCAGGCAACGCATAATGAGGACTTCTCCTGAGAAGGGAAGGGGGCCTACACCATCTTGTACCATATGACTGAGGCGGTGATTTGGCCCTTCCAATCGTGTGGTTGCTTGGCCCATTACACCACGCCTTCCCCCCCATGCCCCCCAGAATCGCTGCCCCCTTTGAGCAAGTCACAGTACTGTCTTTAGGCCAGGACAGGCTGATCTGAGTCCAAATGCACTGCCTTGAGGCAGTCAATGGTAAACATGTACTGCAGCCCATCAATGTCCAGGGTGAAAACTACACCTTCACATTGTAACACCTTGAATGGGCCTTTGTAGGGGCATTTCAGGTGTGTTCCTTGCTGTCCTCTCTGAACGAAAACGAAATCAGTGGACTGTAGATCTGCAGGGATGTAGCAGAGTGGAGAGCCGTGACGGGAAGGTGACAGAGGTTTTGGCTTACCCATCTGTTCCCTCAAGCTTTGGAAGACATCTAAGGCACTGGGCTGTGGGCTGGGAGGGTTGAAGTGAATGTCCCCGGGATAGTAAGCGGGAACTGTACACCATTCTCAGCGGGTGATGCTGGCAGATCTTCTTTTGGTGCTGTGCAAATTCCTAACAGCACCCATGGGAGTCTGTCCATCCAATTCGGGCCTTGCTTTCAGGTGGTGGTGAAAACATTCGACAAGTCTGTTTGCCTGAGGATGGTAGGCCATGGTGTGGTAACTGGCTGCTGCAGAACTTTGCTAGGTTGGACCAGAGTGAGGACTTGAACTGGGTCCCTCGGTCTAAGGCGATTTGGGGTCAGGACTCCAAAGTGTGAGACCGAACTGGACAAGAAAGCTCTGGCGCAAGTCTCTGTGTCACATGTGGGCAGGGGCGTTGCCTCCACCCAACGGGTAAAACAGTCAAATATTGTGAATAAATTCTGCACACCTTGGCTCATGGGGAGCGGGCCAACGATGTCCATATGCATGTGGTCAAACCAACATTGCACCAGGACAAAACTTTGGAGCGGGACCTTGGTGTGTCTGTGCACTTTGGTGCGCTAGCATTCCAAGCAAGTCTTAGCCCACAAGGTTACATCATGGGGGAGGCCGTGCCAAACAAACTTATCAGACAGCAGGCAGCCCAAGGACCTTATCAAAGGATATGACAGGCCGTGTACTTGGTCAAACATCCACTGTCACGATCAGTGAGGCAACTGTTGAGCAACATTGAGTCCTCCTGAGGTAGTGGTGATGGCCGGTCTGGACAGCCAATCGGCCCACATTGGATTTGCCTGCGACATGATAAATGTCCGTGGTATACTCAGAAATCTAGGAGAGGTGTCATTGTTGCTTCACTGATCACAGGTCCGAAACCTCGCTGAGTGCATGGGTGAGTGGTTTGTGGTCTGTGTAGGCGATGAAAACCCTTCCTTCTAACGTGTACCAGAAATGTCATATTTCCAGGTACAGGGCCAATAATTTGCAGTTGAATGCGCTGTATTTGAGTTCTGGTATCTGGAGATGTTTGCTGAGGAAGGCCAGGGGGAGGGGGGGTGCCACTGTTCATCGAACCACTGCTCCAGCACCGTGCCGACCACTCTGTCTGATGCACATGTTGTAAGGGCTGGAAGGGGGTTAAAGAGTCTGGATGGGCCAAAGATGTGACCTCTGCTAGTGCCGTTTTGGTTGCCTGGAATGCTTCAATGATTTTGTGAGTCCACTGGAGCATCTTGATGCTGAGTTTGATGACATCGAATAGGGGTTGCATGAGGGTAGCTGCTCCCGGGAAGAAACAATGATAGAAGTTCACCATCCCTAGGAATTCCTGTAGACCTTTAATTGTGCTCGGCCTGGGGAAATGTTGGATGGCTTCCAGCTGATCCGGCAGTGATGTGGTACCCTCACAGGTGATATGGAGACTAAGGAAATCGATGGTTTCCAGGCTGAACTGGCACTTAGCCGGGTTCACTGTGAGTATAAACTCCTGCAATCTGTTGAAAAAGTAAGTCAGGTATGTCCTGTGTGTGCTGGCATCAGGGCTGGTGATGAGGATGTCACACAGATAGACGAAGATGAAATAAAGATCCCTGCCAACCACGTTCATGAGACGCTGAAATGTCTGGGCTGCGTTCTTTAATCCATAAGACATCCGAAGAAATTCATAAAGGCTGAAAGTGTAATAATGACTGTTTTGGGATATCGTTAGGATGCACTAGAACCTAATGGTACCCCTTGCCGAGGTCCACCCTCAAGAAAATTCAGCAACCCTGGACCCATGTAATGAAATCTTGGAGGTGTGGGATGGGGTATCTATCTGGGACTGTGACATCATTGAGTTGTCTATAGTCACCACAAGGATGCCAACCACCAAAATTCTTCTGGACCATGTGCAGTGGGGACGTCCAGGAGCTGTTTGAATAGTGGATGATACCCAACTCTTCCATGGCAGCAAACTTGGTCTTGGCTTGGAGAGTTTGTCCTGTGGGAGGCACCGTGCCATTGGGATCTGTTGGTTTCGATGTGGTGCTCCATGCCAAGTGTTGGTTTAGCATCATGGAAATTGGCCACTAAAAGGGCATATTCATTGCGGTCTAGAGCATGGATGCCCAATGGCAAAAAGGAACATTGCCGAAGTGTGAGGGGGTATGACTGAAATGTGATAGCGTTGACCAAACAGCATCTGTTCATGTCTACCAAGAGCTCATGTGCCTGGAGGAAACTGGCTCCGAGTAGAGCTTTCCCAACGGGCGCAATTGTACACTTCCAATGGAAACCAGTTCCTGCAGTATGGATTTATGCCTGTTTGGAATGGTGAAGCCATTAGCTGCATGTAGGGGGAGGCACTTGGGATTGTACTTGAGCTGGAAGTATGTCAGCAGGATGAGGCTTATCTCTGCACCCTTGTTGACTAGGAACTCCCTCCTTGTCCCCTGGTCTCTTTTGTAGAGTAGGCCTTTATGTGTGCCAACTGCCGAGGCCACTATCGATGGCCGGCATGCTCATTTCCTGTCACCGGCTCGACTTGGCATTGGGGTAAAAGTATGGAGGGGCACACTGCCAGGTGTTGTGGCCCCATCTGTGGTGGTAGAAACAGTAATCGCTCCATTTGTCTGTGTGTTCATTACGTTGCGGTTGGGCCACGGCTACTGCTGATGGAACTGACGGAGGGAAAACCCCTAGAACAGGGGCTGAGCCAAAGGTTCCGACAGTGTAGATCAGTTGTACACATATCGAGATCTGCTGCGGGTTGCGGTAAAGTCTGCCTGCTTCCTTGGATACCAGGTGTGGGGCGCTGAAATCCATGCCTGATATTTGCCGAGGAAATGTGCACTGGTAGCTTGGGGAGGAACAGGGCCTCAAACAAGAAAGAGTTTGTATGCCCATCTGCTAAAGCCACCTTTTCATGCATGAGCTCAGAGGGGTTTCTATCGCCCAGGCCTTGCATATTCAGGATGTGGACGGCACACTTGTACTGAGTGAGTTTCAGGGAACTGAGGAGGAAATGCCAGAATTGTTGGTACTTATGCTTCATTGGAGGATTTTCCACCAAGGAGCTTACTTTGGCTGTGGTAGCAGTGTACAGGGCACTGACAACATACCAGAACTTGGATTCCACCAAGACAATGTACCAGAACTTGGATTCCACCAAGACAATGTACCAGAACTTGGATTCCACCAAGACAATGTACCAGAACTTGGATTCCACCAAGACAATGTACCAGAACTTGGATTCCACCAAGACAATGTACCAGAACTTGGATTCCACCAAGACAATGTACCAGAACTTGGATTCCACCAAGACAATGTACCAGAACTTGGATTCCACCAAGACAATGTACCAGAACTTGGATTCCACCAAGACAATGTACCAGAACTTGGATTCCACCAAGACAATGGCTCTGACCTGGAACATCACAATTAGGAGCAACACTGATGCAACTTTATTTCCTAGCTGGAGCATGTGGGAACTTTATCTTTCTCTGGCACCAATATCACCCAAGCTCTTTGAGAAAGAAATATTAATGTGAAAAGGATGGGCCCCACAATGATTCTGGTGAAGGGTCGGTGGTTTATCTCAACCACAACAAATTGAAATTATTGATACAGTATTACTTTTTTTTTTGGGTCTGTGAAAGTGCATAGAAAAATACATTTTGTTGTTGTTCCATTCCCAGAGATCAGTTGCATCAGGACTGGGCACTTCATGGCCTATTGATATTTGTTATCCACGCAGCATGCTCCAAATACTGAAACATTAAATATATGCAAGACTTGCATAAACCACTAGTTAGACTTTCATCAATTTATATCTATCTTGTACACACAACAATTGCCAAGCTTATTCCAGGGACTTGCACATTTGAAGGACAGGAAGTCTAGGGGAATCATGTTAGGCATTTTTTTTTATACAGCTGGCGAGGTACCAAATGGTCAGCAGGTCAGTTGTCTGCGCTAAGTGTTTCCGGGGTTTCCTATCAAATACACATTTGCAACTTGCCACAGAACCAGTTGAAATTCGAATGCCTGTCATGATTATCCCAATGTTCCTCTTTGTATGGAACAAATGCATATTCAAGTCTCTGGAATTTGTTTGGCTATTGTTGACTGTATAAAGTGGACATAAAATGGGTAAAAGCATTTTAATGGGAAAGAGTGCATTTTGTGATTCATATATTTTATTTAGATGTAGCAGGCAGATGCAATACAGACCAAGTACCAAAATGTCATACAAGTGAAGTACTATCATTTCATTATTATAGCTACCCATCAGCAAATCCATTAATAATTAAAAATTTTATTCAATCCATTGCCTTGGCATTAAGCTCTTACAAAAGAAAGACATTCAAACATTTCAAAAGAGTGCATAATATAATGAGACAGAACAAGCAAATCAGTGGGTGTCAATTCATGCTCTAATGTAAGAGAGGGTGATAGAGGTTACTGTTCTTTATGAGAAAGATGTGCGATATAAAAATTGTGCTTGACTGCAGAATTGAGCTGGGATTGTTCAGATCTTGAAATATCCTATCAATAGGGAAAGGCATTCAGAGAAACTACTTATTTTTTAAAAAGTATCCCAAATTATACTATAGAATATATACTCACAATCAAGTGATGAATATTCTTTTTGGCTGTGGGAAAATGATCTTAAACTTCCCTCTGTTGAGAAGACGACTTCACTGGCAGTACTCAAGAGTGCCTGTAGTGAAAGTAAGGGAGGATGTGGCTGGGATTTGGAGAGGTGACCTCATGGTACAACCCTGGAAACCCAGACAATCACTTGAGTGTAAAATGTTTTAACTGCAATAAGGTCACTTGTTGGAATCTAGTGACTGGTGCATCAATGTTAAACCACAACCATGGTACTTCTGGTGGATTTCTGGTTAAATATAATCAATGGGATATTAAAATGGGGTGACAGACAGAGATCCATGGAAATGGGTTCATTCATGGGTAAACACTTGTGACATAAACATTTTTCCATTCTAATCCTTCAATTGTGAAATATCTTATATCTTAGCAGAAAGCTGAGGCTTTCTCAACCTTACATTGAACTGGTCCTCCAAACTGCTGCCATGCTCCTTGAAAATTCCAATGATCTTCCATTGATGCTTGGAGGATGGCTTTCAGTTTCCAAAGGACGGCTATCCCATGGGGCAGTGGAACTGTTGCTCTTCCATTTATTCCCACAATTTGATCCTTGACTTTCTGCATGAAGCAAACCAGAACATGAAATCCTGAGGAGAGAGGTGAAAATCTAAATGTGTGAACAAAATATTTCTAGGGCTGTGAGTGACACCTTCTGACCAAAATAACAAGGTTCCTTTAGGTATAGTTCATCCTTCTGATTTGTCCAGTCAAAGCATTGTCTAGGTTGCTTCTAAATTTATATTATTAGCTACAGGTATCTGCCCTTTATCACATGCATAGTTATGGATCTGCACTAATAATGGTTTTCTATTTACTTGTATTTCAATTCCTACTTCACCATATCTGTCTCCCTTTGTCTTTGTTTAGCTTCCATTCTATTTACTCCTCTGTAAGAAAGGTAATTGCTTTCTTTGGTATAAATGTCTTCTTTTCCCTTCATCACCACAAGTGCAAGCCAGCCTGAACATCAGGTCCGAGGCTTTCGGCACGATACACTAAGAGTAGGCTGAGGAAATTCAGATCTTGTTAGAAGCTCTACCTTTGGAGAAGGGTGAGCATAGGACCTCTGCAAAAAGTAATGGGAAACAAAGAAGTGGTGAGTGAACTCAATAAATATTTTCATTGATTTTCACTATGGAAGATGCCAGCAGAATGCCAGATGTTGGATAGTGGCAAAAGGCATCAATGAATGTAGTCGCTGTTGCTAAGGCAGAGGTGCTGGAAAAGTTAAAAGTTTGAAAGTGGATATATCACCTGGACTAGATGGACTACACCAGGGTTCTTAAAGAAGTAGCTGAGGAGATTGTGGAGGCTTTTATAGTGATTATTAAAGAATTGCTGGATTCCAGAATTGTCTGGAGGACTGGAAAGATCCAAATATAACTCTACTCTTTTAGAAGGGAGAGAGAAAATTAGAGGCCAGTTAGTCTGACTTCAGCTAGATGTGCTGGAATCTATTGTCGAGGATGAAGCTTCAAGACACTTGGAGGCACATGATAAAATTGGCAGAAGTCTACAATTGTTTCCTAAAGGGGAAATCTTGCTTGACAAACCTATTGGAACTCTTTGTGGAGATAATAGGAAGGGCAGACAAAGAAGGGGCTGTGAAAGTCGTTCACTTGGATTTTCAGAAGGCCTTGGACTAGGTGCTACTAAACAAGATAAGCACCCATGGAAAGATATTAGCTTGGATAGACAATTGGCTGACTGGCAGCAAGCAGAGAAAGGGGTTAAAAGGGGCATTTTCTGATTGGCTGCCGGTGACCAGTGGTTTTGCACAGAGCTCATTCCTGGGACACTTCTTTTCACATTGTATGCAATGATTTTAATGATGGAATTGATGGCTTTGTGGCCAAGTTTGTAGATGAAACAAAGATAGGAATAGGGACAGGTAGCATTGAGGAAGCATTGAGTCTGAAGAGGTCTTAGACAGGTTAGGAGATTGGGCAAAGAAATGGCAGATGGACTACAGTGTAAAGTTTATGTTCATCCACTATGGTTAAAAGTTTAAAGATGTAGACTATTTTCTAAATGGGCAAAAAATTCAGAAATCAGAGATGAAGATGGACAGGAGTCATTGTGCAAGATTCTCCTTAAGGTTAACTTGCTGGAAAGGAAGGCAATGTTGAGGCTTACAAAGGCATTTGTCAGACTGCACTTGGAGCATCGGGAGTAGTTTTGGGCTCAAGATCTAAGGAAAATTGAGTTGGAGAGGGTCTAGAGGAGGTTCACTATAATCATCCCTGGAATGAAAAATTATTATGAGAAGCATTTGATGACTCTGGAACTGTACTCACTAGAGTTTAGATGTTGTAGGATGGAGGTGAGAGCTGGTTGGTAAGAGGTTGGGAGTTAGTGGGGAGGTCAGACCTGGAGTGGGAAGGGCCAGCAGTGCATTTGCTACAAGGTAGATGAGTTCAGGCCTGAAGGCAGATTGGCAAAGGGCCACGTAGAGAACCTGGGAAAGGATACAAACTTGTAAGTGGGTAGAGATTGAAGCTGATGGTTATGGACCTACCAAAGTTGGCCATCCAAGAAACTCAGCAGGCAAGGCAGCATCTATGGAAAGCAATGGACAGTCGATATTTCAAGCCAAAAATCTTCGAGTTCTTCCAGCACTTCCTTTGTGTATTACTCCAGTGTTCCAGCATTTGCAGACTTCTTGTTTACCTCAGCAACTTGTTTACCAGGTACAATAAGTGTGTTCTACCACAAGAGCAGCCTGCCAACATGTATGAGTACTGCTGGTATGGGATTTTCTATGAATTGAAGAGTTGTAAATAGAATAGCTGCAACAGAAGATCCAAGCAACAAGGTTAGGGCGGCATGGTTAGTGAAGCACAACACTATTACAGCATCATGTTCGAATCTACCACTGTCTGCAATGAGTTTATACATTCACTCCATGACCATGCGGGTTTCCTCTGGGTGCCCCAGTTTCCTCCCACATTCCAATGACGTATGGGGTTATAGAGTAATTGGTCAGATGGGTGTATTAAGGAAACACAGGCTCGTGGGCCAGAAGGGCCTATTACCATTCTGTATCTCTAAATTAAATTAAATTAAGTCTATGAATCTTGCCAAAAGGTACATTTCGCCCTATTCAATTTCAAAACAAACTTTTGGGGTTAGGGCAATGATAGTAAGGTCCAATTTAATGCACATCTGCAGCTGCACTGAGAAGGCACAAGCAAACTTTATTCTTCAGCCAGTTCCAGAACTTTGGGCTAGTAAACACAAACTGTATATTTTCAAGTTGAGGTAATTGATTAGAAATCGAAGGGCATCATATATGTCTGTCCCTGTTGATACTTGCCCTTTAGAATGTGTGATGATGACTTTTCACAGAATGAAAAAGCTTTTTCTACATTAAAACTTTTCAAATATTTTGGAACTCCATCATAACAAGGCTGGTAAAATTTAAAAACTGGATGTGTGTGCTGAATAATTCCCAATTAGCTGAAGCCTGAAATATCACTTATATATGGATTAATGATAAAATAACTGATAAATACAAAGCGATTCATTATGTATATAGGTTTGGAACTCATTGTGATCATAAGGTAATATTTAGGAATTCTGAAATTATACAAAAAATACAGCAACACAGAAAATGTTGGAGGAACTCGATGGGTCAGGCAGTATCTGTGGAAGACCACAAACATGTCGATGTTTTGGGTCAAAACCCATCTATAAACATGACTAAACATTTGTTGGATCATTTCATTAATGCTTACAGGGGAAGGAATCTACCCCTTCCTAAACAACCCCTCAGAGGTGAGGTTGCTCAAAATTGGCTTCAAAGAATAATCTGTTACTCATTTACATCACTATGCTAAAAAAAAAATAACACATGTAATATTGTGGCTCCAGGTTCGGCCACCTCCATCTTCTCCAGATAGAGAGAAATAATAGATCGACTTCATTCAGCTTGAGCATGAATTATTTTTCCAGAACTATTGTAGCCAACTGCTACAAAGAAACACACAAACACACAGTGTGGCAGGTTAAACTCAATCTTTTATTAGGGCTGGAAAAGCTGCTTTTATACTGTTCAAATTCCCACCGTTTTTGCTGATTGACTGAATCAGCCATATGAATAATAGCGGGCGGGAACATCTATGTATATGAATGCCCTTCTTCCCCAGCCTGTTTCTGCTGAGTTAGCTGGGCAGCTTGACCAACGCCATTTTAGGGCTGTTGGTCTGATGCTGCTCCAGCTTTTACCCCCGCCAGCTTGTTGTCAGCAATTGCGGGCCGCCACACCATTTCCAATATATCTAAGTGTGCCAGAAGCTCTGTTAATGAAAACACAGAAATGCGGGAGGAACTCAGCAGGTCTCACAGTGTCCATAGGAGGTAAAAATATATGCTTTGATAACTTCCTTTCTACTTTAAGCTGTCAGTTGTTCTGTGGACACAACAAATACTTAAACCAAACGCACAAGGCTGGCTACATTCAGGAGATTGCAATAACATGGAATCTGAAGCTAAACAATCTGCTGAGGGAATTCAGTGGGTTGAAGAATATATTGGGAGAGGAAGAATGGTCAATGTTTTGGGTTGGAACCCTTCCTCATGACAGGGAACATGGAGAAGGGAAGCCAATGTAAAGAGAACAGGAGCAGGATAAGAGTCCCATGTGGAATTGGTGAACAAGGGAGAGAGGAAGCATATTGGCTAGAGTCAGTGGATTGGCAGATGCCAGACAAAGGGAGAAAGAGGCAAGAAAAGCAGAAAGGTCAGCTGAAGGAAGATGCATCACAGGGTGGAGTGTGTGATTAAAAAACAAAGTTTGCCAGTGCTGGAATATGATAAAAAGAGAAAGTGACGATAAAGAGACCAAGGAGAGGGATGGGGAGAGGGAGAGAGTGAAAGAATCCAGTGACATACCCATTGTCTCCACCATCTCTTGCCCCACCGAACCTTTCTCATATTTCCACTCCATCCTTTCCCCCCTTGTTCCGTCCCTTCCCACCTACATCCATGATACCTCCCATGCCCTTCACCACTTTGACAATTTCTAATTCCCTGGTCTCCATCTCCATGGATGTCTAGTCTCTGGACACTTCCAAACCCCCATTAGGAAAGTCTCAAAGCCCTCCACTTCTTCCTGGTTCAACAACGTTCTGACTTGTTTTCCTCCACCATCACATCATCCGTCTGACAGAACTTGATCTCATCTTTAATAACCTATTTTGAAACCTCTCCTTCAAATCAAAGACATAGTCATGGGGACTTACACAGGTATATTTTCATTTTTGTTGCTTGCATGGAAGAGTTGTTGTTCAAACCTACCCCAGCACCATCCCAACCCTTCTTCCATCACATTGAAGACTGCATTGAGGCTATTTCCTGCACCCATGCAGAACTTGTCAATTTTATTGCCTTTGCTATTAAACTCCATCCCACCCTAAGATTCAATTGTATAATTTCTGACACTTTTCTCCCCTTTATTTCAAGAGACAAGGTACAGATTGATATTCGCAACAAATCCATTGACTCCCACAACTACCTTGACTTCAACTCCTCCCAGTCTGTCTTTTGGAAGGGTGCCAACACTTTCTCTCAGATTCTCCACCTCCATCTCATCTGCTTTCAAGATGAGGCCTTCCATTCCGGGACATTTGAAATACCCTCCATTCTCAGGGAACTTGACTTCCCCTCTACCATGGTCAATACAGCTTTTCTAGCTTTTGGAGTTCTGCTCTCAGCACACTGCCCCCACCTCTTTAAAACAGATTGATGATAGGGTTCCCCTGATCTGCACCTTTCATCCCACCAGCCTTCGTATTCAGCACATTTCTGTTATTTCTGCCTGCTGCAACTAAACTTTACCACCCCTTTCCACCTTCCACAGGGATTGCTCTCTCAGTGATCCTCCTGTCTGCTCTTCCCTTCCCTCCTGTCTCTCCATGACTCCTGGCACTTTACCTTGCAACTGCTGGAAGTCCAACATTTGCTCTTGTACCTCCTCCCTCAACACCATCCAGGGTCCTAAACACCATTTCCACATGAGGCAAAGATTCACCTGAATCTCCTTCAATCTCAGCTACTGCAGTTGGTGCTCCCAATCTGGCCTCCCTCTTCAGCACTGAGACCAATCGCAGACTTGGAGGCCATGTAGAGCATCTACATTCTGTCCACAATGGCCATCCTGAGCTTCTGGTTCAACATCCTTTCACATCCCCACATCAACCTGTCTGTCCTGGGTCATCTTTACTGGCAGAGGCACAATGTAAACTGGAGCAACAACTATTCCGCCTAGGCAGTCAATGATAGTTACATAGAATTTGCTCCTCTCTTCTTCTTGCTTTCCCCTCCCCTTCCTCCACCTTCCTTGTCCCTTTTCTACCAACTCCCCCTACCCAGCTCCATTCCCATTCATATCCACCCCTCCTCTTTGGTCCCATCCCCTTCCACTCCCATCTCCTTCACTGGATTCTTCCGCTCTTCCTCCCCCCTCCATTTTGGATCCACCTGGCTCTCTTTATAAATATAGTGATATCTTGTAACCTTCTGTTCTTATCAGATTCCAAGACTGGTGGCGTTTGCCTTCTCAGCACCCACTCCACCTGACCCCTCTGTTTCTCTTTTCTCTCTCTTTATCTGGCATCTACTAACCTGCTGCCATACTTTTCCTGTCCCAGATTCACCCAGTCCTACATGGGCCCCTGTCCAAACCCTCCCACCCAGCCTTCTTCTTTATACTAGCTTCTCCTCCAAATCCTCAGTTTTGATGAATAGGTCTAGTCTGAAATGTTGTCTTCTCCTGTTGATGCTGCACATCCCAATGAGGTCCTCTAGCACATTGTGTTTAGACTCCAACTGGCTTTGCAATTTATTGTCACTGCATGGAGATGCTTTTTTTCTCTAATTCCACCTATGTTTATGTAACAGGTGGGATGCAAGATTGCTGTAACATTGTTTCTCTACTTCTTGATTACCAACTACTACTGGATTCTAGTCGAGGGTCTATACTTGCATTGTCTCATACTGATGGCCTTTCTGTCCGACAGAAAATATCTATGGAGTTTCACCTTCATTGGATGGGGTAAGATGCTAACATTTTCTTTTTACATAAGTCAATTAAGGACATAAAATAATAGAGGGAAATTGAGGAAAATATTGCCCATCTCATACCTTAAAGTTTCTTCAGGAGAATTCACTTAATCCCCATTGGCAAGCGCGAACTTCTTGGTTGGTGAGCATTTTGGAGGCAATGACAACAACTCCCCAACCTCTAGCAGAGCAATGGACAAGAGTAGGAGTGGATAAAATGGTAAAGTGTTTATTTGGAAAATGGCTAATTATCATGGGATAAGGCCAGAACTTGGGAGAGTAAATTAGGAACAGAAATGTAAAGGATGTTTAGGGATCACATGCATAGGTTTGTCCCGATAAGACAAGGAAAGGATGGTAGAGTGAAGGAGACATCATTGACAAGAGAGGTGAGGCAACTAGTCAGAAGGAGGAAGGAAGTATATATATCAGGTTTAGGAAACAAAAGTCAGGAAGGGCTCATGAGAATTATATGGTAGCCAGGAAGGATCTTAAAAAAAGACCATAACATCATAAGACATAGGAGCAGAAATAGGTTATTCAGCCTATCGAGTCTACCCCAACATTCAATCATGAGTTGATCCATTTTCCCACTCAGCCCCTCTGTCTGGCCATCTCCCCATAACTTTTGATGCCCTGGCTAATAAATACACCTGATGAGCTGGCCTCCACAACCACCTGTGGCAACAAATTCCACAGATTTACTACCCCCTGCCTGAAGAAATTCCTCTGCATCTCTGTTCTAAGCGAATAGCCTTCAATCCTCTTGTCCTAGACACTCTCACCAAGACAAACAACCTTTCTACATCTACTCTGTCCATGCTTTTCAACATTTAAAATGTTTAAATGAGACCTCCCTTCTTCTACTATATTTCAACCAGTACAGGACAAGAGCTGTCAAACCCCCCTCATATGATTACCCTTTAATTCCCGGAATCATCTTTGTGAATCTCCTCTGAGCCCTCTCCAACACAGCTCATCCTTTCTTAAATGAAGAGCCCAAAACATCTCACAAAACTCCAAATTACCTCTCACTAGTGCCTTATAAAACCTCAACATCACATCCCTGCTCTTATATTCTATTCCTCTTGAAATAAATGCCAACATTACATTTGCCTTCTTCACCGCTGACTCAACCTGCAAGTTTACCTTCAAGCTCTCCTGAATAAGGATTCTCAGTCCAATTTTCTCCTCATTAAAAAAAAAATAGTCTACCTGTTTATTCTTTTTTACCTAAGTGGATGACTGTACATTTTCTGACACTGTATCTCATTTGCCACCTCTCTGCCCATTCTCCTAATCTGTCCAAGTCCTTCTGCAGTCTTCCTGTTTCCTGAACACTACCTACTCCTCTACCTACCTTCGTATCCTATGCAAATTTGTCCACAAAGCCATTCATTCCATAATCCAAATTAGTAATATATTACATAAAAAGAAGTGGCCCCAATACTAACCCCAGTGGAACACCACAAGCAACAGGCAGCTAACCAAAATATAATCCCTGTATTCCGACTTTCTTCCTGCCAATCAGCCAATGCTCCACCCATGCTAATATGTTTCCTGTTGTACCATGGCTCTTATCTTGTTAAAAGGATAGGTGAGCGAGAAGGGAGTATGAGAAGACCTTAGGAAGTAGGATTCAGGAAAGCCCTAAGGTTTTCTACATTTAAGTGAAAAACAAAACAATGATGAGAGTGTGGGTCGGACCAACTTGGGATAAAGAAGGGAACATGCCTGGACACAGGTGAGGTAGGGGAATCCCTAAATGAATACTTTGCTTCAGTGTTCACCTGGGAGACGGACCTTGGTGGATATGAGGTCAGTGTAGAACAGGCTAATGTACTGGAGCATATTGAGGTAAAGAAAGAGGAAATGCTGGATATTGGATAGTTAAGCCCCTGGGAGCAAACAGATATTACAGGATGTGAGGGAAGAGATTGGTCGAGCATTGATGATCTTTCCATTCTTCCTGGACACAGGAGAAGTACTGGAGGACTGGAGAATAGCAAGTGTAGTCCCTTTGTTCAATAATTTAAGCGAGAGTATCCTAGGAATTATAATTATAGACCAGTGAGTCTAACATCAGTGGTGGATAAATTATGGGAGAGGATTCTTTGGAACACGATTTAAAAGCATTTACCTAGAACATAGAACGTAGAACATTACAGCACAGAACAGGCCGATCGGCCCTTGTTATTGTGCAAATATATATTCCTTTAAAAAAAGTACTAAACCCTCCATGCCCCCTTAACCCTCTACTCTTCTCCCATCCCCTAAACTTCCTCCACATTAGTTCTGTGCTTTCACCCTTGAAAATCTATTTCTAATTTACTCTCGCTAGTTCCTGTCTCATCCCATCATAATTAGCCTTTCCTGTATTAAACACATTCCCATTTTGTCTGCTTTCATCCTGATCCACAGCTCTGCTTAAGTTCAGGGAGTTGTCATTCTCACCAAGATGCTCAACCTGACCAGGCTCATTACCCAGAATTAATGGCCTCTCCTCTCATCAACTGGTCCACAAACTGTGTCAGGAATCCTTCTTGAACAAACCTGACAAATTCTGCCCCATCTATCCCTCTTGCAATCAAGAGTTGCCAGTCAATATTAGGGAAGCTGAAGTCTCCCATAACAACAACTCTGTGTTTCCTGCAGCATTCCAAAATCTGCCTGCTTATCTGCTCCTTTGTGTCCTGAAAGCTATTTGGGGGCCTCCCATCGTATTCCTTTTAAAACACCTAAACCCCGGTACCTGTATCATCAATCCTGCACTTCCTCCAACCAAGTCTCTGTTACAGCCACAACATAACAGTTCTTCGTACTGATCTATCCTCTAAGTTCATTTCCTTTCTTTATAAAACTCCTAGCATTAAAATAAATACATTTCAAACCCTCTAACTGAATACATTTATGTTTTGTCTGCTGCCTTTCCTTCCTCTTAAACTCAGAACACATGGCATCATGCTTTTGATCTTCTGCCCTATTCTCTGCACTTACATTCTGATTCCCATCCCCCTACCAAACTAGTTTATACCCTCCCCAACATCTTTAGCAAACCTGGCTGCCAGGATATTGGTCCTTTTCCAGTTCAAGTACAGCCTGTCCTTTTTGTATAAGTCAGACCTTCTCCAGAAGAGATCCCAATGATCCACAAATCTGAACCCCTTTCCCCTGCACTAACTCTTTAGCCACACCTTCATCTGCCACAACTTCCTATTCCTACCCTCTATGGCACATGGCACAGGCAGCAATTCTGAGATTACCACCCTTGAGGTCCTGCTTTTTAATTTCTTTCTTAAACCCTCTATATTCCCTCTTCATGACCTCATCCCTACTCCTATCAATGTCATTGATCCCAATGTGGATCACGACATATGGCTGCACACAATCCCCTCCAGAATGCTGTGAACTCGATCAGAGATATCTCTGATCATAGCACCTGGGAGGCAACGTACCATCCAGAGCTTTGATGTCACTCACTGAACCTCCTATCTGTTCGCCTAACCAATGAGTCCTTAATCACCATAGTTTTCTGTGCCAGAAACATGACAACTGCATCTTGTCCCTGGTAGATCATCTCCTTCAACTGTATCCAAAATGGAATACTTATAGTTGAGGTGAACAGCCTCAGGGGTGCTCTACACTGTTTGCCTATTCTCCTTCCCTCTCCTAACAGTCACCCATCTACCTGCCTCCTGACTTTTGGGGTTGACTGTCACCCTGAAGCTCCTCTCTGTCACTGCCCTCTGCCTCCTGAATGATCTAAATTTCATCCAACTCTAGCTCCAGTTTCCAAGAAGCTGCACCTGGATGCACCTCTTGTAGGTGTAGTCATCAGAGACAATTCTGCTGTCCCAGATTTCAGAGCATTCCACTGCGTTAGCTGCTCCCTCCAATCCTTGTTTCAATACAATGAAGCATAATCTCCTCAGGGATAGTCAATGTGGCTTTGTGATGGCAGGTCATGCCTAACAGGTCTAATTGAGTGTTTTTGGTGGAAGTGACAAAATAAATTGATGAAGGAAGGGCGATAGATGTGTATATGGATTTTAGTAAGGCATTTGACAAGGTCCCCCATGGTAGTTTTATTCAGTAAGTTGTGAGGCATGGGATATATTGAACCTTTCAGGATTGGCTTGCCTGCAGAAAGCAGAGGGTAGTCATTGAAGGAAGTCAGTGATCATTGGAGTTCTGCAGGTATCTGTTCTGGGGTGTCTGCTCTACATTATTTTTATAAATGACCTGGATGAACAAGTGGAAGGATGGGTCAATAAGTTTGAAGATGACATGAAGGTTGGAGGTATTATGGATAGTGCAGAAGGTTGTTGTAGGTTATAGCAGGATATAGAAAAGATGGAGGGTTGGGCAAAAGGTAAGTATGAAGTGATGCACTTTGGAAAGTTGAACTTGAGTCCATGATTATTGGCAGGAATCTTAACAGTGTGCTGAAGCAAAGGGACCTTGGGGACAAAATCCATAGATCTCTCAAAGTTGCCACACAGATTGAAAGGGTTGTTAAGAAGGTTTATGGTATGCTGCCCTTCATTAGTTGGGGGATTGAATTCAAGAGCCATGAAGTAATGTTGCAACTCTATAAAACTCTGATTAGACCGCACTTGTATTCAGTTCTGGTGCCTCATTACAGGAAGAATGTTTTGGAGAGGGTGTAGAAGAGATTTAGCAGGATGTTGCCTGGATTGGAGAACGTGTCTATGAGGCAAGGTTAAAAAGAATGAGAGTTGACATACTCGAGATATACGAGATTATGAGAGGCATAAATAGGGTGGACAGTAACACTTTTTTTTCAGGGCAACAGTAACAAATGATAGAGGACATCTGTTTAACTGAGGGGTGGAAGGTTGATGGGAGACGTCGGGGTAAGTTTTTTGACACAGTGAGTAGTGAGTGCCTGGGATGGATTGCCAGTAGTGGTGGAGGCTGACACAATTGGGACACTTAAAAGACTCTTAAACAGGCAAATGAATACAAGAAAAATGGGTGTAAGGTAGTGGAGGATTAGATTGCTTTGTATGTTTACATAGGTCCACACATCATTATGGATCAAAGGATCTATGCTGTAATTTTCTATGTTTGATGCTCAGTAGTTTGGTGGGAGGAGGCAGGGGTGAAGTCGGAGATTAGTATCTATTGGCAGAGACTGATGAGCACTCCAGTTGATCAATCATAGATGGAACTAAAGGTCTAAATGGCTCTAAATTTAATACACAAATAATGTAGACTTGAAATTCTTCTGTCGTTGACCATGAGAGGTTTTAATGGAGAATTTACTTGGGATCAGCATGCAGTCAATTAACAATGTTTGATCAAGTCTTTCAATAGCAGTTTCAATTTTCTATTGTAATAATGCATGGTTAATGACAGAGCCATAAAAGATCATATATTTCACAATATTCATTATTCTTTGGAAAATTAATAGTGAAGTAAACTTAATAAGTAAATTGCCCTCTCTATATTCCAGGAGTTCCAGCAGTTTTTATTGTGGCTTGGGCCATTGTGCGAGCAATTTTGGATGATGAAAGGTGAGAAAATATTAAGAATTTGGAAGAATTTCATTTTCCTTTGTTCACCAATGCCTGAATAAAATCTGTTATTTCTAGTTTCTCCACAAGGCATAATATTGCCTGCTCCTTTAGGCAGGCAATATAGAACTCAATATAGGTTCAAAAATCCCATATTTTTTATAACACTGGGGTTCACAATCCTGTTGTAAATTTTATAATCAATTTTACATTTTCAAGTGCAAGAGAAGAGCATGAAAAGAATAGCCATCACTCGAGATCTATCTCTCCATCTATCTGTCTATCTCTGTGTATGTGTGCAGACTATGTGTCTATTTTTACACACACATACACATCTATATGTAATAATACATTTTAATTGACATAATCTTAAAATGTAAAAATTATGAAAAATGTTGAGGTCAAAAACCTTACTAATATCTTAATAAAAATTATTATATTCCTTAAATAATGCATCTGACTCTTTAAAACAGATTTGTCAAGGTCCTCCAAACTAATCAGATCCTGGCAATGTTTTCAGCCACAAATATGCCTTGCTGTTGGCCTCAGTTTTTAAATCAGACATAGATATTAGTGGGAAAGCTAGCATTTACCTTGCACCTTTAATTGTTCTTGAAAATAAAAAAAAATGCAGATGCCAAAACTCTGAAATAAAATATGAAAATTATGTAAACACTCATCAGGTCTAGCAGCATCTGTGGAAAGAGAAACAGAGTTAATGTTAAAGTGTGAGATTCTTTGGCAAATGTAAAAGGATAATCCAAGGTAAAGGAAGGTTCTAAATGATTAGTTTGGAGCTGCGAATGGGAAAACCAGATTATCATCTGAAATCATTGAATGAAAATATTATTTGTGGTAGAAATCTGAAATTAAAATAATGAAAATTGTGAAGTGATTGAACCAATATTGTCTGGAAGCCTGAAGATGAGGTGCAAGTAACTGCATTTATGTTGAGTGTTATTGGGACAATGTGAGAGATTTTGTTTCTTTCTCAGACATTTTCTTTCTACCATATTCGGCTGTTATTTAACATTATCACTTCTCCAAAATAAGTTACAGGTGTGCCAACAACATTACCAACTGGCCAAATTCTTGCGGGAACACAGTAAATTGGAAAAAATTATGCTTACGGTCTGATTAATGTCAATCTACATTGGAGTCAAAAAGAAAATTCTGCAGGTACAGACTCCAATCTGTATGCAGAAGATAATTGGTAAAACAAAAAGTGCATTTGGAAATAAAAGAAAGGAGATTTGGTGAAGACCATGTAGTTGGTGTTATGAGGACAGTTAGTTGCCCTGATATTGATATTTTTGCTGCTTTAGATGTTCAAATGCTTTTATTTCCTTGCTTTAACCATAAGTTTTTGTCTTGTGTGTGAAATGTCAGTCACAAAGCTTTTGCTCCAGAATTAGAAAAATTCAAACAACAACCACCAGAACTCACAACAAGAGACTCACGTTGCAGCAGTATTAACATTATTTTCTTTATTTTTATAACAAAGATGCTGGAACCTAAAAACGGACAACATTAACTGGATTTATCAAACACCAGTTGTTATGGCTATCGTGGTAAGTGCACACTACGATTTTGGGTTGTGATTCTGATTGAAAGGAGTAGTAAATATAGTTAGATTAAAAGAGCTAACATTGAAAGTTTAAAGAATCAGCAATAAAGATTTATTTTAAAGTTTTGTGTAAAACCAATTAAAACCGACTCATTCATTGTAATTACTGTGATTGTTGCCATTCTTCACACAGTTCTGCAACATAATATTAGGGCTAGTTGGGTTAACTACATTACAAATTGTGGAATTAATAGAGGGCTATTATTGAAGAGCTTTCAGGCTCTTAAACCTCTCCTTGTTACACTAATCATGGCCAACACCCACAAAAATTATTGTCTGCACTACTGTAATACCACTTTTATTCTTGCGCTATATTAACTGTGAATATTAATTATCAATCTATCTTTCATATTTATTATCTCTTTAATACAGTTTAATATCTACAACTATTTTCTTTATTTGTGAAGTACCTGTTGGCTATGGTAAGAATTTCAGTGTCTATGTACATTGTACAATGTATATGACAATAAACTCAGTATCATTATCATTAGAACATTGCTCTATTAAGAGAAAGCAATATAAGATTCACATTAACTTCGCCTTTGAACGACCTGCTGGAAGAAATTTGGCTTGTGCTTTATATATCAGGAGACATGTACAGCTGGTCTGTTCTAGTTTGACAACATATTGTTCACCATTGTGCAAAACCTTTGAATACTAAGATTGTTCATTGCTAGTATTTCCTCATGATGAGGTATTAAAATATATTGCTCTTTCTAGCACAATCTGTAGCAAATATATGAAGTGATAATGCATAATTACAGTAGAAAAGAATATTAAGACAGAACAAAATAATTGTGCCTCCATTAGTGTGACCATTACTTCCAGTAGAACTAGAATAAGCAACGAATCTTTGGAGGCAAATACCTCAGATCATAGATTGGAAAGATTTACAGGGTTAATGAAACTAGCTTGGGTAGATAACATGGTTGGCATGGACAACGTGGGTCGAAGAGCCCGTTTCCTGATGTAAAACTCTATTTCTCTCTGACTCTGATATGTCTTGTTAATCTAACACTCATTTTTCTGGTTCTTATCCATCAGAGAAATGTAACAAATTGTTACACCTAATTATCCCATTCACTGTAATCATTTTTGTTAGGAAATGTTTTTAATTGTCATAGTGAGTTGTTTGTTGCAAGAAATGAATCAGCACTCAATGAGGTACTGCAGGAGGTCATCATAAAGCATTGTAGCATATTCTGATAGGCTGGGCAATTAAATTAGCTTTACTAACTCTGTAAAGTGGTTTCAAAACCAAAGTTTAGCATTTCTTCTTTGCCACAGTTCTCAAGATTTCTATAGCAACCGATCGTTTTTGACTCAGCCAATGTAACTTCAGTGTGCAAAAAGGCTTTTTGTAAAATAGTAAGCTTACATCTAAAGATTTCATAGACAAACAATTTATTTCATTTTGCAAACCTACTTGTCTTCATTCTTTCCTTTACATTACATGATGGTGGATTAAATGACTCCTGCAAATTACTGCAAGGCATCAGTAGGTGGCAAGGAAATAAAGAGGAGATTATGGCCATGAGAGAGAGAATAAATTGCAGGGCTGAAAAAAAAGGTGATTGGAAATGGGATGATGGAATTGGTTTTCTGGGAGCTGGCATGGATTTGATAAACCAAATAGCTGCCTTCTATGTTGTAGTAAACAAATGAACAAATTCGCCATTGATTACTACAAGTAGGCATGCAAAATTCTGACCAACAGATACCTGTATTGTAGTTCATCAATAGAACAGGATGTTGCTTTCTGTAACAACACACTCTAATCTGACTGCAAATAGACTGCAAATTTATTAGGATCAATGGACAAAGATAAAGGTTTCTTAGTACCTTTGCGCATTTGGAAAACACCTTAAATGTAGTGTGTTATTGAACGCAATTTTTGGCCATGATACAACAGAAAAATTTTGGATTGAAAACCAAAATATTTTAAAAAGAGAATGTAAAGGCAGGAAACTCCAGAGCTCAGGGCCTCAACAGATGCAGAATTGGGCCAACAGCAGAGGAATTAAAACTTGAGTACAGGAGACTAAAACTGAAGAGGTGAAAGAAGCATTCACAGTTAAATGCAAACTACATGATACCTGGATAGATGTTTACACTGGCACAGTAAAATAACTATTAATCCATCTCATACATTTCAGATAAACTTTATTCTCTTTGTAAATATCATTCGTATTTTGGCAACTAAGCTTCGAGAGACCAATGCTGGGCGATACGATGTAAGGAAGCAATACAGGTAACATTTGATAATGTCAGCTTAATCTTTATCCGAACACAAACACAACCACTGTTCCACTTAGTAATTGGATGGCTGAAACTAATCAATATCTTGGTAGTGGTGGTTCTTTTCAATAAATTTCCTTCAGATATTTCTTAAACTCCTGCTCATTAATTTGTTTCTGAACTCCAAACAGATAGATTCAATATTTGATTCCCTCAAGGATAATCTCTCGAGTATTATCATATTTTTTCTAATTAAAACAGATACACTTTCCCCTATCTTTCTAAATTTAAATGTATTAAATTTTAAAATTAAAATTAGACTTACAGCACGGTAATAGGCCATTTTGGCCCGTACTGCCCAATTAACCTACAACTCCTGGAACGTTTTGAATGGTGGGGATGAAACTGGAGTCCCCAGGAAAAACCCATGCAGACATGGGGAGAATTTACAAACTCCTTTACAGACAGCATGGGATTCAAACCCATTCTTTGAGCTGGTCCCATTGTCCCAGCAACCTGAAGTCCCCTCTCCTTCTTACATGCTGCATCTCTAATTGGGCATTGGCCAGCCACCCCCTCAGATGTTTCTGATGCCAGGAGAAATAATGAGTAATGTTTTTTGGGGAATAACACCTGATTTTCCGTCTGGGCACTGTCCAGCTGCATGGCATAAATATTGACTTTACTGCTTTCCATTAAACCTGCTCACCTTTTCTTTTCCCTCCCCCATTCCTGTCCTTCCATTTTTTTTCACAAACCCAGTCCTACCATCCCCCCTTCTCCCTCATTGCTGCTGTCCCCTCCCTCCTTTCTCCACCTATCATCTCCTGCATTGTCACCCACCCCCCTCCCCCTCTCCTCTTTTGCTAGGACCCTTGCTGATTTTTTCCTGATGAAGAGCCCAACCCAAAACGTCAGTTATGTATCTTTGCCTTTTCTACATAAAGAACACTGTTTGACCATGAACCCCCCTTTCTTTTTCTCACCTCACAAGAAAATGTGTTAAGACTATTTGATAACACTAACAAAATATCTTGGTGGCAGAGAGTGGCAGAATTACTTGACTGTATCACATTATTGTGAGATACCCCACTTTGCTCTAACCCCTACCCCCCCCACCCCCGGCCCCAAGCAGTCCTTTCCTTCACAGTAAATGCAGTCATGAGCTGTCAACTTGAACTGATATTCATTGCTGTCTTACACCCAAGTTGAGATAATGCCACAACTGAGTTATTTTCAGTTCTGAATTGCCTGGATAAGTGAAAGTTAATGGCATACAGTTCGTGAAAGTGTTTCAGTTGAAGTACATTTTGGACAGATTCATTTATTTACTTGAAATGCTGTGAAGTATTTACACTATTAGAAATAGCTTCATATTTAGGAATGCTTAGTTTGCACCAAAGAAATAAAATGGATTAAGACCTGAAACATTCCTTCCTGGAGCTGTAATATATTGAAGATCTTACACATGGCTCAGTTTCTTCCTGTATAAATTCCCATGTCTGGCTTGGTGAATTAATCATCTTCAAACAAGCTAGATTACAATACACCCTCTTACAAAAAGTGATGCTGCAGAAACTTAACGTGCAACAGGTACAAGTCAGTACTCAACACAAGCAAACTTCACTGACTGCCAAATCATTAAATGTTTTACTCTTTAACATTGATACTGTATACACTCGTGTAAAAGTTGAATTCTCTAGCCATTTTTTAATGTTAAATTTATGGAGTCGATATTACATGGATACTACCTCTAAGGGACTGAAAGTCATATTAGAATCCAAAAGAGTGAAGTCAAAATTATATCTAAAAAATAAAGAACAAAAACACAGTGAATTTGGTAATAATACAGGGTCAAAACATATGTTCTACCAAATAACAAAAACCATGAGTAAAACCTGAAAGTCTGCAGACACCATGATTGAAGTAAAAACACAAAGAATTGGGTGGGGGAGGTGGTACGAAAGGGAGAGCACAAAGGAGGAGATGGGGTTTGAGTATTGAGAGGTGTGAAGGGATAGGGAAGGTTAAATAGTGGTAGTGGAGGGGAGGATGAGCCCATGAGATCTGACAGTGGTGTAGGAAACTGTTGAGGGAGTTGGATTGGGGGAGGTCTGGACTGCGGTAAGACTCTGCATTGCCAGAGGTGTCAGGAACTCTAGTCAGGTGGGAAATCCACGTCGAAGACATTGGGAGCTCTCATGGGCAGGTGGCCGGGGCTGAGGCGAGATTTCGCGGCTGAGGCATAGAGAGCTCTGGCTTGTGGGCGGCAGGAGCCAAGGTGAGAGACTAGAATAGACTTTTACATGAGGTAATATATGGAAAATTCCAGATTTATTGGCCAAAAATAGAAGGTTACCTTTTATATGAGATCGACTTTTACACGAGTTTATTTCGTATCTAATATTAAATCCAACCATGCTATATCAAAGAGGTATGGTGTTGAAGTCTGACAATCATCTTGAGATCCATCTTATCTCTTGAATTTGTCTTGCCATTTGAAATGATGTGAGAGTGACTCGTACATGTTCATTGACAGATGAATGACAGAGTAACTCTGCTTTATTTACCATTATCAAGTATAGATTTCAAAACTTTCTGAGGTGGTAATGGTTCCTGGATTAAATAATAATACATACAGTGAAAAGAAAGACAATAATAATCATGAAAATTGTTCACTCTTCAGAAAATGTTCAGTCATGGCAAAAGATGAGAAAGTGAAGTAGTTAACATAGTTTGATAAAAGCTGTAGAGTTGGATGGCTCAGATGAGGTACCACAGTTCTCTCTGGTCCTGCACAATGATTGATGGTCTGAGGAAGCAGAAGAGTGGCTTCACAACTGCCTTTATTCAGTGAACTGGGCAACATTGAAGGACTTGATGGCAGATATGAATGAATATACCACAGTGGTCACTGACTTCATCAGGAAATGTGTGGATATGTGCATTCCTACTTAGACTATCTGGCTGTCTCCAAACCAGAAGCCATGGATGAACCAAAAGTTCCTTACACTGTTGAGGACCAGATATGAGGTCTTTAGGACTAGAGATTCAGAAACATATAGGAAATCCAGACATAATCCATGGAAGGCCATCACCAACACAAAGAGACAGTTCCAGATGAAGCCGAAGTCTCAGACAAATGCCCACATTTATAGCATTATATTCAACAGTATAAAGGCAAAACAAGGCAGTATCATCAACTGTGATGAATCTTTTCTGGATGAGTTCAGTTCCTTCTCTGCTCGCTATGAAAGAGAAAACAATAAAGAACCCTTGTGAGCCTTCATAACCTCTGGTGACTCTGTTTCCAGTTTCTGAAGCTGAGGTGAACAGAGCTTTCAGAAGGGTGAATCTCAAAAAGTGTCTGGTCCAGATGGTGTACCTGTCTGAGTCCTTAAATCCTGTGTGAACCAACTGACTGGAGGTTTTGTGACCCTCGCAACAATGGTCTGAAGTCTCCAGCTGGTTCATGACATCCATCATTCCAGAGCCCAAGAAGAGTAAAGTGACCTCCCTCAATGGCCATCACCCAATGGCACTGACATTCACTGTGATGAAGAGCTTTGAGAAGTTGGTTATGGTGCGGATCAACTCCCATCTCAGAAGGACCTGGACCTATTTTAGTTCACCTATTGTCACAATGTCAGATGCCATCTAGTTGGCCCTCCACTCTGTATTAGATTACATAGACCATAGAAACACTTCTGTCAGGCTGTTGTTCATTGATTACAGCTCAGCATTCAACACCATACCACCAAAACTCAGGACCAACTAAAAGATCTAGGACTCTGTCCATTGCTCTGCAACTAGATCCTCGACTTCCTCATTGGCAGACCCCCAAACAGTGTGGATTGCCAATATCTCTTCCTCCTTAGTGACCATCAACACTGGGGCACTCCCAAGTCTGTGTGCTTAGTTCCTTACTCTATTCCTTGTATATACATGGCTATGTAATTTCAGCTCCAACTCAATCTACCAATTCATTGATGACACCACCGTTGTTGGCCAAAAATTATTGGAAATGATGAATCAGCATACAGGATGGAGATTGAGAACCTGATTGGGTGATGCCAGCTTTTAGACACTGGCTCATGGGAACCAGGATGCGAGAGGGTGCTTAGGTCAAGAAGAGCTCCTGAACACCCTCGGTTGCTAAAGGCACCTATCAGAGGTTTGGATCTGGAGCTTGGGTTTCCAATGGATTGAACAGGGTTCTGTGCAGCTGCAGATGCTGTGTGATGCAAATCCATGGACACTCAGTGACTCTAAAGGGACTCTCTTTTTCTTCTCTTTCTCTCGTACTGTAAGGTGCACTGGGAAATACTAATGGCAACTCTTTATCTTCCTTATGGCAGGCAAAAGTTAAAGTACATTACATTTTTAATGTATTATTACATGACAATAAATGGAACCTTGAAAGGGAAAATCTTGCTCTCTTTGTCACCAAGACGAAGGAGCTTATTGCTGATTGTAGGAAGGAGAGGCCAAGGGATTACCCATTTGTCCACATTAATGGGACAGATCTGGAGAGAGCCAGAATCTTCAAGTCCATATATCAGAAGACTTCTCCTGAAGCCAGCATATCAAGGCACCCATGAAGATGGCATACTAACGTCTCAACTTCCTAAAGAATCTGAGGAGACTCGGCACATCATTGAATGCTCTATCAAACTTCCACAGATGCACTGTGGTATATATAATGTCGGGTTGCATCTCAGCCTGATTTGGTATTCAAATGCCCAGGAACAAGGAAAGCTCTGAACTCCCGTCCATTTCAGATATCTCTGTGAAGCACTGCCTCGAGAAGGCAGCTAACATCAGAAAGGACCCCCCAGCCACCCTGGCCACAACTTCTCACTGATATCTTCGAGCAGGTGAGATGCCCCAAAAAAAAACAGCATCTCCAGGTTCAAGAACAGTTTCTTTCCAACAACTATCAGACTCTTGTACCTCACCTTGTGACATTAATCATGGACTGATCTTCCACCACAAAAGGACTGTCTGCTCTAGGATTACTCTGAATATTTATTGCCCGTTATATATTTATTATGTCATATTCAATTAGTTTGCTCATTATAGAGTTTCTTCACATTTCTTTTCAGCTGCAGCTTTCGTGGTTATATGTACATTGTACAATGCATATGAACAAACTCATGAGCATTATCACCTTGTGCAATTGTTCCTTTAGCAGTCTGTCAAATTCATTTGGCGGAGTGTCTCATCACCAGAACTCCCAAACAAGCACCAACAATTCACTTGGCTGATAGTGAGAAAGGCTTCATACACCTTTTATCAGAACTGAGGTTTATGCAATATTTTGTGTTGGAGAATGTACTGAGCCTTTGTCTTTGGGCATATCAGAGGTACTTCACTTCCTCTTTCTCAAAAGCCCTGCAACACCTTCAAGCATCAAGGTGGCTTACAATGGAATCTAATGATCAGAATGAATCCTGTGGCTCATCTAGACAGTCCAATTGTAAATCACAAAAAGACTTTGTTAAACCTCAGGTTAAAAGTCTCATTTTCTCATCATCTGCCTATATAAATGTTTTATAAATCTTTAGCAGTTTTCATAATCATTTTGTCCGTGTATTAATTGATAAATTTATTTCAATTTACACATAACTGCTAAGTCTATGTATTTTAGTTTCAGTTCTTGTTCCATATTTCACCTTCCTCTCCCTCAACACATTGCTGTGCTCCATTGGAAGAGTTCATTGCGGATTTGCTATTGTTTATTTAACAGTGTGTCACATTGTAAGTGGTTTCTTGAATGTCTACAATCTACATCAATCATAACTGAACTGGTCTCACAGCAGATAATCACTGAAAACTGCTGGTTGCAGCATTTTCTGGACCCGAAAACATTGTATACTGAATATAGCAGTTGGAAACAACAACAAAAAAGACTGTACACACTATGTCTTCTGCTGGTAATGTGAATACTCCCAGCGACCTGCTATGGGACAGAGATCATCTGTGAATTGTGCATTTTCCTAATTGCAGGGTGATTTCAACAGTTTTGCCACATTTCTTTTTAAAAAACAGGATCCATCTTAAACCTTTTCCATTATCAGGAAGTTGTTGCATTTTCACATTAATTTCCTGTTAACTTTGCATAATTTTGTCCACTGATGAATCAGAATTTATTGTCATGAACAAGTCACAAAATTTGTTGTTTTGAGGCAGTATCACAGAGCAAACATTCATATACTGTAAACCACCTTACAACAATAACTAAAAATAGTGCATGATCACTGATCATTCAGGAATCTGATGGCAGTGGGGAAGAAGCTGTCCTTGTGCCGCTGAGTGCTGGTCTAAAGGCTCCTGTACCTTTTCCCCAATGGTAGCAGAGTGAAGAGGGCAGGGCCTGGGTGTGGGGGTCTTTGAGAATAGAGGCTGCTTTTTTAAGAAACTGCCTTGTATAGGTGTCCTCGATGGAGTGAAGTCTGGTGCCTGTGATGTTGCAGGCCGAGTTAACAACCCTCTGGAGTTTTTTTCTTGTCCTGAGCCCTACCAGACAGTGATGCATCCATTCAGGATGTTCTCCATGATACCTGTAGAAGTTTTTGAGTCTTCTGTGACGTACTAAATCTCCTCAAACTCTTCACAAAGTATAGCCATTGGCGAGCCTTCTTCATGATTGCATCAACATGAAGGCTCTAGGACAGATCCTCGGAGACGTAAACACCCACTACCGAGCTTTTGATGAGGACTGCCTCGTGTTCCCCTGACTTTGTCCTGAAGTCCACAATCATCTCCTTAGTTATGCTAATGTTGAGCGCAAGGTTGTTGGTGTGACACCATTCAACAAGCTGATCTCTCTCCCTCCTGTACACTTTCTTATTGCCTTTGTGATTCTGCTGACAACTGTGGTGTCATCGGCAAATTTGTAGATAGCATTGGAATTGTGCCTGGCCACACCATCATGGGTGTTTCGTGAGTAGAGCAATGGGCTAAGCACATATCCTTGAGGTGCACCTGTGTTGATTGTCTGTAAGGAGAAGACATTTTTAGCAATTCATACTGACTTTGGTCTTCTGATGAGAAAGTCAAGGATCCAGTTATAGAGGGGGGTGCAGAGGCCCAGGGTTTGTAGCTTCTTGACCAGCACTGAGGGAATAATGGTGTTGAAGTCTGAGTTGTAGTCTTTGAAGACCAGCCATATGTATGTGTTGCTGCTATCGAGGTGATCCAGAGCTGAGTGAAGAGTCAGCGATATTGTGTTTGCTATGGAGCAATATGATGATAGGTGAATTGCAATGGGTCCAGACCTTTACTTAGGTACATGTTAATTCTGTCACAACCAACCACTCAAAGCATTTCTACACAGTAGATGTTAGTGCTACTGGGCGATAGTCGCTGAGGCAGCTCACACTAGTCTTCTTGGGTACCGGGATGATTGATGCCCTTTTGAAGCAGATGAGAACTTCTGACTGCAGCAATGAGAGGCTGAAAATGACCGTGAATACTCCCGATAGTTGATTGGCGCAAACTTTCATTACACTGCGAGGTATGCCATCAGGACCTGACACCTCTTGAATGATATTCTGACATCAGCCTCAGGGACATATATCAGGGGGTCCTCAGCCTTTTCAGGGATTCTAGTAGGCACTGTTTGGTTCTTCTTCTCAAAGTGGGCATAGAATATGTGTTGCGTGAATAAAAGCTCTCACGACTGGAGGGACAACACGTTTTTATTAGCTTTTAACTGAGGGTAGGGTCTTACAGTGGTCTTCAGAAGGGCTCAGGGTTTAGATGGGAAACCAGGGTTATATATGGGTAGATGGGGTCAGAGCCAGCCATCAGTATAAAACACCACCAGTGAATCTCAGTTCACTGTATTCACCCTTCCCTGCAAAATTTATGGTCTATGGATGAAGACAGAGAACATTGATTCAGAAAAAAAAAATTGAAAAAATATACAGTTATTTACAAATTTAAGCGGTCTGGAGATCGTGATGTAGTGCCTAAGCACGGGAGGGCCTTGGGCTCCTTATGACTCCTGGTCCACTTGTGGGAGAGGAGAGGGGGGCTAGGTCTTCAGCTCTATGGTGGAGGGGGATGCACTTTCCTCCTGAACCAGATTTGCTGAGGCCCTGACTGGGGGTGGTGGGATTGAGCTCCATGGCTCACAGGGCACTTGAGGTGATAGACCCTCTGTTCCAGCGGGTGCCTGGTCCCTGATGGAGATGGTGTCCTCCCTGCCATCTGGGTACTCTACATAGGCATATGTGGGATTGGTGTGGAGCAGTTTCACCCTTTCCACCAGGGGCTTGGTCTTGCTTCTCTTCATGTGCTTCGTGAAAAGGACCAGACCAGGAGTGTGAGCCAGGTTGGGAGTGTGGTTCCCGATGCCGACCTTCTTTTGAAATTCAATAGGAACTTGTGAGGAGTAGCATTGGTCACATAACATAGTAACGACCAGATGGAATGGGGCATCATAGGGAGAACTTCCTGCCAGTGTGAGTCTGGAAGGCCTCTTGACTTCAGGACCAGTTTGATAGCCTTCCAGACCGTGGTGTTCTCCTTTTCAATCTTCTCATTCCCCCGGGGTTTGTAGTTTGTAGTCCTGCTGGACGAGATGCCCTTCACCAGCAGGTACTTGTGTAGTTCATCACTCATAAAGGATGAGCCCTGGTCTCTATGTATATAGCCAGGATAGCCGAACAGGGTGAAAGTGGAATCTAGGGCCTTCATGATTGACAAAGTGGATGTATCTGGACATGGGATGGTGAACGGGAAGTGGGAGTACTCGTCAATGATAGAGAGGAAGAAGATGCTCCCGTTTATGGAGGAGAGAGGTCCCTTAAAATCGACACTGAGTCGTTCGAAGGGCCTGATGACTTGATCAGTGCACCTTTGTGGGGCGGTAGAAGTGCAGCTTGCACTCTGCGCAGACCTGGCAAGACCTGGTCATTTCCCTGACATCTTCTGAGGAGTAGGGCAGATTACGCGCCTTGACAAAATGAGCCACGTGGGTAACCCCTGGATGACAGAGCTCATTATGCAGAGTCCACAGATGGCCAGTGTGTGCAGAGGCACAGTTTCCTCTGGATAAGGCATCTGGAGGATCATTAAGAGCTTCTGGCCAATAGGCAATGTCATAATTGTAGGTGGAGAGCTCGAACCTCCACCTAGCAATCTTGTCATTCTTGATTTTACCCCTTTTGACATTATTGAACATGAATGTGACTGAGCGCTGGTCAGTGAGGATTGTAAATTTCCTATCAGCCAGGTAGTGTCTCCAGTGCCTCACGACTTCTACAATGGCTTGAGCCTCCTTTCCCATCGATGGGTTCCGGAGCTCGTGGCCTTGCAAAGTCCAAGAAAAAAATGCAACCGACCTGTCAACCTGGTTGAGGGTAGCAGCCAGGGCTACATCCGAAGCGTCACTTTCCACTTGGAAAGGTACATTCTCGTCCACCGTGTGCATGGTGGCTTTCGCAATGTGATTTCGGAGGTAGATAAAAGATGTTTGGGCTTCAGCCGAGAGGAGGGTAGTGACTTTTAAGAGAGAGCAAACCTTATCAGCATATTGAGGGAGCCACTGGGCGTAATATGAGAAAAACCCCAGACATCTCCTCAAAGCCTTTGTGGTTCTGGGGGTGGAGAGCTCTAACAGGGGGTTGTACCTGCTGCTCGTGGTAGCAATAGGTTTGCAGTCAGAAGACAGAGGACAAATTCAGGAAGAGAGGTGGGGTGTGGGGGTCGATATTCAGTGTGGAAAGCTGGATGTAGGTTCTGATTTTAGAGGCCCTCTGTTCCGAACTGTTACAGGGGGGAGGTGACCAGAATGCTGCAAGGTCATTCTTTTAAGGTGAAACAGGAAGTCCAGACCCAACAGCACAGGAACGCACAATTCATCAGTGTGGAAGACATCTCTGGTCACATTCAGGTCGGCCTGGAAGCAGTCCAGCCAGTACGTAAACTCTTCAGCCGCGTCGAGGAACAGAAGATCTATCAGCAGCACCCCTGGCTTGAGTAGCGCTTCCATCGTTTACGGAATAAACTAATAAAATTGTAGCGTGAATAAAAGCTCTCATGACTGGAATGAGAGCATACAATTTTATTAGCTTATAACTGAGGATGAGGTTTTACAGTGGTCTTCAGAAGGGCTCAGGGTTTAGGCAGGAAACCAGTCATCAGTATAACACACCACCAGTGAATCTCAGTTCATTGCAACATGTTCAATTCATTGAGTAATGAAATCAGAACTATCTATGATGTTCGCCCTCACTTTGTCGGCAGTAATGTCCTGCACTCCTTGCCATAGGTGGCGTATATCTGTCTCTAGCTTCCTCCAGAATTGCCACTTTGCTTCATAGATAGCCTTCTGAAGGTCGTACCTGGACCTCTTGTAGAGATCTGGATCCCCGGCCTTAAACGCCATTGATCTTACCCTCAGCATGTTGCGAATCCTCTGATTCATCCAAAACTTCTGGTTGGGGAACACCCAGTATGAGCACATGGGCACACACTCGTCCACGCAGGTCTTTATGAAATCAGTGACATGTTGTATATTCATTCATGTCTAAGGATGAGTTCTTGAATATTGTCCAGTCCACCAGGCCAAAGCAGGCGCTTCCTTCTTCCCTTTACTATCACCTTCTTCACTACTGGTGCTGTGGTCTTCAGTCTTTGCTTGTACACCAGGAGTAGAAATACAGCCAGGTGATAGACTTGCTGAAGTGCAGTTGTAGTACAACTAAGTAGGTATTCTTCATGGTGGTGTAGCAATGGTCAAGTGAGTTGGCTCATCTGGTCTCACATGTGACGTGTTGGTGGTAGTTCATTAGAGTCTTCTTTGGGTTGATCTGATTGAAGTCCCCTACAATTATTGGGAAAGCATCAGGATATGCTGTCTGATGGCTGCTAATCACAGTGTTCAATCCCTCCAGTGCCAGCCTGACATTAGCCTGGGGCAGAATTAACACAGTGACCAGGATGATGATGGTGAATTCCCTCAGCTGGTAGAATGGGCAGTACTTGATTGCCAGATGTTCCAGGTTGGGGAAGGAGGACTGGGATATAACTGTCATGTTTGTGCACCAAAATGAATTGATGATGACATAAATGCTGCCTCCCCTGGTTTTTCCAAATGCCCATGTCTGTTCAGCTCAGTGGAGGGTGTAGCCCACTGGAAGTAGCACCATGTACGGAATGTCCTAATTTAACCACATCACACAACACTCCCTGAGATCCCTCTGATGTTGTAAATTGGCTTGGAGTTGATCGAGTTTGTTCACCAAGGACTGAACATTGGCCAAGAGGATGGTAGAAAGCGGAAGCCTTATGAATATTTTATTTATAAATTTTCATACAGGCTTGTAGTCATATACCGTGACCTGCCAACGATGGCAGTTCACGATCTCCTATACATGTACATATATTCCTTTTCTCTATGACTATATATACAAGCCCACGTCATTGCCCACTCCCCTCCCCCCACCTATAAAACTAAACAATTCGTTCATACTACAATGTCGATAACAATAACAAACTCTAACATTAAGGAAATGAAAAAGAATACAAATAAAAGAAACGAGAAAAGAAACAGCTCAATGGATGGCTTCTGGGTCGGTGCTCATTCTTGAGGTGCTGTACTTGTTTCTCAGATTGTAAGTTATTTCTGCAGGGGAACGCAACTTTGTATTTCCATGCTCCATCGCTCGATACCAAGAATAGAGTCAGACTTCCAGGTCACCGCAATGCATTTCCTGGCCACTGCCAATGCGATTAACACAAATTGGATTTGAAATTTGGACAGCTTTATTGTAAGCCTTATGTCCATTATATTCCTCAGCAGGAACACCTCTGGGTCCTGAGGGAACTGTTTACCAATAATTTTTTCCAGGACTTGGCCTAGATCCACCCAAAAGGGCCTCACCTTGGCACACGACCAGGTTGCATGTACAAACGTCCCGGCTGCAACACCACACCTGAAGCATTTGTCCGGGAGTTCTTGCTTTGATCTATGGATTTTCTGCGGCGTTATATACAACTGGTGCAAAAAGTTATACTGGACCAGCCTGTACCTTCCATTTATGACTGTGGTCATGCTTTCCTGGCACAGGTCGGACCAGCACCTTTCATCAATTGTAATACCCAAGTCCAACTCCCATCTTTCTCTCGACCTATGAATGCCCGGTTTGGATCCCTCTGACTGGAACAGGTAAAACATTGCTAAAAAAAATTTATTTCCGATCCTCATTCGAATCAGGGCCTCCATGCTACAGCAACGAGGTAAGACCATACCTGGACCTAATACGTCCCGTAGAAAATACCTTATTTGAAGATAGTGGAATGTTTTATTCGGTAAATCATATTTATTTTTAAGGTGTTCAAACAACATTAATTGCCCTTGCTCGTAACAGTTCTCTATACACCTGAACTCCATTACAGAGCCAGATGTCCAGAATCTTGTTACCCACTGTCAGTGGTATTAATTTATTCGGAGTCCAGCGCATTTTTGGTGACAGCCCCATCTTAATATCTAAATACTGTTTAATTTTGGCCCAAATACGAATCACTTGTTTTAATATGGGGCTGCACTTCTTTCCTGTCAACAATTTAATGTCCCATTTATAAATAAAATCCTCTGCTATCTTCTCGCCCACCAGATGCAGATCAATTTGTGCCCAGGATGGTACATCTCCTCCCTGAAAAAGGGAGGCAATGTATCTCGACTAAGTCGCCCAATAATTTTTTTTGAAGTCCGGCAATCTCAATACACCTAGACTATAGTCCCATGTTAATTTTTCCATAGAGACCCTTGGTACCTTACCATTCCAAAGAAACCTCCTAACCATACGCGATAACTGTTTGAAGAAACCCTGGGGCAACGGCACAGGCAATGTTTGAAAAAGATATTGGAATCTTAGCAACACATCCATTTTGATGCAGTTGACCCATTACCATCAGTGAGTGCCATCACCTCGCTCTTATCCCAATTGATCTTATACCCAGAAAGTTACCCCATAGTCCTCCAGTACCTCGTGTGGTCTAGGCAAGGAAGTCGCAGGGTCTGTCAAATATATCAGTACATCGTCAGCAAACAAGTTCATTTTGTGTTCCTCCTGGCCCACTCTATAACCTTTGATGTCTGGATCCTGCCAGATGGCTTCTGCCATCGGTTCCATAGCCAGCACAAAGAGAGCCAGTGAGAGTGGGCACCCTTGCCTACTAGATCTGGTAAGTGGGAAGGCTGGAGAGACCTGCCCATTGGTTACAACTTTCACCTTGGGTGCGTGATATAGCACCCTAATCCAGTTTTGAAAAATTGATCCCAACCCTGCCTTCTCCAGCACCTTGAATAAAAATTCCCACTGCAATCTTTTGAAGGCCTTTTCTGCATCCAAGGAGATGGCCAGACCCTTCTCATTTCTAGATTGTGCCAGATGCTTAACACTCACCAATCTGCCAATATTATCTGCTGCCTGCCTTCCCTGCACAAAGCCTGTCTGATCCTTGTTAATCATTTTTGGCAAGTTCAATGCCAATCAATTTACCAAAGCTTTGGCCAGGATCTTGTCATTGGTATTCAGCAGAGAAATTGGCCTATAGGAAATGGGCATGTGTATCCTTATTCTTCTTCAAAATCATCATAACAATTGCCACTGCAAAAGATTCCAGGAGGGACCATTTTAATCCTAGCCTGGTCTACCACGTCCATATACAAAGGCATTAATAAGTCCTTAAATTCTCGATAGAACTCAGGCGGGAAACCATCCTCCCCCGGAGACTTGCCTGTTTGCAATGCACTCAATGCTTTACCCAGTTCTTCCTCAGTAAAAGGAAGATCTAATCCTGCCTGATCCTCTGGGGTCAGGCAGGGGATGTCTAATCTGGCCAGGAACTCGTCCTCTTGATTGAGGTCCCCAGACAATTCAGATTTATATAATCCTTCATAAAATTCCCTGAAGGTCTCATTAATTTCCTTTGGTTTGTTCGAGACCTGGCCATTCCCCATTCGTATTGCATTAATTGTTCTAGAGGCTTGTTCTGGCCTCAACTGCCAAGCGAGTACATTTTGTGCTCTCTCCCCCAACTCATAATATTTTTGTCTCGACCTCATAATAGCCTTTTCCATACTATAGGCATGAAGCGTATTATATTCCAATTTCTTGTTTGTGAGAGCTCTGTAATGGACCTCTCGGCCTGATCCCTGAAAATCCTTCTCTAATTGGTTAATGTCCTTTTCCAATTCCTCCACTTCCCTCATATAATTTTTCTTGACCACCTTTGTTAACCAAATTATCTGACCCCTCAAGTACGCCTTGAGGGTGTCCCATAGAAGAAATTTATCTGTAGAGGGGCAGTTGTCCTCACAAAACTGAGTTATTTGAGATCTTATAAAGCTACAAAACTCTGTTTTTTTTCAATAGAAAAGTGTTAAGATGCCACCTATATGCCATGTCCTGCTTATCTGCCATATTTATAGTCAAGATCAGGGGGGAGTGGTCTGAGAGAAGTCTCGCTCTGTACTCAGCTTCCATGATTCTACCCTCTAAATGGGCTGAAGCCAAAAAGAAATTATTCTAGAGTAGGAATCACATTGTTTCGAGTAGAATGAGTAGTCTCTCTCTCTCTTGTATGCAGTCAACACCACAGATCTATTAAATTCAACTGCCTCATATAATCAATGGTGGCTTTCGCCACTCTAGTCCTAGTTATACATTTTGTGGACTTGTCCAATACAGAATCCTATCAAAATATTTTCACTTCCCTCTGCTAAATGTAGGGAAAAGTTCTCTATAAATTTTTCATCATCAAAATTGGGGGCGTACACATTGAATAGGGTCCTGGACTCTGAGTATATCTGACAGTGCACCATTACGAATCTACCCATTTGATCTGCAGTCACCCTCTGCACCTGCACTGGAACACTTTTCCTTACTAAAAGTGCCACTCCCCTTGCTTTTGAGCCAAATGAGGAGGATATACCCTGGCCCACCCACTCTCTTTTTAATTTTTGATGTTCCTGCTCAGTTAAGTGTGTCTCTTGAAGAAAAGCCAAATCCACCCCCATTTTTTTAATGTGTGCCAAGACCCTTTTCTGTTTCACCAAACTGTTTAAGCCGTTAACATTAAAAGAGACTACTTTTATGCTCTTAGTCATTATCCCCAGGTTCTTCTCAAGGTACGCCCTCCTTCACTACGAAACCCCACCCAACGCACCCCCAATCTCTTACTGTCTGACCTTTGGTCCATTCCACCCTAGCCACGAGAGTAAGGAAATAAAAAAAAAAACAAGGGGGAGACAAAGACAATAATTCAAATAACTGAGCAAAACAACATGAAACCAAATGCAAAAGTTATTCACAGTCATACTTCTCCTTAATCCCATACTACCTACCTCCCCCTCTCTATTTTGTTGATAACCTTCATTGATTACCAACAAACCTCTCGCACAACAGGTCATGCCACCGGCATCCATCAACTCCTTTCCCCAACTCCTGAGCTCACCAGGAAAAACTACTATTACAACTTTTCATTTGTTCCATCTAACCTCTTTCTCAACTTCTGTATTTATACAATTTAGATAACATTAAAAAAAACACCATGTTATAGTCCAAGGCATGTCTATAATCCCCCGATGGGTCAAATTTGTTACTTATTAAAACTACCGCAGGTGGTCCCCTGACTAGACTTTACATTCCCGTCGTGCTCCCCAACATGGGTAAGCCTGCGGCATATTCCTGGGCTTTTTCCGGATCTGTAAAAAATTTATTTGCTCCTTCTGGCAATGATATTTTCAGGGTGGCTGGGTACCTCAACACACATTCATATTTCTTCTGCTTGAGCAGTCTCTTAGACAGTTCAAATGCCTTCCTGGCCTTCAGGAGTGCCGAGCTAATATCTGGGTAGAAAAGGATTTTGTTCCCCTCTAACTCTAGAGGGGATCCCCTTTTCTTTGTCCTAATCGTAGAGCACGGCCTTTGTCCGGGACCAGGTTTGGGGAAGAGGGACCTGTGTGCTCTCTCCACCTCTGTTCTTTCACCCAGTATCTCCTTTCCCAACACCTCAGGGATCCAGGTTTGAAAGAAGCGCACTGGGTTCTGACCCTCCACCCCCTCCCTTAGACCCACTATTTTAATATTGTTCCACCTGCTATAATCCTTGAGGGCATCCAGATTCTTCCAGATGGTCTTCCTTTTGCATTTTATTGGACATAATATGGATATCATCTTCATTCTTATTTACTCTTTCTTCTGCCTCAGTCACCCTGCCCATTAGCCCAGATAGGGTGGTCTGGAACCTGTTAAGTTTTTCCCCAATGTCCTGGGCACTTTTGTCCACAGCTAGGAAGAGCCTGCCCTCCATCTGCCTTAGCTTGTTAATTACATCCTGCAGGGAGGTCTCTGAGCCTCCCTGCTTACTTTTCCTTAACAGTCCTTTTCCCCTGGGGCTCATAGCTTCACAGGGTCTCCCCTGGGCGTTGGACTCTTCCTCCTCTGGACTGCTGGACCCCTCTTCACTGCTGCTGGTGCTCCCTGCCTCCTCTGATCCAGCGCTGGACTCACAGGTTGCTCTGCTTCCTCTGAAGTTGTTTGCTGTTGGTACTCCCGCTGAGACTTGCAGTTTCACTCTTGGCCCACTGCAAGGGCAGAAGTAAGTTTCACTCTCTCCCTTAGTGCTGGCAGCAATGCCGGTTTCTTGTAGTTTCCTCTTTTGTCGGGCAGGTCTGTTCCCCATGGGGGTTGCCGCTGCTGCCCTGTTCACGACTTCGACGCCAACTTTACCTCGGGCCTCTGCGATCCTGCTGTGGGAGGGGGTCCCAGCCCTTTCCTTCTCTCCAGAAGCTTCCAGAGGGATTTCCCTCCGTACCTGCTGAGCATTGACGCTGGATTCATCCAGAACTTGTTCTTCCCATCTGGTGTGTTCCTCCTTTGGAGCGGCGGTTCCCATTTTAGACCCTGGGGTGGCCCCGCCATTTTCCTCACTACGAAGCATTCCAGGTTTCCCCTCTCGCCTCAGTGGTGATCCTTTCGCACTTTTGCTTGCAGACTTTCTTTTTTTTTGTCAAATTGTATTTAAAAATTCTTCTCACGTCCTTTTTTGGCGTTTTGGACTGGTCAGTTGAGGTTTTGACCTTGTTTGTAATCAAAGATCCTGGGAGCTCTCAGAATCCACCTCCTCTTACTCTCCCAACATCCCTTGACCTCAGCGGAAGCCTTTTGGACCGGTGTCTAGCTTAACTTGTAGACCCCTCTGCACCCACGTGGTAGGGTCTTCTTGAAATGGCCTGTGGATCTGCTGCTGGTAACTCCCGTGATGTTTAAATGGTCCATGCGATGTCTCTTGAGATCTCATGCAATGTTTAAATGGACTGACCATTTGCTGCTTGAGACTCCCGTGGTTTAAATGGCCCATTCACTGGATGTTTGAAACTCCCATGGTGTTTAGCTTGCCAATCGCAAGGTCTGTTAGTGATCTTAGGACAGCCTTATTCACGAATAAGTTTGATTCTATGGTTTTGAACTTGAGTTTCAATAGTTCTGAATGGGAATATTTGATAATCCCTGTCAGAGCTGCATGCAAAGTATCACCACTGAAAGGCGCCATTTTTTTCTTAATCATTCTAATCAAAGTGTCAATGCAAGGTATTTCTTAATCATTCTAAATAAACTGCCAATATTCCTGCGTTGTGGTTGAAACTAAAACTATTTTAAAACACTTTTTAGCTTTTTTTTCTTCAGAAATACTTATAGCATAGGAATAGGCAATTTGACTCTGGCCCATGTTTGTAATTAATCTAAAGGATCTTCTAATCCCACTTCATACAAACCAATCAGTGTGTCCAACTGGAAAACACAAACAGTGCTTCTCTCCATGGAGCAAAGTTTATTTCGCTTTGGCTGAAATCTGCCTCTCTCCCTTGCTCTCACTATTCATCTTCCTGTTCCCAATTTAAAACTAAATTCGTCCACTCCGATTAATCCTGCTTCCGTGACCTCTCATTCCTTAAATCTTATGGTTAAAATGATATACAATTTTCATATTTTTTTGCCACACAGAAGGAAGCCGTTCAGCCGAATGAATCTTTGCTGGTTGTCAGAGTGGTCTCATCAGTCCCATTTTTCTACTTAGAACAAGCACAGTACAGGCCCTTCAGCCAACAGTGGTGGGCCAACATAATAACCTACTCTAACAACTGACTAGAATTTCCCTACTGCATTACCCTCCATTTTTCACAGTTCCAATTATTTCCGATTCTCCATGCATATCTATCAACTCACCCCGCCCGGTTCTTCTACATTACGGATATTTCACTGTGACAAATTAACTTCCGAGTGTGGCTAAGGAATGCGAGATGAAACCAAAGCACTCTGGGGAAAAGCCATTCAGTCATGGGGAGTAGGTGTAAATCTCAAAGAGACAGTGATGGACATCAGGCTTGAACCCAGCTCACTGGAGCTTTGCAGGAGTAGCACCCACTACTGTGACGCTGTATACCCTCATTAATGAGACAGATATCCTGTCACCTTCGCTGTGCTCCTTTCAACCTGCCTTTCAATTAGCCTATAAGGCAATAAGATAGATCCTTAATTCTGGCATTTAAATCAATTGAAATTAATTCCTTTTTATTCAGACTCCTTCTTGCTTTTTGCTCATATCTTGATGAGGGGCTCAGGTCAAAAACATTGGTTATAATGGGCGGCACAGTTAGTGCACCGCCTTTACAACGTCAGCAGTCAGGACCGGTCCGGGGTTCAAATCCCGCGCTGTCCGTGAGGAGTTTGTATGTTCTCCCCATGTTTTCTCTGGTTTCCTTCCACCATTCAGAACATACCGGGGGTATAGGTTAATGGGGTGTAAATTGGGCGGCACAGACTCATGGGCCGAAATGGCCTGTTATGTACTGTATGTTTAAATTTAAAATTTTAATTAAAATGTAAAATTTAACATCCCTTTGCTTCCAAAGGACGCTGTGTGACCTGCTGAGTTTCTACAGAACTTTTTCAGATTTTTTTTTTACGATTTCAAGAGAACATACATGACATCACATACAACCCTGAGATTCTTTCTTCCTGCGGGCCAGGCAGAATTACTACCTATTGGTAGTGCAAAAAAAAATTGTACACATGTAAACAAAGAAAGAAGTAAAGGACTGACTGAGCAATACAGAGAAGAAAAAAAACACAATTAAGTCAGGCAGCATGGTTGGTGTACTGGTTAGCACCAAGCCTCTACAGCACCAGCAATTGGTACCGGGGTTCAAATCCTGCACGGTCTGTAAGGAGTTGGTACATTCTTCCCGTGTCTGCGTGGGTTTTCCCCGGGGGCTCTGGTTTCCTCCCACCATTCAAAAATGTACCGGAGGGTGTAAGTTAATTGATTATAAATTGGGCAGCACAGATTCATGGGCCAAAATGGCCTATTACTGTGCTGTACATCTAAATTTAAATTTTAAAAGTAAGAGTCCTTAAATAAGTCCCTGATTGAGTTTGTTGTTGATGAGGCTGATGGTGGAGGGGGAGCCACTGTTCCTGAACCTGGTGGTGCGAGTCTTGTTGCTCCTAGACCTCTTTCCTGATGGCAGCAGCGAGTGGTGATGTCTATCCTTGACTGCTGCTGCTCTCAGATGGCAGCGTTCCCCATTGATATTCTCTATGGTGGGGAGGGTTTTGCCTGTGATGTCCAGGGCTGCTTCCACTACCTTTTGGAGGGCTTTATGCTTTGGGGTGTTCTTCTGTACATTGCATATAAATTTCTTTGTCTGAGACTGAGACTGGGACAGTGGAAAGGTTACTCACTAGGCCCTTTCAAATTGTCTTGTAATTTGTCAGGCAATTTACTAGGTTAAAGACCCAGGTACAGGGTTATTTGAAAGGGCTGAACCAGCCAAGCCCAGTCAAAATCCTCCCAAGTCCTAGACTTACCTCACAGGTGGTCAGGGAACCCAGTAAAACCTACCCAGGCATCCTCCTCCGTCTATAATACAATTCCGATGATCTAAAATTGAATTCTCCAAAATCATAATTTATCCAAAAAAATTTAAAAAATTTTGGATAAATGAGGATATCTGAAACGAATCAGAAGTCCTCATTTATCTGAAATATTTTTGGAACCAAACTGACCGGGGATGTCGGACTGCCGGCGGCAGCGGTGACCTTGGGCTCCCGGCAGGAGTAGAGTCCTTGGTGGGGAGGTGTCAGTGATCGGCAGTGGCCAGCAATTTTTTGGTAAGAATTAAACATCAGTTTAATGCTTAAAAAGCCTTCCCTTGTGTGTGGTTGTTTAAACACTGTTAAAAGTGATTTGCTGTTGCTACTGGGCTGATTTTTAAAAATTATCAGTTCTCCGAAAAAAACGTTTATCCGAAATAGGCCGGGTCCCGACCATTTTGTATAATCTGTATTTGAAAGGGGAAATAGCTCACCCAGTTATTCTGGCACTTTAAACAGAAAGGGAGCAGAAAGAATACAGGGAAGAGGGGATCTCTGTGGCTGCGTGACATCATTCACCACATCGTCACAGGGGCAGGATCTCCATAAATCACTGGATTGGTGATTGGAAAGGTAGGTTAGGCTGCTATTTGAAAAGTGCAGGAGGCACACAAGTCCCAGTCATCTCACCCTGGTCCCAGGAGGGCTACACTGTGCTGCAATTTAAAACATCTACTGTGAATCTAACATGTGTAGGATCAGTGAAAATTTTATGTCAAGGAATAAAAAGTGGAAGTATAACTGAAAACTTCTTGTTTGGGAACACACATTTTTGAGCAAGTATCAATAGAGATTATGGAGATAATATTTGGGGAAAGAACAGAAACTGGGTCAGGTAGAGAAAAAGTGTGTGGGGTGCACAGAAATACTCTACCCAACACTCAAGGATGATCCAACCTTTCATTTTCCACTATTTTTCTGCATTAATCATGGTGTCATGCAAGGCAAAATAAAACTTTGGAAAATAAACCAAAAATGTTTTACATATTTATTTGGTTGTTGTTGAGCAATTACATAAACATACAATGGTAAGTTGCAACTTAAAGTTTAGAATTGTACTAGCTCTAAAGAATTCCCACAAGACAATGAACCTGTCCAAATTTAAAATCGAATTCGTAATGATCGCATTGGTGGTGGCCAGCAAGTGCATAGCAGTTACCTGGAAATCTGACTCCTGCCTGAACATTACGCTCTGAAACATGGAAATGCAAAGCTGTGTTCCCCTGGAGAGAATTGCTTACAACCTAAGAAAAATGTATAACACTTTTTTTAAAATTTGGCCACCATACTTAAATTCCATAGGAGCACAATTATAGTGTGGGCCATTTGTGCCTTGCTGCCCTACGTTCCCTGTCTATCGCTCAGTCAGTGGGGGAGGAGGAGTTCCATCCCAACCCAACCAGGAAAAGTCAAGAACCTGATCACTGGCCATCGTGTCGTGACAAACCCATAAAATCCTGATATATGTCTTATACCATTGTCGTGAGTGTCTTAAATGTATGTAACTGTGGTTAGTTAAGTGTTAAATGTTGAGAGTGGCAGGTGGGGAGGGAGGGGGATGAAAAGAGCTTGAATTCTGTAGAAATTTGAAATCTAGTCAACTGTGCACGCCACGTCACTCAATGGTGTTTCAGGACACATGTGACACGTTCTCCCTTTCTTCCCAGAATTTAGCAGGAGAGAATTGGAGGAGAATGAACAGATCAGTGCTTTCACATCCATTGAGGGTCCACTTCAGAATGAAGGGATTATTATTATAGCCTGATGTTCTTCCTGTGACTACATATGTACATCAATCTGAGAGAGTGGTGTAAAGGGCTGAATTATTATGAGGACAAGACAAGGATAATGCTCCAAAAAACCTAAAACTTTCACTCCTGCACCATTTCTCCAGCAGCTCATTCACCTTTTACTGGCCTCCAATTTCCGTAGTCACTGGGATCTGTCACTGGGACAATACACAACATTGCTGGAAGTGCAGCAATTCGCACAACACTATTACAGCACCAGTGACCTGGATTCGAATCTGGTGTGGTCTGTAAGGAGAATGTTCTCTCCGTGTCTGCGTGGGTTTCTTCTGGGTGTTTCAGTTTCTTCCCACCCTCAAAACTTACAGGGGTTATGGGTTAATTCAGGTATTTGGGGGGACACGGGCTCATGGGCCGGAAGAGCCTATTATTATCTAAATTTTAAAAAAACAGCAGGTCATGCAAAATTCATGGGAAGCAACAGGCAGTTGATATTTCGGGCCTCATTTCTTCATCAGGAATGCCAGCATTCCAGCATTTACCCAAATAAGAAGGTGGAGGAGGGGAAGGGGAAGGAGCACAGGGTAATAGGTGAATATAGGTTGATTGGGGAAGGAACAGAGGTGATGGATGAGGGCACAGAAAGATGCTGTTTGATAGAGGGAAGGGGGGGGGGGGTTCTGTTTCTTAAACCCTTTGTAGATCTGCTGACCCACATCCCATTTTCTGCCTATCTCCTTGGTACTAATATGGACTGATTGTTCCTTCGGCTCCTCCAGAACCTCATGTAGCCAGTCAGAGATATGCTCTGCCCTGGAATTAAGGAAGCAACATACTATCCTGGAGTCACTTCCATGACCACAAAAACATGTTATGTTTTTACACATGCAGCTTCTGGCTCACGAACCCGTGCCTCCCAAATAGACCATTTAACCTACAATGTTCATACATTTTTGAAAGGTGGGAGGAAAGCAGAGCATCTGGACAAAACCCCCTCAGACAGAGGGAGAATATCCATATCCTTACAGAGTGCCGGATTTAAACCCGGGTCCTTGGTGCTGTAAAAGAACTTAACCATGAAGCTAACCGTGCCGTCCCTAACTAACCTGTCTGTCCCCTGAACTACAGCACCCTCAGCTTTTGTCTCTGGTAGGAGCAAATGAGACAATGGCATTCCTTTTTCTCTAAAGGGAGCCCTGATGACATCCAGGAGTGGCAGTAGTCCAAAGTGGAGCACAGGCCTCAATGTTAGGAGGCATTTTGACACCACGGGCTTGTCTTGCTTTCGGCTTTTGCCACTGTGGACACAAGAGACAGATTTTAAACAAAACCTCTCCCATAAAATGGAACCGCTCTATGCATTTGTCCCTGCTGAAAGAAAAAGAAAAAAAATTCTCCCAGACCAAAGTGTAGATAGCACCTGCTGAGAGCCCCAGCCCCTGCATTCTTCCTCCACCACTCATCAAACTGGATTGTTTAGGTAATTTAAGCAGACACATTTACACCGGAAGATAAAATGGAAGCCAGCAACAAATTGATCATTATTTAATTATGATTGTAATTCTTTTTTTTCATTTTTTATAAAGAAAATTAGCAAAATCCACCCTGGTTCTCGTGCTGGTCTTCGGAGTCCACTATGCTGTGTTTATTGGTGTGCCCGTAACCTCCACTGGATTGGCTTGGGAAATTAGGATGCACCTGGAACTTTTTTTCAATTCGTTTCAGGTACGATCATTTTCTTGTAAGGGTAAAATAATGTACCGTTTTTGAAGCCCAAGTTTGTGCTGCTTTTGGTCAATGAGAAAAGGAACATCCGCTCTACCTTTGAATTAGTGATGGAAATAAACAACTCAGTGCTTTTACTGCAGGAATGTGCTGACCACCATGCTCCCAGTTACACCAATATCCCCATATTCCATCAACTCCTCCAGCAATGACAGACAAGCAGTCATTAACCTACCAACCCACACACGTCTTTGGAAAATGGAAGGAAAGTGGAGCACCCAGGGAAACAAGATTGGGTCAGAGGGAGAATCTGCAGACTTAGCCACATAGAGCACCGAAGATCAGGGTGGAATCTGGATGGTCGTTTGGACAGCATAACGGTTTAATATTTTATAAATAGCCAAGGAAGAATAAATTCTCATGTTTCGTGCAATAATAATGTATTTAGAGCAGGATGGTAAACAAATCTTGGCAAAAGATAGGTCATACAATTTCAACAAGAATTAACTTTATTGCTCTAGTCTATCATGCAGATTCCTCAAAGATTCCAAAGGTTGTGTTAAACATATCAAAACATCATCTGCAAACAAATTTATTTTAAATTCATCAGATTTCATCTTAATACCTTTAATATTACTATCTTGATTCATCATTCAAGCCAAAGGTTCAATAATCAATGCAAATAGAGCTGGTGACAAAGGGCAGCCTTGCTTAGTCGATCTAGTTAACGTAAAAGATGAAGATACCTGTCTATTTGTTTCAAAATAAGCTTTTTCCTTTTACATTTAATAATCAACTTTTGAGGTTGTGGGATCAGAAAGGTATTAAATTGGTAGAAGATTGTTATGAAGCAGGATATTTTATTTCATTTCAATGAATGAAAGAGAAATATGACATATCTTCTTTTCCTATTATCAAATTAAAACATTGTTGAATCATTTTGGGTGTACATTACGGATACCTAGATGGTCTAAATTTGAAATTTTACTTACTGATGGTGGCAAGAAAGGATTTATATCTGAGATGTATGCTTTATTACAGAATAAAATGCTTAAGCTGGATGTTTATAAATCTAAATTAAAATGGGAAAAAGATTTGTCTGTATCTATTTCTCAGGATAATTGGGTGAATTTATGTGAGGACAGTATGACTAAAATTGTAAATGTAAGGTATTGATTGGTTCATTATAATTTTCTTCATTGATTATATTTAAACCCAGAGAAATTAAGGAAATAAGTTTATTTCTTTGGATTTATGCTTTAGATGTCATAAGGAAGTTGGTTCCTTTTTACACTCTACTTGGCTATGTGACACGGTGAAACCTTTTTGGAATGGATTTAAGGAACTTTTAGAAGCTATTTTTAAATTGAAAATTCCATTTGATCCTTTCGTATTTTTGTTGGGTTATATTAAGAAATTGAGTTTGGAGTTAAAATAAAATAAATTTCAAATTGCTTTTTTAAGATTGGCTTTAACTGTGGCTCATTAAATGTTTGGCAATTACCTGGAAAAACGAGACTAATTTGAGTGTTCAGAGATGTCATTTGGAAATGAGATATTGTATTCTTTTGGAAAAGATAACATATAATTTACTTAATAATTATTCCTTTTTTGTTAAAACTTGGAGCCCGTATTTGGAATAAATGGGGCTGAATTATTAATCTTCTTTCCACGCATTGATGGTGCTGCTCCGAACCATGGCAAATAATTGATTGAGAGTTTTATGTTATGTGATTTCCTTTCTTTTCTTCTTCCTTTGGGGTAGTTTAGAGGGGGTGGGGAAGAGAGGATGGGTTAGGGTAGGGGGGTGTGGGGCTGTAGGGTTTTTTATTTACATAAAAATGTCATGTATGTATTTAGTTGTTTTAAATTGTATCCAAATATGCTTAACCATGATTAAATAAATAAAAATTAAAATAAAAATTAACTTTATAATATTAACTGAACAAAACAAACAAGGTTGAGATTTGAGGTTGCAGTATATCCTTAGATTTTAAGTGATTCAAGAGTTTAGGGAATCAAATAAGAAGTGGTGTTGAGACTGAGATCAGATTAGGCATGGTGTGGGAAGCTCTCAGGTTATATTGCCATATTCTTCCATCAGTTTTACATCTGGTTTTGTTTAAGAGCTTGAATGGTTTATCATCACATGTACCAAGATACAGTGAAAAGTTTTGAATTGCATGCAATCCAGGCAAGTCAACCCAGTACATCAGGTAGTGCATAATAAAACAAAAGTGCAGGGAGGAATGTTCTAAGTCAAAAAAATGTAGGGCGTAGTGTTACAGAGACAACATGCAGGATATGCAGAAAAGTACAGTCAAAACAGTGCAGGGGCATAATCCTTTACCAATGAGAGGTCCAGTTCAAACTCTGATTACAAATAAAATTTCGATCAATGCTTACTCCAATCATAAAATCACCCTTGGTTAGTAAATGATAGAATCAAAGAAGCATCATCCTGAATAGAGATCATTGCTTTATGGGTGTTTTAATGTGAATGTGCATTTAGGGTTTATTACCACTGACACTCATTTCCAAAATCACTTACATGTACAGGGGACAGAGACACTTTCTGAAACTTACAGAAAACAGTTTTCATTTCTTTGCAGAACCTGGCCTCCCCATGAACAAAAGAGAAGGAAGAAAGAGACCCTTAATGCTAATTTCGAGTCTGTAACTTTTGTAAATCCTTTTTTTCAATGCACAGGGTACAGCAAGATTGATAACATCCCTGCAACAGAGCTGCAGGGCCTCAGAGTTAGAGATGCAACTTTTGAATTCATTTATAGTGCTGGTAGCCATCTGACAAAATGTCCAGTCCAGAAAAAGCAAAGACAAATCTACCCAATTACCACCCCATCCGACTTATCTTCAGACTGAAGTGTTGGAAGGTGCTATTGACGGGGTCATCAAGTACAACTGCACAAAAACATACTTAGTTTAATTTCTGAAAGGCTCACTTGGCTCCAGATCTTAGCAAGGACAGAAGGGCTGAATTCTAGATATGTTAAGGATGCCCATGCCTATGTGTTTCTTGCACAGATGTGGTGTTTCATAAAGTCCTCTTTATATTTTCAAATTTATGCAAACCCTGCCATGGAAAAATATTTTTGTCCTTGATGTTCTGCTTCTATTTTTGATTGATGTTATATGTCGATCGTTCTAAACTGTCGTGTGGGTCTGTTGTTTGCAGGGATTCTTTGTTGCTATCATCTACTGTTTTTGTGCTGGAGAGGTAAGTCACCTTTTTAAATTTTTTAAAGCCTCAGCAAGATTGCATTGATCATTTTCTTCCTGGGTGAAAATTTCATTTCCCCCATCCAGCACATTAGACATCATGTATGGAGAGGGGAAAACAACATTGATATTTCAGGTCTAGAAAATAAAGCAGTACATCACAGGAACTAAAACTTTGCTTGTCATGATCAGCATCTATCTATCCCTGCATATTCATATGTCTACCTAGAAACTTTAGGTCTAGCATTGTATTTGCTCCAATCAATATCCCAGCAGCCCATTCTAAGTAGCTACACTCACACCTCTTAAATTTTCACCCCTTTCCTTAAATGTCCTTCAGTATTTGACATTTCAACCTGGGAAAAAGATTCTGACTGTCCATCCGATCAATGCCTCTCATAATTTTATTTACATCCATCAGGGAATATTAGCCTGTGCAGTTAACTATTTCTCTTTACACACACACTGCCTGGTCTGTTCCCAGAATTTAAAAAAAAATCTTTCTGGAGTCACCTAGAGGTCAAATTGTAAGGGTGTCTTTCATAAACTAAATGGAGTTTTTCCATAATCTAGTGGATCCCTGATGACTTATTATGCAAGATTTATCTCACAATAAATTTGAATTTCCCAGCTACTGAGGTGGAGAGGGATTCTGTGGCATGGTTAGCGTAGTAATTTCATCCCTCCTAGCCTGTGCCAAATGATTATGCTGTCTAATCCCATTGATCTGCACCTATTCCATATTCTTCCATACTCCTCCCATTCATGCACCTGTTCAAATTTTTCTTAAATGTTAAAATTGAGCCCACATTCACAACTTCAGCTGCTAGCTCATTCCACACTCCCACCACTCTCTATGTGAAGAATTTCCCCTTCATGTTCCACCTGAACTTCTTCGCTTTCACCCTTAACCTATGTCCTCTGGTTTGTATCTCTCCGAACCTCAATAGAAAAAGCCAGTAATACCTCTGTCAAATCTTCCCTCATTCTTCTATGGTCCAGGGAATAAAGTCCTAACCTGTTTAACCTTTCACTGTTCCTCAAGTTCCAACAACATCCTGACAAATCTTCTTTACACTTTTCCAATTTTATTAATATCTTTTCCTGTAGTTAAATGACCAAAACTGCATACAACACTCCAAATTTGACCTCACCAATGTCATATACAACTTTACTATAACATCCCAACTCCTGTACTCAGTACTTTGATTTATGAAAGCCAATGTCCTAAGTGCTCTCTTCACTACCCCATCTACCTGTGATGCTACTTTCAGGAAATTATGCATCTGCATTCCTATCTCCATCTGTTCTTCTGTACTCAGTGCCTACTGAACACAGTGTATGTCCTACCTTAGTTAATCCTCTCACAGTGCAACACCTTACACTTGTCAGCATTAAATTCCACCTCCCATATTGTAGTCCATTTTTCCAGCTGCTCCAGACCCCTCTGGAAGCTTTGAAAGCCTTCCTCGCTGTCCACTACCCCTCCAATCTTAGTGTCATCTGCAAACGTGCTGATCCAATTTACCACATTATCATCTAGGTTGTCTAGATGACCAACAACAATGGATTCAGCATCAATCCTTGAGGCACAGCACTAGTCATAAGCCTCCAGTCAACTACCACTCTCTAACTTCTCCCACAAACCAATGTCTAATCCAATCTACTACCTCATCCTGAATACCAACAACAGAACATTCTTGACCAATCATCCATGTGGGACCCTGTCAAAGGTCTTAATGAAGTCCATATATACAACATCCACAGCCTTTCCTTCATTAACTTTCCTGGTAACCTCTTTGAATATCTCTGATGGATTAGTGGGTAGGTTGTGTTTGACCAACACAAAAAATACATACAAGATCTTCCCCATCTCTTTGGTTCCATACACAGTTGGCCATTCTGATATTCAAGGGATTAATTTTGTCCCTTACTATCCTTTTGCTCTTAATATGCCTGTAGAAACCCTGAGAATTTTCCTTCACATGGTGATCTCATGTCTTCTTTTAGACTTTCTGATTTCTTCCTTTTCTCTTGCATTTTGTTTACTCCTCATGTAAGTCATGTGCTTCTTGTTGTCTATACCTGCTGTTCACAGGCCATTTCATATCAGGCCTCTGCCTTGAGGCTGGCTACTGGAGCGGATGGAAAACTAAGAACTTACCTTTCAGACAGCAGCCCTAAAAGGCTGCTCCAGCATCCCATTCATATTCAGAGGTGCCTCATAACACCCTCCAGATCCAACAGAGGCGGGGCGACTGGTGACATAGCACCACCTGTCATAATTACATGGTAGACCAATGGCTGTCTCCCCTACCCATAATCCCCAGGCAGCTGGAACCGCTCTGTGATTCCCAGAACCATTCCTGCTGCATGGGGGATTATGGATAGGGAAGACAGCCATTGCTCTGCTGCATTTTGACCCACCGAGAGTGGCCCCAAAGGCCAAAGCAGCCCCGTGTGGCTGTCTCAGCCTGCACCGGCGACCCCCTGCTGCCCTGCCAGCCCTCGCTGCCCCATTGGCCCCTGCTGCCCGACAGTCCCCGCTGGCCTGACTGCCCTTGTTGCCTCCACTGACAGCTCCCACTGCCTCTGATTTGGAGGGAGGGAGAGGGATGAGTGGGGAGATGGGTTGCAGGCTGACAGCATTCCTCAGCTCCACCCATATAGCCTCAGTACATGATCCCTCTCAACTGTCCTGATGGGCAATATCACTCCTCCCCCTTTCATCCTACCTGCTCTATCGCATCTGAAACAATATGTAATCTTAACATCATCTTTATCTGGTCTGGCACTCTGTTTCCCATCTCCCTACAAAGCGAGTTTAAACCCCCCAGAGCAACACCAACAAGCCTTCAAGCAAGGATATTAGTCCCCCTCCAGTTCAGATGCAACCCTCCCCCAAACCCTCTTTGCTGGTACAGGTTCCACCTTCCCTGGGAGAGAGCCTAATGATCCAGAAATCTGAGGCCCTCCCTCCTGCTCCATGTCTTCAGCCATGTGTTAAGCTTCATTATCCTCCTATTTCTAACCTCACTAACATGTGGCACAGATAGCAATCCTGAGAGCACAACCCTGGAGGTCCTGTCCTTCTACTTAGTGCCTAACTCCTTGAACTCTTTTTGCAGGAGCTCTTCGCCTTTTCTACTCACATTATTGATCCCAAAATAGACTACAAAATCTAGCTGCATACCCTCTCTCTTGAGAATGCCATGAACTCTATCCAAAATACCCCAGACCCTTGCACCTGGGAGGCAACATATCATCTAGGATTCTCGATCTCCTCCACACAACCTCTTATCTGTTCCCCTCACTTTCAAATCCCCTAACAGTATAGATCACCTCTTCTCTTTCCTCTCTTTTTTAGCCACATGGCCAAACTCTGACCATATATTTGTTATTGAGGGCCACAGCAGTCCCCTACACTGCCTGCCCTCTTGCCCTCTCCTGACAGTCACCCAGCTATCTTCCTCCAAGATGTGACTGCATCCTTGTAACTCTATTCTATCACTCCCTTAGCCTCCTAAGTGATCTGAAGTTCATCCAACTCCTGCTCCAATTCCCTAACACAGTTTATAGGGAGCTGCAGTTGGATACACTTCTTACAGATGAAGTTGTTAGAGATACTGTTGGCTTCCCTGACTATCCACATTCTGCAAGAGGAACATGTCTCTGCTCTGACTGCCATTCCGCTGTCTATGAAATAGCAAAAAAATTGAAAACCCCATCCTTTTGTTTCTCAACTCCTGCATCACCTCTGCTCACCAGCCTCTCAAGCCAAAGCCTCAAATTCCCCCTCTTACACTGGCCACAGGGGTCACTCCACTTAAGCTTCCCTTCCCTTCAATGGCTGCAGCTAATTAGCCAATGGAGAAATGTAAACCTTTCCCGATGATTTTTAAACACTCCTCGTTCCAAGTCTCGCTCTTGCAGTTCCTGATGTGAAACAAACAAGCACTTCCCGTTGCTTTTTAATCTCTCCTCTTATCCCATGCCTCACTCTCGCAGTTCCATGTTTATGAACGATTACAGTCACAGCTGGTACCAGCTGGGGAGTGGTGTCCTGCATGAGATCCAAGTCAGGGCAAAACAAAACTGATTGAGCTACTGTGCTGATATCTAATCAGCTCTAATGCTGCCTGCAGCTCTTTGCTGACCATCAGACTTTTCTGCACTCGACCTGCCTGCATCAGTGTCATATCCCTCTGTGCCTTGCTTGTTCAAGTATCAGATGCCTCTTGAATGTTGTTTCTGTTCCTCCCTCTGCCACCTCCCCTGGAAACGTTGAAGATACCAACTACTAGTTCTGTGAAAAATGTACTCGTCCGATCCCCTTTCAACCTCCCACCATGAACCCTTTGCCCTCTCAACTCAAACCTATGGCCTCTGTGCCCTACACAGCTTAATTTTGGTCTATTATTGTGGAATTTGAATTCCACATTTGGCTTCCAGCCCACTCGAGATTTTATCAGGTGTCTTGCTGCCAATGTACACCAAAAGAACGTGCATCATAACCAGCAATCAGTTCGGGAGACAACATGTCATCACCATGTTTGGGTGAAAATGCTCAGACAAATGTGCTGGTGGAAATGTTGGGCAATGCTATCTGCTTCCCTACCCATCAAACTGCACACCAAACCATTCTCCCTACCCCTACAAATCCCCAGCCCCAAACTCACCCCATTGTGTCAGGGTTATTCAGTTCATAATATCAAATGTAGACAAATCATCGCAGAACAAGATCTGCAACTGAGGTCAGTGTACAGACAATAAACGCCGAATTAGAGCGTGTTTATCCACATTATTACCATGGCAGGCTCCAGCTTCAAGTCAATGTTAATTTTGTTCAGTAGTTCCCAATCTTTTTCGGCCTGCCGTCCCCTTGGCCTCCAGGCCCCATCCTGAGGGAAGGGATTAGTGGTGGCACTGAGAGAGGGGTTGGGGGGTTAGTGTCGGTGCTGAGTGGGGGGGGGGGGGGTTAGTGTCAGTGCTGAGCAGGGGGATAGTGACACCAGTAGAACGTGGCAGCCACCAAGACCAACTGTTGCGAGAACACCTTGTCGCTGATTATTTTGTTCACTACAGCTACCCGAGTCTGGCCAGAAAATTACTACACTGGCTTTGTTAAACTTCATTCAACAGACTGAATAATAATAAGACTGAAGGTTCTGAACACTCCCTTTTTCCTCACTACCCCGGCCAGCCCCTTTTCCCTCACCACCCCCTTTGATCTTTCCACCGCCCACAGTGAGTGGGGGGGGGGGGAATGGAGAGGCTGCAGCGCCCACTTTGAGAATTACTAATTTAGTACAATGTAATTCAATGTTCATTTTCTGAAGGTTCAGACAGAAATTAAAAAGTTGTGGATGAGATGGAACCTTTCCTTGGAATGGACTGGGAAAACAAGCTGTGGTACTTACAGATATGCCTCGGCGCTAACCAACCTGACCAACAGCTCTGCCAGCCAGGATCAGGTGACTGGGCGTTTGTCATTGTCCACTTGCAAATTCCTCAAGGACGGAGCCCAGCAAGAAAACTGTCAGTTAACCTTACCCGGGTGTGTCAGAAGCAGCTCTGACCCAGAGAGCATGCAGGCCTCCATTCCCGAAGAAGCTAATGAAAATGAAAATAAAGAAGATATAATTTACCTTAAAGTGTCCTCAAGGCTGAATAGAGGCCATGAAGGAGCAATGTGAAGTGTGATAGGATTAGAATGAAATGAAACTTTGCTCCAACAAAATTCTTGCGTATTGATGAGAATTTTCCAACAAAAGGGATAGAGTACTTTGGTGACAGGGCAAAACTATTCCAGCATGACCATTTTGTTTATTTTGTGTTATTCCACTCCAATCCTGTACATAAATGGTTCAGATTTCACTTTGATGTTGTTTTACCATGCTGGTACTGCTTGATGATGTGTGACAGGTAGAAAATTATTTTTCTTGTCTCATCTATTCCACAAAAGGTTCTAAAATAAGAACAATACAGCATATGATTGTACAAAAAAAATGATGCTGTATCCTCTTGGATGTACATATATAACTAATATTTCTTAATTTTCTTGGCTCCACTTGTTGACGTGAGGCAGAGGATTTAAATGTCTCTGTGTCTTAAGCTTGTGACTGTGTGTCATTTCAATTCCTCTTCCCATTCTTACACCAACCTCTTAGACCTGGACCTCATCCTTTGCCAGCCAAGGCTCATCACAAACTGGAAGAATGACATTAAGTTCTGCTTCCATCGCCAACATCAAAATGGTATCAACTCCAAATTTTTCAGTTTCAAGTAAACCTCTCCCCTGTGGTTCTTTTGCACTCCTACTTGTCCAACTGGGTTTTCTCTCTCCTTTGTTGCCCTTTTCTATTTTTTTCATCCCTCCTCCCAACTTGTTACTTAGACTTTCCCACCTGGTTCCATCTGTCAAGCACCCACATGTCTATTTACCTGGGTTTCTTCTTCCTTGGTTCACCTTTCCCGTTCCTCCCCGTCTGGTTCCATCTGTCCATCATCCCTCCTTTATCTGATTCCTCCCATCATGTCTCATGTCTATTCACAGACTACCCTCTACACTCTCAGTCCTGATGCAGGGTCTTGACCTGAAACATTGATCATCCTATTACCTCCACCTTGCTCAGCAAAAATCAATGAAAATTTCTTATTGGGACAGGAGGCCCAATAAGCCAGAAGTTTAATAGTGTCACTCATTGTGGAGAAAGTGGAAGGAAGGAAAGAGGACGAAAAAAATCAAGAAAGAAAAAATAATTCTTCTAAAATTATCTGTAACGATAAAAACATTTGAAGGAGTGAGTCTCTGAATCTTCAGCTTTCCAGTGATGGAACCTTGTATGTTGATAATGATAAGTATACAGAGCCGTTGTCATACCCACACTCCTGTTCGGCTCCGAATCATGGGTCCTCTACCGGCACCACCTACGGCTCCTAGAACGCTTCCACCAGCGTTGTCTCCGCTCCATCCTCAACATCCATTGGAGCGCTTACACCCCTAACGTCAAAGTACTCGAGATGGCAGAGGTCGACAGCATCGAGTCCACGCTGCTGAAGATCCAGCTGCGCTGGATGGGTCACGTCTCCAGAATGGAGGACCATCGCCTTCCCAAGATCGTGTTATATGGCGAGCTCTCCACTGGCCACCGTGACAGAGGTGCACCAAAGAAAAGGTACAAGGACTGCCTAAAGAAATCTCTTGGTGCCTGCCACATTGACCACCGCCAGTGGGCTGATAACGCCTCAAACCGTGCATCTTGGCGCCTCACAGTTTGGCGGGCAGCAACCTCCTTTGAAGAAGACCGCAGAGCCCACCTCACTGACAAAAGGCAAAGGAGGAAAAACCCAACACCCAACCCCAACCAACCAATTTTCCCTTGCAACCGCTGCAATCGTGTCTGCCTGTCCCGCATCGGACTTGTCAGCCACAAACGAGCCTGCAGCTGACGTGGACTTTTTAACCCCTCCATAAATCTTCATCCGCGAAGCCAAGCCAAAGAAGGAAGATGTATGGCACCCATAATAGATTACTCTTGATCTGACATGAGTCCACAATCAGTGATAGTCGTAGCAGGGATCAGCGTATTCACATTATCATTAACATCTCCTTCTCTGTGACCATTTCCTCTCTCCTGATCCTGTCAAAACAAATGCTTGATGAAGGGTTCAAGTCTGAAATGTTGTTTGTGGATTTTTATACACTGCTTGACCTGCTGAGTTTCTCCAACATGGTTACTTCAACCACCATGTCTGCAGACTTCTATGTTTTACTTAAGGTAAATTCTCTGCAGTATCTTTGGCTTGGCTTCGCGGACGAAGATTTATGGAGGGGTAAATGTCCACGTCAGCTGCAGGCTCATTGGTGGCTGACAGGTCCGATGCGGGACAGGCAGGCACGGTTGCAGCGGTTGCAGGGGAAAATTGGTTGGTTGGGGTTGGGTGTTGGGTTTTTCCTCCTTTGTCTTTTGTCAGTGAGGTGAGGTGAGGTAAATTATTATTGTCAGTGATCGCAGTCAGAGTCATACAGTGCGTAAACAGGGCCTGGCAGCCACACACTAATACCATTTACCAGCACTTGGTTCATAGCTTTCTACGTCTTGGCAAATTCAAGTGCTCATCCAGATACTTTAAATACAAGTATAGCATATGACCATATATATATATTTATGTATATACAATCAGATGAATCAACATTTCTCTGGACCATGTGCAGTACACACCACATAATATCCACATTTATACATAAAGATAGAATTTAAAATAAACATATATAAATATTTTGGATTGATTTACTTTTAAATCTTGTGAGCCTATCTTCCTCCATCAACCATTCAGAGTCTGCTCCAGATGGCAACCATATTTTGAATGAAATAAAATCCACAATCCCCTATAAACATTCCGTTAAACTGATTTATTCAGCCTTGCTTCTGCTTTCGTCTTTTTTTCAACACCATTCCCCTCTGAATCACTCCTCTCCATCATTCCCCCCCCCCCAACGAGAACCCAGTCTTCATTAGTTCAAATTTGAATCGGCCAATTAGTACTACACTTGTAAAAATATTCATTAAAAAGATGTTATTAAAAAAATAAAGAATTGCATAAAAAAACTAAAGTACAATTTGTTCTTTTAAAGTACAAGTCAACAAGATTAAGAATACTGACACAAATCTGTCTCAACACAGCAGAAATGAAAGTAGAAAATATGTCCAGAAGGGAATTTGAAACACCACATCCTACAAAATGATAATTCTTAATCAGGAAGGATATTTAATCTTGTAAAGTTGGAGCTGTCTGCATTTAAAGATATTATTAATTATAATGCAACTACTTATAAACTACAGGGAATGTGATTTGTACTTCTGATATGCAGTAAAACCATCTTCATGTACTCTTTGAGAAAAGAAGCATTGAAATTAAAGTCTGTGATAAGTTAATAAAAATATGTGTGCCATTTACAGATTAAATTGTTATTTTTTCTTATTAAAGCAATTTACACTAGTAATCCAAGGGTCTACATTTTTGTAACTCGGACTGGTATCTGGTCTGTGTGAGAAAATACTACTTCCAAATTGGCATTTCTGTTTTTTTAAATTTAGACATGCAGCACGGTAACAGGCCATTTTGGCCCATGAGTCTGTGCCACCCAATGAACCTACAGCCCCAGTACATTTCAAATGGTGGGAGGAAACTGGAGCCCCCGGGGAAACCCCACACAGACACGAAGAGAACGTACTTTCTTGTATAATGATTACCCTTCAGAAGGACATCACTGGCATTGCAATCAACTGAGATAATTGACATCATTGAATGATTTCTCCGTCTTACTATATCTTCAGTATTTATTCCCACCACCAATGGAGTATCGTAACTGGATGACTATCTTTAACAGAACCACCATTAGAAACTTACAGTTCAAAGCCTTCCAAGTTCTATCTTTCAAAGGTTTATGAGGGTTCATACATTTTGCCATGCATCACGTGATTTAGAAACAAATGTATAGTTCTCCATCAATGAAAGAGCTTTTCAATGATCTTTGATGGCTGATTAAGCTGTACCATCCATCTTAGCCAGCTGTCAAACCAGGCACAAACTATAGATGTTTCAAAATATTAATAGATTTTATAAATACACAAAGGGAAAAATGGTAACAAAAGGGGAAAAAAATAGGATGGCTGGAATCAATGTGGTCAACTCTTGAGTGGAGAGATAGGAGATGGGTAAAGCTCTCAACAAGTACTTCTCTGTTTTTTACCACGGAGAAAGATACAAGGATTTAACTGTGAAGCTAGTTTAAGTGCTCTGGGTTGAGATTTATAAGTCATCATTCTGTACAAGTGAGGTGCCAGAGACTGAAGGGTAGCAAATGTTTTGCTTCTATTCAAGAAAAGCCTATTCAGGTAAAAGCCTGGGAACTACAGCCCAGTGAGCCTAACAAAGACACTAAAAAGTATTCCGAGGGAATTGGATAGTCAAGAGATCATTAGAGATAACCATCATAGTTTTGTAAGTGGAAGGGGGAGGTCATGTCTTGAAAAATCTATTGAGTTTTTTCAAGACATGACCAAGAAGGTTGACAACAGAAAAGCTGTGGATGTTTTATATATGGTTTTTAGCAAGGCATTTTATAAGGAACGTTAAATCACATGGGATCCAAGATCAAATCAGAGAATGGATAGATAACTAGCTTCATAGTAGAAAGACAATGATGGTGGAAGGTTGCTTTTCAGATAAGAGGCCTGTGATCAGCGATGTGCCACACAGTTCAGTTCTGGGCCCTTTGCTGCTTGTCATCTATATCAATGATGTAGTTGAAAACGTATATGGGATGAATAGCAAGTTTGCAGATGACACAGAAGTGCAAGGTGTTGTAGATGGTGAAGACTGTTGCCAAAGATTGGAGCAGAATCTTGATCAGTTCGACAGGTGGGCAGAGGAATTGTTGAATTTAATACAGAGAAATGTTATTTTGGGAGGAATCTGGGATGTGTTGTAGAGCATAGAGATCTATGAGTACAGGTATATAGTACCTTGAAAGTGGCATCACAGGTAGATTGGGTGGGCAAAAAGGCTTTCTGCTCATTGGTTTCATAGAGTATTGTATAGAAGTTGGGAGGTCATGTTGCAGTTATGTAAGACGTTGGTGAAGCCAACGTAATGAAACTTTGCACCATCCAGGTGGGAGCGACTGGTCAAAACAACACCTCATTCATCACATTCCACTTGAGAGGCGCAAGCACGAACTTCCAATCTGATCATGAGTGCAACACTAACAGAATGTGACATTGATAAAGTTACCTTTTGGATAAGACATAAAATTAAGCCATAGATAGATATGAGAGAAGCAAAATTCTAAAGAAAAGTAGGAAGTAATTCCCAGTATCTTGTTCAGCTGGGAGTCCGCACTGCACAGAGTGACTGCTGTGGTTCTTGTATAAGAATGGTGATTAACACTCCAATGATGGTTCATTGATCTTAAAATACTTTTGGATGTCTTAAGATTGCAAAAGAAGTTTCATGTATTGTGTTCAGTTTTGGACACTGTGCTAGAGGCAAGATGAAGAGGGTGCAGAGAAGATTTACAAGGATGTTGCCAGGACACATTAGCCTGAGCTCTGTGGAGAGGTTGAGCAGGTGAGGGATTTATTCCTTGGAAAGAAGGCAGGAGGATGAGGGGTGATCTCATTAGAGGTGTATAAAATCATGAGAGGAATAGATCAGGAGAGTAGGGGAATCAGTAACCAGGTTTAAGGTGAGGAGGGAGAGATTTAACAGGAACCTGAGGGTAACCTTTTTATACAGAGGATAATGGGTGTATGGAATAGGGCTGGAGGAGGTGGTTGGGATAGGTAAAAAATTGCACGGATTTATGGATCGATATGTTTAAAGGAAAATGAGCCAAATGCAGGCAGGTGAGAATAGTGTGGGTAGGACATTTTGGTCGGCATGGGGGTTGGGCCGAAGGCCTTGTTTCCATGTTGAACTAGTCTATGTCGAGACATTCAAAGACTTAAATATTTTTAAAATGTAAAATATCTTTAAAATTATTAAATTATTTAAATATTGAGAAATGGAAGGAAAATAGAGTTGAAATGAAGAATACATCAGCCATGAATCAAGTGGTGGTGCAGACTTGATTGACCAAATGGCCTAATTCTGTTCCTATCTCTTTCAGTCTAACCAAAAGTGCAGTCAAAACTTAAGTTATGTTATGACTTGCTCCCTAACTCCCCAAAGCCCTTCACAATCTATGCAACGTGTCAGGTGAAACTTTGCACCATCCAGGTGGGAGCGACTGGTCAAAACAACACCTCATTCATCACATTCCACTTGAGAGGCGCAAGCACGAACTACCAATCTGATCATGAGTGCAACACTAACAGAATGTGACATTGATAAAGTTACCTTTTGGATAAGACATAAAACTAAGCCATAGATAGATATGAGAGAAGCAAAATTCTAAAGAAAAGTAGGGAAGTAATTCCCAGTATCTTGTTCAGCTGGGAGTCCGCACTGCACAGAGTGACTGCTGTGGTTCTTGTATAAGAATGGTGATTAACACTCCAATGATGGTTCATTGATCTTAAAATACTTTTGGATGTCTTAAGATTGCAAAAGAAGTTATGGAAGCAAGTCTTTATTCCTTAAACATGGACTTACTCCATCATTAGGACATCATAGCTTCAGTGTGTACACACTGCAGCTCTCCAGGGTTTTTTCCCACAGCACTTACTTAACCATGGGCACTTTGAATTACCAAGTAAGCAGGTGCTTGGGACCAAATCTGAGTTATCCTCCAAATCTCACACCTCACTGACCTTACCAACTCTCCCTTGACTCGGAGTCAAAATGCTTACTTACACATATCTTGGTACTACCTACAATGGACAGAATGCACCTTCAAGAGGGTGGCCCATCACCACCTTCCCAGAGTCAAATATGAATGGAAAAGGAATTTGGAACATCGTCAGTGCCAGATGTATTCTGTCAATGTTTCTCAGAACTGAAAATTAATGGATATGTTTTATGCATCATTTGAAATGATCAAATCTCATCCGTGATCAATTAATAGGTAAATCAGATGGTCAGTGAAGAGGGAGCACCGATTAGAGCATTAGACTCATTATTACAGCTGAATTATTTAGCTGCTGAGATATTCGTGCAATGGTAATGGAGCTGTGTCAGGGCATTAGGGAGCTTAGGCCAGGAGCAAATATTTCCCATGATGACCTGCGCCATCAATAACTTCAAAGACTAGACGTTGTAGAGAAACTGATAGGCTTTTATTCACAAGAGAATGGAGGCACGGCCACGCTGGTCAATTGTCCTAGTCTGAAGAGGGTCCTGTGGCACAGTCGCCTTTATTCAGCTGTTAGTGGGAGGAGCCTCAGGCACAGTCAGCAATAGGTGTGTCCTAACACGACCAAAAACATTAAAAACACATCTTTCCCCTTTAAAAAAACTCAAACACAATACTATGTCTACATAACAGAAGTATCTACATTCTGTGATTCGTCTCTTTCTACCAACTGCATCTGATGGCTTCCATGATGTGGAAATTATGTCTCAATTGTGTCAATAAACAAAAAGCAGCATCTAAACCAAAACCCTCTAGGTTTAGAACCATTTACTCTGTGATCAAGACTGCGAGCATTCACTCTATTCTTGTCCCTCAAAATTTTATAAACCTCTATAAGATCACCACCAGTCTCCTTCCCTCCAAGGAATAAAGACCCAGATAATCTATCCTCTCCATATAACACAACACTCTCAAAAAACATACTGCTGAATATCCTCTGCATCTCTTCCAATGTACTGATGCCCTTCCTATAGCTGGATCAACAGAACTGCATACAGTACTCAAGTGAAGTCTCACCAACACCTTGAACAGGCGAATCATGAGTTCTCAACTTCTGTATTCTGAACCCTACCCAATGAAGGTCTGCATGCCAAATGCCTTCTTCACTCATCACCTGAGTTGCCAGTTTTAAGGGATTACACATCTGTACCCCTCAGTCTCTCTGTTCATAAACACTCTCCAGGTTTCTATCTTTCACTGTTTAATTTCCGCCCTTGTTTAACTTAAATGCAACACTTTACTCTTGTCAGAGTTAAATTCCATTTACCACTCCCTGGCCCACCTTCCCAAATTATATAGATCCTGTTGTAAACTTAGATATCCTTCGTCATTGACCATCACACCACCAATTTTGGTGGCATCCCCAAATTTACTAATCAAGCAATTTTGCAAGCACTGATGTAAGACCCTGGATTTTCCTGGCTTGTCCTTGGTACTGTTTTTAAATAATGGCATAACATTAGCCACCAGTCTTCCAGCACTTCACCTGAGACTAAAGATGTTGAAAATATGTCAGCAAGGACCTCCACAATTTCTTCCCAAGATTCCAGCAAATGGAAAGATGCACTTCATTCAGGCCCTGGGAATTTGTCCAATACAATACATTCCAAGGCTAAGACCTCTCTGGTAGTTCAAGTTCTCGTTCAGCAACTTTCCAATTATTCCCTCTAATTCTTTGACTTCCATGATCTCCTCCTCAGTAAATCATTACTGAGAAGCATTGAGAAGTATTCAATAAAAATGCCACTCATCTCCTGTGGCTCCACACAAAGATGGCCTAGTTGGTCTTTAATGCAACTAATTCTCTTACCAGCCATCTTTAATGTACCTGTTGGATTTCTTGGGATTCTCCTTGATCATGAGTGGTCCATTCAAGAGTCTGATAACACTGGACATTTTTCCTTCGTAAGTATAATCCTACATTTCCTGTGCTCTTCAAGGGATTTGATTGATCCAGACTTCTTCAATGTAACATCAGCCTTCTCCTTTTTCCATGCCAGAACTTCAATATTCCTTGTGAATCAGGGTACCTTTAACTTACTAGGCCTTGTCCTTCATCCTGTCCGGAACATGAATTTATACCTCATCTGAAAAACATCCCACTTTTCAACCATCCCCTTACTTGTTAACACCCTGTTCCGTCAACTTCTGCAGGTTCCTGCCTAATTGCTCTGAAACCAACCTCGCCCCAATTAAAGACTTCAACTTGTGGACCAGCCCCATCTACGGTTCCTCCATAATTATTTTAAAAATAATGGAGTGACGGTCGGTGGTTCCAAAGTGCTCCCCAACTGACAGTTCAGACACTTGCCCCATCTCATTCACTCAGAGAAGAGGGAAGAGATAGCCAAAGAAATGGATATAATTTAGAAAATAATATCTCCGTGTTTAGGTTTAAGAATATTGCTGACCCTGGAATGTAAGGGCAAATGTATACTGACATTGCTGAGTGAGTGGACCAAAAGCCAATAAAATGAGCTTTAACCAGGAATAGTGCTCTGTGATTGGAGTGTAACACACAAAAGTGCTGGAGAAACTCAGCAGATCATGAAGCATCCATAGGATGTAAAGAAATTTATAACCAAAATTTTGGGATTGAGTCCTTCATCAAGGTACTGTTTGGGGTTCTGAATGGTGGTGAAGGAGAAGCTGTGGGTGGAAGTGAAACATTTCTTGTGGTCACAGGGGTAGATACCAAGGGGGCGATTAGTGGGAAGGGATGAATGGATGAGGGAGTTCCGGAAGGAGTGGTCCCTGTAGAAAGCAGAGGGATGAGGGAGGGGAAGATGTGTCTAGTGGTCGGAACACGTTGCACATGGCGTAATTACCATGTTGGATGCGGAGTAGGGGAATCCTGTTTGTGTTGTGTCCGGGGGACAGAGGGGGTCAGGGCAGATGTGGGGAAATAGAGGAGATCCAGGTCAGGTTGAGTTGATGGTAGTGGAGGGGAAGGAGGACATCTTGGATGCTTTGAAGAAGGTGGGTTCCTGTTAAAGCACAGATAGGAAAGAATAACAATCTGCTCTCAATGACTAATGTGAATGAAAGAACAATTCATTTCCACAGTTAACACATATTTCAAAGGGTAAAAGTTAAAAAAATCAACACATGGAGTGTCCACAAAGGGTCTAACAAATTTATTTCAGAAAGTAGCAGAATCTTTCAATCAATTGAAATTCACTCCATTTGGAGCAGAGGATTATTCAATGTTCTTCCAATACAGATATAACAAAGATATAGGAGCCTTTGCACTCGTTCATGTATTTCTCTTTCTCTTTCCTACTAAACAAAGCGAACTCTCAAATTGTCAAACCTCATTCAGTATTTTAAAAGGTCACTTACACTTGAAATTAGTTCATGGCTTTTCATGAGTGAAATGGATAATAAAGACATCTTAAAGAAACAATAATACAAATTTCAAGAAATATTGGAATTGATTTTTTTATTGTCAGAAGTACTGAGATGCAGGGGAAAGTATTGTTTCAAGAGCTATCCAGGTAAGTCAGTTCATACTTAAATTCTGCAGGTAGTACTGTAATAGTGCAGGCTGTAGTATTACTGCAAGTCAAAGTGTTACAAAGTCAAAGTGCAGGGTCAGGGTACAGTTAACACAGCACAAGATCATTATCTTTTATCAATGAGTGGTCCATTCAAGAGTCTGATAACACTGGACATGAAGATTTTGCTTCCTGAACATTTTAGGATGTATTTTATGGATTTTGGGCTTCTGATCACAAAATTCTTTCTATCACGTATAATTTTTGTAGATATAACCTATGTTTGTGATTTCCTGTCATATTTTAAGCATGCAAAATCATGGTCAAACATGGCATAGAAAATTAATTTTGTGCATTCGCACTTGGACATCTTCCCTTCTGATCTTGATGCAGTCAGTATCAAACATGGTGAAAGGTTTCACCAGGACATTGCAACCATGGAAAAGCAGTATCAGGACAACTGAAATCCATCTAGAATTAGAAGGTTCCTATTTCAAACAGAGTCAAGGAGAAATTTCTTTAGCCAGAGGATTGTGGTTTTGTGGAGTTCGTTGTCACATGCAGTTGTGGGGGCCTGATCATTGAGGGAGTTTAAGGGGGAGATTGATAGGTTTCTAATTAATCAAAGTAACAAGGGATATGGGGAAAAGGCCAGAATTTGGAACTAGATGTGAGAACAATTTAGCTCAGGGTGGATTTGCAGAACAGATGCCATGGACCGAATGCCTTCTTCTGTTCCTTTATCTTGTGATCTTGTGATCAATGCTGGCTGATTATTGTTGGACACTGACATGAGAGGCATCAGATGCTGAGTACAAATGAAAATCAGTGAAGAATCATTTTTAGGTCAGTTGAACTAATGCAATGTCTTCTTCTTTGGCTTGGCTTCGCGGACGAAGATTTATGGAGGGGGTAAAAAGTCCACGTCAGCTGCAGGCTCGTTTGTGGCTGACAAGTCCGATGTGGGACAGGCAGACACGATTGCAGCGGTTGCAAGGGAAAATTGGTTGGTTGGGGTTGGGTGTTGGGTTTTTCCTCCTTTGCCTTTTGTCAGTGAGGTGGGCTCTGCAGTCTTCTTCAAAGGAGGTTGCTGCCCGCCAAACTGTGAGGCGCCAAGATGCACGGTTTGAGGCGTTATCAGCCCACTGGCGGTGGTCAATGTGGCAGGCACCAAGAGATTTCTTTAGGCAGTCCTTGTACCTTTTCTTTGGTGCACCTCTGTCACGGTGGCCAGTGGAATGCAATGTATCAGCATCTTTATGTGATTAAACATGCTAAATGCAATAAAAGTTAATTTAATGTTTCTACAACTTCCTAAGTGATACAGCAAATCTGAAATTATCTTTGTATTCAGCTTAAAGTTGTCTACCAATTTTTTTTCAGTGAACAAACCTTTTGAAATAATTTGTTGTCCAGTGTTATAGTAGAAAAAGAAACTTAACACTTTGAAACAAAGGAATGCTGGAAGTTATTGATCATGCAATGACAATAAATGTTTAACACGTTTAAAGTCTGACTTCTCCGCATCAAATGGTTCATGGGTTCGTTGGGGCTGGTTCAATGGGTGTGGAGGGCATTACCAGAAGGTAGTTGGAGGTCATTAGTCTTACTCTGTCTCTTTGTAACCATGAGCTGCCTCATTCAGTTCTCCCCAATCAACTTCACCATTTCCCCCTTTCTCCCTCTTGGCTTGATTAGTCTTATGGATGACTTGTACTGCTATTTGCAAATTATTACATTTACCTTCTAAATTTTTAAATCTTCCTGCTCAATTTTTTTGTTTCTTCCCTGATTTTTGTTCCTCTCAAGATTTTTTCTCTGCTTGTGTCTGGAACTGACTCAAATGTAACACGTTCATTTCTCTATTTTTCTCCTGTTTCTTCGAGGATTGATGCTTTGAACTCTCATCCTGACTTTTCTCTAGTTGATGCTTCAGTTTAGTATTTTTTTCATCTTTATATTCTCATTCTAATTCAGATATTAGCCACTTGAATCTGGCCAGAGTCCAACATGGTGAGTTATTTGAGTTGTAGGCTTAAGGGCTTTGTCTGGAATTGTTGGTCTCCAAAGTTATTGCTTTTGACCATCACATATTGTCTTATGAAGCAAGGTTGACAGAGTTCGTGGTGACTTAATTAAGGTGTATAAGATTATGCAGGGCTTAGATAGGGCAGACAACCAGCACATTTTTCCTGTGGTGACAATAGCAACTACCAGAGGTCATCTGTTTAAGGTGAATGGATGAAAGTTTAGGCCAGTGGTCCTCAACCTTTTTCTTTCCACTCACATCCCACTTTAAGTATTCCCTATGCCGTAGGTTCTCTGTGATTAGTAAGGGATTGCTTAAGGTGGGATGTGAGTGGGAAGGGAAGGTTGAGAATCACTGCTCTAGACCCAATTGTTACTGAAATATTTTGGTTGAGAAAAATTGTCTTTGGCCCATTTCCTTTGGAGTTATGAAACTGGGCACATAACAAGTCAATTAGGTACGATTAAAACAGTGGTTTTCAACCTTTTCCTTTCCACCCAGATACCATCTTAAGCAATCCCTTACTACTCACAGAGCATCTATGGCATAGCACTTAAAGTGATATGTGAGTGGAAAGAAAAAGGTTGAGAACCACTGGTTTAGGCGATATGTCAAAGGTAAAGTTTGTTTGTATAGAGAATGATGGGTGCCTAGAATTCATTGTCGGAGATGGAGGAAACTGATACAAAAAGAACATTCAAAGACTCTTAGATAGGCAGATGGATGTCATGTGTGTATGAGGTGGGGAAACATTCGATAATTGTGAAATAGGTTTACATAAGTCAGCACAACATGGTAGGCTGAAGTTTTCACACTGTACTTCAACGATCCATGCCCTATATAAGGCATTTTCTTTTACTGTTATCTATAAATCTTTCAGACATTGCTTTGATTTGAAATACTATTATTTCTCTCCCATATGTACTTGTTTCTTTAAGCCTTTCACATTTCTGTTGGATCTCATAGTTTTTTTGGGTCCCTAATTACCAGTGTTTAGACTGATATGATTTATCAGATTGTTCCTGGAAAACAGTATCTCAAAACTGTCTGTTCTTCTAATGTCAGGACTAGTAGGGATGTTCACAGCATATATAGCTGTCTTAGCTGGATAATTACTGCAAGTACTGCTTCCAATGCAAGTCCTGGAAATGCAGCACCCATCATCTATTGTTCCCACTCACTTCCCAGAGCCCCATATACACATACCAGAACAACAATCTGGCACTCAGTGTTGACAAGACAAAGGAGCTTATTGTGAGTTGTAGGAAGGCTGAGGGAGCAGGCATTTGTCTGCATGGATGGGACAGAGGTGGAGACGGCTAGTGCCTTCAAGTTCCCATATTGAAAGCCTCTTGCCCTCCCCATCTTCCTGTCATCCTTCACCCATCTCTGGCCCCTCCATACTGACTCTTTCTTCCTCTGCACCCTCAGTCCTGATGAAGGGTCCCAACCTGAAGCAACAACAATTCTTTTCCTCCCACTTAAGCTGCTTGACCCGCTTAAGGATGTTGGCCTGGGAGACAGAACTGTTGTAGGTTTGTCCATCCTGCCAATGGATTGGAAAGATTTTGAGGACCTGTCCTGTTGACACATCACCAGTGTACACTACAAGTTATCAATGACTCTCCAAAGAAGAGGGTGTGATCATTGGTAGTTTGGGCAAGTCTGCTGCCAAGTTCAAGCTCTTGGACTTCAAAATTTATTTTCCTTAGAATGACAAAAACCATGTTGACATATCAGACTGGTTGATTTAATTTGCTTGCAGCTGATTCCTAGTACAATGAAAATGATCCACATTGATCACTCCATTGTAATGGATCCTGATTGTTGGGGACCAGAATGATGTCTTTTGGATGCATTAGTGAAGGAATTAAACTTGGTTTGTGCCCCAGCCCTGCGCGCACATGTATGTATACAAAAGTCACATGAAACATGGTGGAGAAATACACGGGACCTTGTTAAATCAAGATCAAGTCTGCAAGGTCATTGCTATTTGCATTGACAGCTTCTTAAAATTCTGATCAGAAGTGAATCAACTGAGATGCATGAAGCAGAAAGCCTGTGAGTTTTGTTCATTAATTGCTCAGTTAGTTATGACCGTCACCATTCCACTTTACACAAGGTCGGTCTTTCTATCTATCTATCCACTAACTTATTTGTTTATGGATATTGGAATCTCATGACCAGCAATAAATAATGAGCAGAATCTATGATTTGTTTTCTTGTATTGATCAGAATACTGGATATAACTTCCCTGCTCTTTTATTAATGTTTAACATTTCACATAAACTATGATTCTCTAGTATTTTAGCACTGATTTCAGTCGAGAATTTTATGTTCCAATCTCTGGCTTCAACCAAAACCTTTTGGTTCAGAGGTGAGAGTAGAAACATTTTCATTAGCTGGGAAAGTATCCAGTACTTAGAAGGGGACACGAGTTAGATTTTGATGTTTGGATTGGATCATCCTCATTTGGAATAAAGTAGTGAGTTTAAGTGCTGCTTTACATCTGAAAGTAGTTAATGATCATAATGAGAAGACAATGTTCACAACGCAAGTAATTCAGCTCTTGTGTGGAATTTTTATGTAGCGAGAGTACAAACATATCCAGCACTGGAAATGATTGGAAGTCACTGAGATTTGGGATGAAAGGCCTTTGTTGGGAAAAAGGAGAAACATCACCCTCTAATTTGATGGGAAGAAAACCTGCTCATGCTCGAAATTAAAAAGAACTCCCTAATAGCTGAAAGAGTGTTTTGGAAAGAAAAAAAATCAAACACAATCATCCAGATTGGTCTTCATATGAAATGCAAATCTTTGTAGGAGAAACTTCTACCTTGCTTAATGTAATTTACAATAGTGAAAAAAAGATAGCTGCAACATATTTTTCTACTGATAGACAAATTTCTTAAAGAGCCACCTTCATTTATACAAACAACTTGTTCCTCCTCCTGTAATACTCAAGTTCAAGTTTATTTCTCATCCAATTGTATTAGAATCAGCAGTATCTGATCAATGGTGCAAAACAATATTCGGACAAAAGATACAGAAACACAAAAGCTATTTACTCATATTTAAAATAAACATAATTAAAATATAGTTGATAGTAGAGTCTTGGGGTGTTGTTTTAGCAGGTCAACAGTGATTCAACAATCTCAATGCACATGGGAAGAAGCTCTCAGCCTGGTGTTTCTGGCTTGAATTCTTCTGTATATCTTTCCTGACAGGAGTCGCTGGAAGATGCTGTGTTCAGGGTGGTAGGAGTCTTCACAGATTTTGTGATCCCTATTTAAACAACGATCCTGGTAAATTCCATTGATGGGGTTGGGGGGGAGGAGTTGTTGGAGAGACCCCAGTGATCCCCTCTGCTACTTTTATAAGTTCTGTGAATTGACCTCCAATCCAATGCTCTACAGCAGGCATACATCACTGTAATGCAGTTGGCCAGGACACTCATATAGAGGTCCTGTGGAAAGTTAATAGAATGGTGACCAGTAGGCTTTCCCTCCCCAGCCTTCTCAGGAAATTCAGTCGCAGTTGTGCCTTCCTGACAAGTGAGGAAATGTTACGTATCCAGGATAGGTCACTTCTTAAGTGGGCTCTGATGAACTTGGAACTCTCCACTACAGAACTGTAAATGTGTAGTGGAGGGTGGTTGTCCCTGGTCCTCCTGAAATCATCTTCTTTAACTGGTTGTTATTCTTGCAGCATTTCACAAGATCTTCCGCCTCTTCTTTGTAGTTCAACTCAACATTGTTGCTGATGAGGCCAACTCCTGTCATGTCATCTGCAAACTTGGTGAGTCTGTTGGAGCTGAATCTGGCATTGCAGTCGTGGATCAGTAGCGTGGACAGGATGGCGGTCAATGACCTGCTACCAACTTAAACAGACTCTGGTCTTTCTGTTAGGTCTACATCTCGATTCTGATAGGCAGAGATAAGGTAGACAGCTAGTGCCTCTTTCTCTGGGCAGGAATAGCAAACACTAGAGGACATCTGTACAAAATGAAGGAAGGAAAGTTTAGGGGAGCCATCAGGGGTAAGTTTTTTACACAGGGAATTATGGGTGCCAGAAATGCCTTGCCATGGGTGGTGGTGGAGCTGAAACATTAGGGGCATTTAAGTGATTACTTAGACCAGTGGTTCTCAACCTTTTTCTTTCCACTCACATACCACTGTATGTAATTCCTATGCGATAGGTGCTCTGTGATTAGTAAGGGATTGCTTAAGGTGGTATGAAAAAGTTTGAAAACCACTGTTTTAATTGTACCTAAATCTCTCATTATATGCATGGTTTTACAACTCCAAAGGAAATGGGTCATGGACAATTTTTCTCAAGCAAAATATTTCAATTATAATTGGGTCTAGAGCAGAAATTCTCAACCTTCCCTTCCCACTCACATTCTTTGGCTTGGCATCGCGGACGAAGATTTATGGAGGGGGTAAAAAGTCCACGTCAGCTGCTGGCTCGTTTGTGGCTGACAAGTCCGATGCGGGACAGGCAGACACGATTGCAGCGGTTGCAAGGGAAAATTGGTTGGTTGGGGTTGGGTGTTGGGTTTTTCCTCCTTTGCCTTTTGTCAGTGAGGTGGGCTCTGCGGTCTTCTTCAAAGGAGGTTGCTGCCCGCCAAACTGTGAGGCGCCAAGATGCACGGTTTGAGGCGTTATCAGCCCACTGGCGGTGGTCAATGTGGCAGGCACCAAGAGATTTCTTTAAGCAGTCCTTGTACCTCTTCTTTGGTGCACCTCTGTCACGGTGGCCAGTGGAGAGCTCGCCATATAACAGGATCTTGGGAAGGCGATGGTCCTCCATTCTGGAGACGTGACCCATCCAGCGCAGCTGGATCTTCAGCAGCGTGGACTCGATGCTGTCGACCTCTGCCATCTCGAGTACTTCGACGTTAGGGGTGTAAGCGCTCCAATGGATGTTGAGGATGGAGCGGAGACAACGCTGGTGGAAGCGTTCTAGGAGCCGTAGGTGGTGCCGGTAGAGGACCCATGATTCGGAGCCGAACAGGAGTGTGGGTATGACAACGGCTCTGTATACGCTTATCTTTGTGAGGTTTTTCAGTTGGTTGTTTTTCCAGACTCTTTTGTGTAGTCTTCCAAAGGCGCTATTTGCCTTGGCGAGTCTGTTGTCTATCTCATTGTCGATCCTTGCATCTGATGAAATGGTGCAGCCGAGATAGGTAAACTGGTTGACCGTTTTGAGTTTTGTGTGCCCGATGGAGATGTGGGGGGGCTGGTAGTCATGGTGGGGAGCTGGCTGATGGAGGACCTCAGTTTTCTTCAGGCTGACTTCCAGGCCAAACATTTTGGCAGTTTCCGCAAAGCAGGACGTCAAGCGCTGAAGAGCTGGCTCTGAATGGGCAACTAAAGCGGCATCATCTGCAAAGAGTAGTTCACGGACAAGTTTCTCTTGTGTCTTGGTGTGAGCTTGCAGGCGCCTCAGATTGAAGAGACTGCCATCCGTGCGGTACCGGATGTAAACAGCATCTTCATTGTTGGGGTCTTTCATGGCTTGGTTCAGCATCATGCTGAAGAAGATTGAAAAGAGGGTTGGTGCGAGAACACAGCCTTGCTTCACGCCATTGTTAATGGAGAAGGGTTCAGAGAGCTCATTGCTGTATCTGACCCGACCTTGTTGGTTTTCGTGCAGTTGGATAATCATGTTGAGGAACTTTGGGGGACATCCGATGCGCTCTAGTATTTGCCAAAGCCCTTTCCTGCTCACGGTGTCGAAGGCTTTGGTGAGGTCAACAAAGGTGATGTAGAGTCCTTTGTTTTGTTCTCTGCACTTTTCTTGGAGCTGTCTGAGGGCAAAGACCATGTCAGTGGTTCCTCTGTTTGCGCGAAAGCCGCACTGTGATTCTGGGAGAATATTCTCGGCGACACTAGGTATTATTCTATTTAGTAGAATCCTAGCGAAGATTTTGCCTGCAATGGAGAGCAACGTGATTCCCCTGTAGTTTGAGCAGTCTGATTTCTCGCCTTTGTTTTTGTACAGGGTGATGATGGTGGCATCACGAAGATCCTGATGCAGTTTACCTTGGTCCCAACAAAGCTTGAAAAACTCATGCAGTTTGGCATGCAGAGTTTTGCCGCCAGCCTTCCAGACTTCTGGGGGGATTCCATCCATACCTGCTGCTTTGCCACTTTTCAGTTGTTCGATTGCCTTATATGTCTCATCCAGGGTGGGAACCTCATCCAGCTCTAGCCTTAGGGGCTGTTGAGGGAGCTGGAGCAGGGCGGAATCTTGGACTGAGCGGTTGGCACTGAAAAGAGATTGGAAGTGTTCTGACCATCGGTTGAGGATGGAGATCTTGTCGCTGAGGAGGACTTTGCCGTCTGAGCTGCGCAGCGGGCTTTGGACTTGGGGTGAGGGGCCGTACACAGCCTTTAGAGCCTCGTAGAAACCCCTGAAGTCGCTAATGTCCGCGCTGAGCTGTGTTCGTTTGGCGAGGCTAGTCCACCACTCATTTTGGATCTCCCGGAGTTTGTGCTGAAGATGGCTGCATGCGTGACGGAAGGCTTGTTTCTTCTCTGGACAGGACGGCTTTGTAAGGTGAGCCTGGTGGGCAGCTCGCTTCTTTGCCAGCAGCTCCTGGATTTCCTGGCTGTTTTCGTCAAACCAGTCCTTGTTTTTCCTGGAGGAGAAGCCCAGTACCTCTTCAGTGGATTGCAGTATGGTAGTCTTCAACTGATCCCAGAGGGTTTCAGGGGACGGGTCCGTGAGGCGGGTTGCAACGTCGAGCTTTGCTTTGAGGTTTGCCTGGAAGTTTCCTCTCGCTTCGTCTGACTGCAGGTTTCCAACATTGAACCTCTTTCTGGGGGCTTTATTGTTCCTGGGCTTTGGCTTGAAGTGAAGGTTGAGCTTGCAGCGAACCAGCCGGTGGTCAGTGTGGCATTCCGCGCTAGGCATGACCCTGGTGTGGAGCACATCTTGTTTGTCACTTTCTCGCACCAGGATGTAGTCCAGGAGGTGCCAGTGTTTGGATCGGGGATGCATCCAGGTGGTCTTAAGGCTGTCCCTCTGCTGAAAAAGGGTGTTTGTAATGACAAGTCGCTGTTCTGCGCAGAGCTCCAACAGGAGGCGCCCATTGTCGTTGCACTTGCCGACGCCATGCTTGCCCAGGATTCCTGGCCAGGTTTCTGAGTCTTTGCCGACACGAGCGTTGAAGTCGCCCAGGATGACAACCTTGTCGGCTGTAGGGGTACGTTGGATGAGGTTGCGCAGGTCGGTGTAGAACTTGTTCTTTTCTGCTGGTTCCGCCTGGAGGGTTGGAGCATAGACACTGATGAGGGTGATGTGACGCTTGTTTTGAAGTGGGAGTCGCATGGACATGATTTGGTCCGAGAGGCCTGTCGGAAGGTTTTCGAGTTTGGAGGCAATGAAGCTCTTGACCATGAAGCCTACACCAGATAGGCGTCGTTCATCCGAAGGCTTGCCAGACCAGTAGAGTGTGTAGCCCGCGCCGCGTTCTTGGAGGCTGCCTACATCTGCCAGGCGGACTTCACTGAGAGCGGCTATGTCGATGTCAAGTCTGAGGAGTTCATGTGCAATGAGGGCAGACCGACGTTCAGGTCGGTGGCTGTCAGCCTTGTCTAGCATGGTTCTGATGTTCCAGCATGCTAGCTTGAGTTTGTGAGCATCTTTTGAGGGGGAGGACGTGGAGGGGGAGGATGTGGAGGGGGAGGACGTGGAGGGGGAGGACGTGGAGGGGGAGGACGTGGACCTGTCCTCGGGCCTGCGCAAAGGAGCTTTTAGGTGGAGTGCAGTGCGCGCAGTACTGGCCCCACCCTTTACACCCATGGTTCGTGTGCCGTGGCCAAGCAAGCTGGGACGTGGCAGCGAGGTCCTTGGGTCGTAGGTTTTATATCGGAGTGGCCTTCTCCTATGCAGGTTTCTTACCCGGGCTGGAGGGGCCTGCCTCCCCTCCTAGGTCGGTCCATACTGCCCGGACCGGGGCCGAGGCCGCCGCTACCTTAAGCAATCCCTTACTAATCACACAGCCCTGATGGCATAGGGATTACTTAAAGTGTTATGTGAGTGGGAAGAAAAAGGTTGAGAACCACTGACTTAGACACATGGTTGAAAGTAAAGTAGAGGATTACAAAGTAGGAAGGGTTTAGTATTTTTTGGTAAGAATATATGTTGGCACAACATTGAGGGATGAAGGGCCTGTTTTGTGCTCTAATGTTCTATGTTCTATCCAGAATTCATTAAAGAGAGGGGTATTGAGTCGTAGCGAGGACAGCTTCTCCACCAGCATCTGGGGAATGATTGTATTAAATACCAAGTTGAAGGTCAATAAACAGCAGCCTGGCATATGAGGTGTCATTCTCCAGATGGGATAAGATGGAACGGAGAGATAAAGCTATGGAATTGTCAGTGGAACAGTTCTGTCTGTAAGTGAACTGAAAAGGGTTGTGTTTCTGGGAGGTGCACTTTAATGCATTCTATCACCAGATGCTCAAAGCATTTGATAAAAGTGGAGGTCAATGCCATGAAGTGGTAGTCATTGAGACCTATCACTGTTGCCTTCTTTGGCACCAGGATGATGGCAGCTGTCTTGAAACTGTCTTGGACTGTTGCAATGACATGTTGAATATCTCTGTAAGAAACTCTATCGTTGGGTCTGCACAGTACTCTAGTACCCAACCAGGTATGTTATCTGGTCTCGCTGCCTTGTGTGGGTTCACCCTGGAGGGAATTCTCTTCACCTTGGCTGTGGCTATGCAAGGAGAGCCTTCTTCAGGGGAGATCGAGTTTCTTTGGCATCATGTATAGAAGGTGTTCAGTCTGTCCAGAAGGGAAGGCATAGTTGTTTTTGATTTGCAAGATTATCTTATGATCTGTTATTGTTTTGATACCTTGCCACATGTGCCTTGTGTCGTTGGTATTGCAAAGCTGACAGTGGATATTCTGGCCCATGCTTTGCCTTCTGGATTACACAGGTGAGTTCAGTCTTTCCTTAATGCCAACTTGTCTTCTGTCCTGATGGCTGCATCCCAAGCTTCGAGGAGTGCGCAGATCTCTGCGTCCAACCGTGTTTCTGGTTAGCCCTGCTTGTGTCACATTTGATCTCCATGTGCATTGAGGACACATCAATGAGGATGAATAATCCAGCTCACAATTTCCCTTAAGAATTTAGCTCATTGAAGCCACTGTACTAGCTTCAGAAAATGAAGTCATCACCAAAATGTTTTCAAATGATATTTGATTCTTTTATGTTTACACCAATGAAATTAATACTAGGAAAATACACTGAATAATAGGAAATGCCCAAAAATATGTAGATACAGTGATTGAAGTAAAAACATATAATGCTGGAGAAACTCAGCAGGTCAAAAAGTGTCCTTTATATAACAAAGGTAAAACTACATAACCAATGTTTTGGGCTTGAAGCCAAAAGACACTATTTGACCTGCTGAGTTTCTCCAGCATTATGTGTTTGCATTAAATAATAGACTCAGTAATAATCTGATTTCAAGAGATCTATTGAGAACATTTACTAGGTCACTAATCAAGAAGAGATTCATTAATTAATTGAGTCACACTTCCTTCGGTTCATTCCAGGCAGCCTCTAAAAAAGTACCTCAGGCTTTTTGTATTTAGATTTGTGAGTCAAAATCTCTGTCAACAGATATACCATAAAATAGCTTCTGTCAATTTCCTGCCACTCTACTAGCATCAATAATTACAGCTATTTGGCAAGACTTCCAAAAAGCTTGCACTAACTCAAGTAATCCAGTGGCTGCCTATGACCCAGGTTACTAAGTGCATTGAAACCCAGGCAACTGCAGCACAGCCTTTTGGCTCAATGTCACACAATCTCCCCTCAGATGCCTTACCAACAACAGCTGGAGGTTTCGGCTACACTCTCCTTTCAGCCAAAGCTCTGCAATCCTTCATCAAATTTCACCAGTATCATTACCTCTCCATTGATCAACACTCTTGCCTCCTGAGGATAGCTACCTGTATTTTCTGCAGCTTTACCCTGGGTTGTGCTTTCACTGTGACTGCTATCAGACCACACTCATCTGGCTTGCCAATGCTTGTGGTCTGGAGGCATCTTGGTGCCTTTCATCTACTGCATCTGGTTCTCCTATTATGGTCTCCTATATATCAAAGAGACTAGGATAAGACTGGGAGATTGCTTTGTTGAACACCTCAACTCTGTCTGCCACAATAGTGTGGATCTCCCAGTGGCCACCCATTTCAATACCCCATCCCATTCCCTTACTGACATATCTATCCATGGTCTTATGCACTGCCAGACTGAACCCACCCACAAATTGGAGGAATAACACCTCATCTTCTGTCAAGACATCTTCCAACCAGGTGGCATTAACATTGATTTGTCCTGTTTTCATTAAACCCCTTCCCCTTCCCCTTTACCCCAGCTCGCGTTCTTTCGTTTTCTCTCTCTCTTTCTCACACACTGTCTATCTCTCTCTCTCTCTCTCTCTCTTTTGCTCTGTCTCTTTTCACAGAGCCAAAATCAATTCTTACTTCTCCTCTTATCATATCCAATGAACACCTTTTGACTGTTGGTCTGGACTCCTTCCCCTGCCATTCTTCAGTCTTTATTCAGATGCCTTCCTGCTATTGCTCATACCTTGAAGAATGCCTCAGGCCTGAAACATCGATAATATATCTTTTCTTTCTTTGGATGCTACGACCGGCTGAGTTCCTCCAGCAACTCCATGTGTTTTTACTACAATCACGGCGTCTACAGGCTTGGTGCTTCATGCCTCTCAAGCTTAGCTGACTCGTTTCGGTGGGACCCATTTCAACCAAGAGTGTGAGTGACTTCTGGGATCTCTTCCTGGTCCTTTGCAGTGAAACTTTTAAATACACAAATCCAAGTGATTCCATCCTATCAATTTATCTGATCCCAACAAGGAGAGGCATCTGGACACTTATGTCTCCACTGACAACCCATCAGCGGAGACAACATCAAAGGCTGTGCTTCCTGAATAAGTGTCCATCTACATTTTCCTTTGTCCTACTGGAAAGTGCTTGAGGTATTTTGAATACACTTCCCAGTTACAACATCTGACCTGCAACAGTTTTGATGCACATACTTACTAAACAAAATCTCACCTTTTATTCAACATTCTATGTTCTTCCACTAGCTTATATCCCATCAACCATGATGTTGCCTATTCACTCAGATACTCTACATTCCCTGAAGCATCCCTGCATTCTCCACAATGCCACCAAGCTTTGCAACCTTACATAATGATTTGCCATGCAGACAACAGAGCCCAATTTCAAAGTATCAGTTGATGGGAGGATATGCCCATCATTGAAAACATGTTCATGAAGTGGAGACAGAAGTTGGGGTAGAAAGGAATGGCTCATCTTGTGAGTAGGTGCACTCTCCAGGCCTCAAAAATAAAATTCTCTGCCAGTCACAGTCCAGCTTTTCTGTCCCACCGGCTTCCCTGTGAATGACCAACCCACTTCTTGGAACCCAAGCATGAGGTTTAGACCTGCAATGTCTGAAAACAACCCCCAATCTGTTCTGATGTCTGGTCCTTGAAGTGCCACTAGCTTTCCTGCCCAGTTGCTGCAGTGAAAAAAAAATCTCAAAATAACGTTTGGCTGGACCACTGTATTTCTCAACCTTTGGGGAGTCATGTCCCAATATCCTTCCAAATTCTCCTGGGACTGAACTGTTTTTCTGAGGAAAGGCCTGCTCAGTGTAAACTAGTTCATTCATTATCTGTAATACAATACATATACGTATACTGTGCATCACCTGAAGAGATAAAGTCCCAAATTCTGAAGTCCTCTCCTGTGCTGGACTTCCCACAATGTTCACATCTTTAAGTCAACACAGACTGTGCTGGTTGGGCCATGTCCATCACACAAAGGATAGTAGGCTTCTAAAAGACATCCTCAATGGAGACTCAAGAGGAATGTTGGTAGACCCCAACTTTGCTTCAAGCTCAACATGAAAGCCTTAAAAATCAACACAGAGAATTGGGAGAATACAGCAGATGACCACAACAAATGGCAAAGTACACTTCTTCAACACTTAGAACAAGTGAAAGAGTGATCTTGAGTCAGTTTGAGGAACGGAGAGCTAAGTGAAGAGCACAGCGGACAGCAGACAACAATTCAACAATACCCATACTTGCAGCATCTGTGGCAGAGACTGCCGTTCTAGGATCGGCCTCTATAGCCACAGTTGACTCTGTTAAACAAAGCAGTGACAACCAGAGACGCAATAACCATGGTTGATCATGACTGACAGAGGGCAAGAAGACTGTGTACAACCAAATATACATATACTATACATAAACAATCAAACAAAATAGCATTTATCTGGACTGTGGTGCACACACATACACACTTAATGCACAGCACATAATAATCGCAAATATACATAAACATAGAACAATACAGCACAGTATAGGCCTCAAAACCCTTTATTTTTCTTTCATCCATGTGCCTGACAAGAGTCTCATAAATATTCCTATTGTTCCAGCCTCTATCACCACTTCTGGCTAAGATATAATATAAAATAAATGAGTGTAATGTTTTGGAAAAATTTATATTAATTCCAAAAACCCCGGGTTACAAGATTATGTTCAACAATCTCCCAGGCTGTGGCAAGAAGCTATTAACCAGCCTGGCAGCCCTGATTTTGATCTTCTGTACCACCTTCCTGAAGGTAGTGGGTCAAAGACCCCATGTTATGGATGGAAGGGGTGCTGTAAAATTCATTGAGCCCAATTTTAGCAATGCCCCCAGTGAATGCTGTCAATAGAGGAAAGGGAGACTCCAGTGATATTTTTGATGATCCTCCGTAATGACTTCTGGTCTGATGCTTTGCAGCTACCACACAATGATACAGTCAGGCAGGGCACTCTTAATTGTGCTCCTGAGGGGGCAGGTAGCCTTAGCCTTCTCAACCTCCTGAGGAAGTGTGGCCTCTGCTGCTAGTATCCAATTATCCAAAGATGATGTGTGGGCAGATTTAAGGGGAGTGAATCCAAGGAAAGCACCCAGTCTGAACAGAGTACTGGCCGAGTACTAAAAACCTGTGTTGACCAACTTGCCAACGAATTCACGGATAGCTTCAACATCTCACTCTGACAGTGCACGATATCCACCTTTTTTAAAAAGGCCTCAAAGGTACCAGTGCCCAATAAGAATGTGGTAACCAGCCTAAATGACGACCAACCAGTGGCACTCGCATCCACAGTGATGATGTGTTTTAAGAGGCTGGTGTTGGAGCATTTCAGCTCCTGTCTGAGAGGTGACATGGATCCATGCCAATTTGCCTACCACAGCAACAAGTCCATAGTGGATGTCACCTCACTGGCTCTGCACAAAGCCCTGGAATACTTGGACAGCAAAGACGTGTTCATCAGGATGTTCTTTATCAACTGCAGTTCGATATTCAACACCAACATCCCTTCACAACTGATCAGCAAACTCCAAGAACTGGACCTCAACACCCCAATGTGTAATTGGATCCTGGATTGCCTCACCTCCAGATTCCAATCATTGAGGATTGATATGAACATCTCCATCAGCATGAAGCACCACAGGGCTGCGTAATTAGACCCCTTCTTGACTTGCTTCATACCTATGACTGTGTGGCGAGATACGACAGCACCATCTACAAATTCACTGACGATACCATGCTAGTGGGTTGTATGAAGGAAGGGCATGAGTCAGCATACAGGAGGGAGATTGAAACTTGGCTGAATGGTGCACCAACAACAACTTCACACTCAAAACAAAGGAGCTGATTGTGGACTTTAGGAAGGAAAAACCAGAGGTGTACTTTCCAGTGATCATCGCGGGGATCAGAGATGGAGGTGGTGAGCAAATTTAAAATCTGGGAGTCACTATCTAAGAGGACCTTTCCTGGACCCCACACACGAATGTAATCATGAAGAAGCACATCAGCACCTCTACGTCCTCGGGAGTTTTCACAGGTTTGTTATGACATCGAAAACCTTGGCAAACTTCTACAAATGTGCGGTGGAAATTGTGCTGACAGGCTGCATGTCGGCCTGGTATGGGGGCACCAATACGTTTGGGTAGAAAGTCCTGCAAAAGGTCGCTGCTGTCAGCATCAAGAATCCACACTACCCAGGACATGCACTGTTATTGCTGCTGCCATCAGGAAAGAGGTATACAATAGGCTCCTCAAGACTCATACCACCAGGTTCAGGAACAGTTGCTACCCCTCCACCATCAGACTCCTCAACCACAATCACAATCAAAGACTAATAAGACTAGACTTTGTACATTATTTATTACCAAATATTTTTTTTTTTCTGTATTGCTCAGTCAGTTTGTTTGCATTTCTTTCTTTCTTTCTTTCTTTTCCTTTGGCTCTTTTGTAAATATCTATTTTCTTGAGTACAGTTTTTTTGCACATCCATTAAGTGGAAATTCCACCTGACCTGCAGGAAAAAGCATGTTATGTGAGTACTCTGACAATAAATGTAAATTTTTAACCTTAAAATTTGTCTAATGAGGAAGAATTGTTCTCACACTATTTGATGAGCCTCCGAACCAGCTCTCTGCAAGCTGACTCATTATTGTTGCTGATGTGGCCAACTTCTGTGCTTCATCTACAAACTTGTCGATACTGTTAGAACTGAATCTAGCAGAGCAGCCATGAGCCAACAGATTTAATAGTATCGGGCTGAGCACACAGCCATGAGATGCCCAGAGCTGGGATGGAAAGAGGTTTTGCTACTGGACTGGCTGTGGTTTTTTTGAGTCAAGAAGTGCAGGATCCAGTTGCAGAGAGTGACAATGAGTCCCAGTGAGGACAATTTTATCAGCCAACCTCTGAATTATGTTCACATTGAACACTGAGCCAAAAGCAATGAACAACACACATATGTGCTGGAGAATTTCATTAGGAAATAAAAGGTAGCCAAACATTTTGGCTGGGCCCTTCATCAAGTGCTCATTATATGCCAAATTTATTGATCTGTCATATGAGGCATCATTCTCTTGGTGGGTCAGGACGCAGCGGAAGGTCAAGCCTATGGCATCATCTGTTTTGACATAGGCAAACTGGAATAAGTCCAATGTCGCTGGAAGGTAGGATTTAATGCATTCTATTCCCAGTCACTCAAAGCACTTCATGATGGTTAAACTGATTTTTTAATAGCTTTTTTCTCATCAGATTGCAATATAACAGGTTTTCATGTTTTTTTTAATAAAATGTGGGAACCCTCTGTTGAACAACTGCTTGCTTCAAATATTCTTAACATAAGCGCAATTATATTGAATTCTGCGCAAACAATTACCATCTGCAGCTGAGTAACATTTCACTGATACATGCACAACCATTTTAATACATTAAGTCCACTGAAAAAGGTACCAATTTGATGCAGAATATATAAACCCATAATTAACGTGCAGCTGAAGGTTCACTACTCTCACTTAAATATTGATAAATAGCTCATGTTTGGAAGTTAGTTTTATAAATAATTAAAATTCATAGATAAATGCTAAGAGTCCTGTAATTTTGTTTTAAAGACTTTGGGGTGAGCTCTAACAGTAATAATAGCTAAAACTGGACTATGTCAAGTTCATTTTATCTGACGCATAATTTTTATCTTGCATTTTTATAATGTAAGTGTAATTATAGGAAGAATCAGAATCAGGATCAGGTTTATTGTTATAAACGTGTTATGAAATTTGTTGCATTGTGCAGAACAAGGTGCAAAATTACAAGATTTAGAAAATAGATAACTAGTGCAAAAAAAGAGAAAAGGTGAGATATTGTCTTTGGGTTCATTGTCCGTTCAGAAATCTGATGATGGAGGGCAAAAAGCTGTTGAAACACGAAAGTCTGCGTTGCTGTGATTGCAGCAAAAACACACTGAAAAGCTGGAGGAACTCAGCTGGTCTTTCTGCATCCATAAGATTTGAATAAGATATATTGCCGACATTTCAGGCCTGAGCCCTTCTGCAAGGAATAAGCAGAATGAGCAAAAAAATGGGCAATCTCAGAAGACAGACAGTGCCGGCTGGGGGATGACTCCAAAGGTGTTAATTGGATATGATAAAGGTAGAGGTGAGAATTTATTATGTCTTTGACAAGGAAAAGGAAGAGACAGAATTGGGAAAAGGCAACAGGGGAAGAAGTGAGGGAGGGGTGGTTAATGAAAGTCAGAGGTCAATATTAATAGGGTGTCCAGTCAGAAGATGAGGTGTTGTTCCTTCAACTTGTGGGTGGTCTCAGTTTGGCAGGGCATGATATCATGGGCAGACATGTCAGCATGGGAATGTGTTGGGGAATCGAAATGGGTGGCCACTGAGATCCACGCTATTGTGGCAGATAAAGCCGAGGTGCTCAATAAAGCAATCTCCCAGTCTGCGCCCAATCTCTTCGATGTAAAGAAGACCACAGCGGGAGCACCAGATGCAGTAGATGACCCCTGCAGATTCACTAGGAAGGACTGTTTGGGGCCCAAAATGGTGATGAGGGAGGAGGTGTGGGTGCAAGTGGAGCATATCCTATGGTCACAGGGGTAGGTACCAAGGAGACAATTGGTGTAGAGGGAGGAGTGGACAAGGGAGTCACAGAGGGAGTGGTCCCTGCAGTAAGTTGTAAACACACTCAGGCCATCATATAAACCATTCTCTCTTCCTTCGATTCTGTCCATAACTCCCATTTTCTAAGGAAAACTGCCAACTTATTAAAGAACTCATTCTCTCACTTCTGTTGGATAGATCAGAAGATACACAAAGGTGAAAACACCATCCTCCAGATTCAAGAACAGTTTCTTTCCTGCTGTTATCAGACTCTTAAATTGACTTTCCTTTGGGAAAAGGTGATGTTCTTGCCCTGTTTTAACTGTCCTTCTCTCCATACCCTGTACCATCTTTGTAACGCAACACCCTCCACTCTTCGATTTACTGTCACAACACACCTTACACTTCTGTTTTATTACTGCAGTACGAGTTGACCTACCTGGATAGCACACAAAACAATGCTTTTCATTTATATCTCGGGGTAGTTGACAATAAATAAAGAAGTTCAATGTATAGAGACAAGACCTTTCCATCCTTTGTAAAATCTAGCTACAATTCAATAGGTTATTATAGCATGTAATAATTAACATAGATTTTTCCCCAGCTTGAGGTCATAGAAGTAAAAAATTTAAATAAAAGTTGTCAGTTTTATTCACTTTTGTTTGTTTCCATTCATAGATAGAAATTTCATGTTGTGATAAGACATACTGTCTTTGTTTTTTATATTAATTATTTAACTTGTGTTTTGATGAAGCTTTCATGGGGATCCAGTCATTTGCTTAATTTATTAATGGTTATTAAATCCATTCCATGTTCAGAACTAAGCTTCTGTTTGGTGGAGAATGAAAGACTATCCAGGTGGTCAGGAAAATGGTCAGGTCTTGTACTGACAAATCTGTGAGCCAAACTAATGGCCTGAAGCCGCATTCAGGACAGATGATGTATCTGATGGGACCATCATGAGAAGGCAGAAAGTCAGCAAAAACTGGATCATCCTAATTATTCAATGTTTGTTCAAACTTTACCTCTTCCTTCAAACCTTAGGTGGCATGGTTAGTGTAGCGATTAGCATGACGCTATTACAGCGCCAACACACCGGGCTTGATTCCAGTGCAATTTAAGAGTCTGTACGTTCTCCAGGTGGACTTCCACTATATGCTCTGATTTCCTCCATCCCTTTAAATGTGTAAAGGTTTGTAGGTTAATTGGGCGTAAATGGGTACCACAGGTTTCAATGGAGGGAATCGACTTTGACCGTGTTGTAAATAAAATTTAAATGTAAGATGTAAAATTTATTTGTAATCAGAAAATAGCAGTTTTACTAGCTAATTAATTCATTAGGGGTTCAAAGTAATATGTGACATGTCCTTTTTCAATAACAAGGGATCTTGTCCAATGCTAAACTAGGCTGCAGCAACTTTAAATTCTTGCTCAGTAAAATTAATTGTGACATATATTCAAGAAAATCAAGATTCAAGATTCAATTTATTGTCATGGAATAAAGAGCAACAGTACACAGAATTTGTTTTCGCCTGCCGTAAGGCAGATAGATCCACCATTGGCAGAAAATGCTTGAAGCGCCTCTTACAACCAAAGAAAAAGAAGCAAAATAGAGTTCCCTTAGAGTCACTGAGTGACTCCGGATTCACCTCCAGTGCTTCTGCAGCCCCACAGCCACACAAGAGTCCAGTCCAAACCATCAGCAGCCCAAACTCCAGATCTGAACCTCCGACACAATCAGAAACCCTTAAGGGACGGAGATTGGTGGAGAATCTCCTCAAACCACAGAAGGGGGAGTTACCCTAAGGCCCCACATTAGTGGCAATGTTACTAAAAATGGTTAACACTACAAAGTACATTAACAGTCCATACAAATGAGTCTTTCTTTGGCTTGGCTTCGCGGACGAAGATTTATGGAGGGGGTAAAAAGTCCACGTCAGCTGCAGGCTCGTTTGTGGCTGACCAGTCCGATGCGGGACAGGCAGACACGATTGCAGCGGTTGCAAGGGAAAATTGGTTGGTTGGGGTTGGGTGTTGGGTTTTTCCTCCTTTGCCTTTTGTCAGTGAGGTAGGCTCTGCGGTCTTCTTCAAAGGAGGCTGCTGCCCGCCAAACTGTGAGGCGCCAAGATGCACGGTTTGAGGCGTTATCAGCCCACTGGCGGTGGTCAATGTGGCAGGCACCAAGAGATTTCTTTAGGCAGTCCTTGTACCTTTTCTTTGGTGCACCTCTGTCACGGTGGCCAGTGGAGAGCTCGCCATATAATACGATCTTGGGAAGGCGATGGTCCTCCATTCTGGAGACGTGACCCATCCAGCGCAGCTGGATCTTCAGCAGCGTGGACTCGATGCTGTCGACCTCTGCCATCTCGAGTACCTCGACGTTAGGGGTGTGAGCGCTCCAATGGATGTTGAGGATGGAGCGGAGACAACGCTGGTGGAAGCGTTCTAGGAGCCGTAGGTGGTGCCGGTAGAGGACCCATGATTCGGAGCCGAACAGGAGTGTGGGTATGACAACGGCTCTGTATACGCTTATCTTTGTGAGGTTTTTCAGTTGGTTGTTTTTCCAGACTCCCAGTCCGGGCACAGGGAGAGCAGCAGCGGCCCCGGCCCCGGTCCGGGCGAAGGGTAGACGGCGGCGGCCCCGATACGGGCAGGAGCAAGGGGGAGGCGGCGGCCCCAGTCCGGGCACAGGGAGAGCAGCAGCGGCCCCGGCCCCGGTCCGGGCGAAGGGTAGACGGCGGCGGCCCCGATACGGGCAGGAGCAAAGGGGAGACGGCGGCCCCGGCCTCGGTCGAGTGAGGCAGACGGAGGCCCCGGTCCGGGCAGGGAGTGGGAGGCGGTGGCCCCAGTCCAGGCACAGGGTGAACTGCGGCGGCCTCGGCCCCGGTCCGGGCAGTATGGACCGACCTAGGAGGGGAGGCATGCCCCTCCAGCCCGGGTAATAAACCTGCATAGGAGAAGGCCACTCCGATATAAAACCTACGACCCAAGGACCTCGCTGCCACGTCCCAGCTTGCTTGGCCACGGCACACGAATACAAATGAGTACACAATGAACAAAAGTGCTGGAGAAATACAACAGGCCACATAGCATCCAAAGGAAGTAAAAGGCAGTCAATGTTGGTTACTTCTATGGGTGCTGCATGACCAGCTGAATTTCTCCAGAACTTTCATGCATTGCTCTCAACCCCAGCATCTGCAGGCATTTTTGTTTAACATACAATGATCATGGCACAACAAATGTTAAAAGACTTTGCAGTTTTTCTTTGTGTATATATGAATATGACATTATGAATGTGGAAGGATCTTGCACTGTACTGGATATTTTTTTTGTGAATAAAGTATATTTTGAAATTTAAAAGAAGGTGGTCTGAGATAATCTGGTGTACCTGACCACTTGCTCCATTTTTGGATTCAACACTGATTGAGGGAACAGGCTTCATTTGAGTGGGATCAATGATCCTGTGGAAAAGGTAAGTGCAAGAAAATGTTCATGCTGTTTGAGCTTATTTCAATATTTTTAATGTTTGTCAGGTCTTGTACTGACAAATCTGTGAGCCAAACTAATGGCCTGAAGCCGCATTCAGGACAGATGATGTATCTGATGGGACCATCATGAGAAGGCAGAAAGTCAGCAAAAACTGGATCATCCTAATTATTCAATGTTTGTTCAAACTTTACCTCTTTCTTCAAACCTTAGGTGGCATGGTTAGTATAGTGATTAGCATGACGCTATTACAGCTACTTAGCAGTTAGTACAATGCTTTTAGAGTGCCATCGGCCTGGGTTTGAATCTGATGCTGTCTGTAAGGAGTTTGTATGTTCTCCCTGTAACCTGCACAGATTTCTGCCGGGTGCTTCAGTTTTCTCCCATGATCTAAAGATATATAGAGTTAGTAGGTTAATTGGTCATATAGATATAGTTGGGTGGCACGATGATTGAAAGAGCCTGTAACTCTAAATTTGAAAATACATTTCAAGATAGTTTTAATTAATCTTATTTTAATCTTTTAAAATGTGCCTGGATTTATTCTAATAAATTTTAATGCTTCTTGGTTTTCCCTTATTCAGAGACATTTAAGAACTATTCAGAAGCAAGTGGTCAGTAGTTTCTAGGCCCTTCATGGGCAGGACCTGTGGACAGAGTTGGGGCTGTGGGCCAAGAACTGGTCACCCCAGCCCAGCAGATTCATGAATGAAAATCAGAGTCGGGAAATTTTCTTTTGTCTTTATAAAACGCTGATCATTGTACTGCAGCCAGTTCTGTGGAAGGTGGGCATGGTGAGTGATACTGGTAGAATGGAAAATCAATTATTTTCACTGATCAGATTAATGTGCAGCTTGAGCCTATTTTTCCTTTGGTAAAATTATGTTATTCCATGCACATGAAACCACCATTCACTGGGAAACAGACCCAGCCAATTCAACAGCATCTGTGCACCATCAAAATGACTCATGAGTGAGATGTCTTGTGTGAAATCTGTTCATTGGTAGAAATAACAAAACTGAACTGAGCATCTCATTCAATTTATTTCAAAAACTTCTTCAGCTAGATGGAGGTGAATCTATGGAATATGTTGACACAGATGTCTGTGAAGGCCAAGCCAATAGGTAAATTTTAAGTGGAGATAGATAAAATTAATAAAAATTTAGACATACAGCACGGTAACAGGTCACTTTGGCCCATGAGTCCCCATTAACCTACACCCTGGTACATTTTGAATGGTGGGAGGAAACTGGAGCTCCCAGAGAAAACCCATGCAGACACGGGGAGAACGCACAGACAGTGCGGGAATTCGAACCCCATTCTGTTCCTGATCGCTGGTGCTGTAAAAGCGTTATGCCAACCGTTCCACCCATAAGATTCTTTAACTAGATCAATCAACGATAGATTCTTGATTAGAAAGGTGTCAAAAGCTATGGCGAGAAGGCAGCAGAATGGGGTGGGGAAAAATACATCAGCCGTGATTCAAATGATAGAGCAGACATGATGGGCCAAATAGCCTAACTCTGGTGAGGTAAAATCAACTAAGAATGGTATTTCTGACATTCAGGAATTTATACAAATTCAACAAATTTTATCTTAATTAAGAAATCCTTGCTTGTTTGCAAATAAAACATATCTAAAATAAGACTATAAGAGATTACAGCAGAATTAGACTAATCACCCATCTGATTCCACTGTTTCCATCTCTCCGTCCTCTTCCTCTGTTCTAATCTTTCTCTCTAACCCCCCCCCCCCTTTCCCCCACCCCACCCCGCCTACATCCCCAGCGGTCTCTCCCTCTGCCTGTTTCTCCACATTTCCACCACCAGCCTCTCACTTCTTAGCCCCTCCTCAACTTCAGTCCCCCCTTGATATGCTTGATGTCATCCCTTCCCATTTTTCAGGGTCCTGACTCAAAACTTTGACAATTTCTCACCAATTGAATTGTTTAAGACAGAGGTGAAAGAGTTCTTGATTTGGAAGGAAATCAAGGAGAATAGGATAGTTAAGAACAGTAAATCAGCCATGATGGAATGGCGGGCAGACTCAATGGGCCAACGGCCTAATTTCCACTCATATGTATTGTAGACTTTCCCTTCTGTCTCTCCACCTTTCCCATCTCCTGTCGAATATCCTAACACTTCTTATCCCCTCCCCATTTTCCCACTTGATATCGCCACTTTCCACTTTCATTTCAAGAAAGGGTTCTGTCCTGTAATGTTGTCTGACCATTTCTACCCATGGATTCTGCCTGACCTGTTGAGTTCCTCCAGCGTCCCATTGTTTACCGGCTGTTTATCAAGCATAGTACACTTCTTTGCATGTGTCATTCACTCTTCCTGTCAAATTGCCAAGTTAGAATGAAATGAGCAGTGCAGATGCACAGAGTGTCCAATTTGGGGCAGTTTTGCTTGAATTTGAGGGCTGTAGGTAAAACATTATGAATTGCAGTAATTCAGGAGCACTTTACTAAGGAAGTAGAAGACAGATTGCTCTTGAATGAGTTTGAAAGTATAATTTGAGTCCTACCTTTAACTGTTTACTGAGAGCAATCTGACATTATGGGTCAGTACTCTCTGATGGACACCAATGCAGTGAGTTTCTATGCATGTGGTAGCATCTAGTAGAATTGAGAATCATGGGAATATACAGCTCAAAATGACCCCTTGGCTCACTTTGTCCATGCTGACTGTGATACCTTTCCATGCTGATCCTATTTGTCTGTATCAGATTTCTCCTGCTATGCTTTTTCTATCAGAGTGCATCTCCAAGCACCTTTTAATATAATTGCACCTGCCTGCTCTGCTTTCTCTAGCTGCTTGTTCCAGATATGCACTACCCTCTGGATAAAAACTCAGATCTCCTTTAAATGTCTCTCCGCACCTTAAACCTGTGCTTCTAGTTTTAGACTCCACTGTTCCTGAGAAGAAGACTGTCTCTCCTCTTATTATGCCCCTCTGTTAGAACAGCCCTCAGCCTCCAACATGAGAATAAACACAGCCTCTCCAATCTCTCCTTATAACTACATCCCTCCATTCCATCCAATATCCTAGTAATCTCTTCCACACTCAGAATACTCAGAATCAGTATCAGAAACTATTGTCATGAACATGTCATGAAACTCATTGTTTTGCAGCAGAATCACAGTGAAAATTTGCTGTAAATTACATTTCAAAATAAATAAGTAGTGCAAGAAAATAGGAAAAAGTGAGCTAGTATCTAAGGATCATTGTCTATTCAGAAATCTGATGGCAAAGGGTAAGAAGCTGTCCTTGTGCCACTTGGTGCTCATCTTCAGGTTCCTGCACCTTTTTCAGGATGGTAGCAGTGTGAAGAGGGCATGGTGATGTTCTCAACAGAGTGAAGACTGGTGCCTGTGATGTCGCTGGCCAAGTTAACAACTCTCTAGTGTTTTTTCATGGCCTGTGCATTGGCATCTCCATATCAGACAGTGAAGCAACCAGACAGATGGTTCTCCAAAGTACACCTGTAGAAATTTTCAAGAGTCTATGGTAACATAACAAATTTCCTCAAACTCCTTACAATGTATAGCCGCTGCGAGCCTTCTTCATGATTGCATCGACATGGAGGCCCCGGGACAGATCCTCAGAGATGTTAACACCCAGGAATTTGAAGTCCTTTACCGTTTCAACTACTGACTCATCGATAAGGACTGGTTCATGTTCACCTGATCTCCCCCTCCTGAAGTCCACAATCATCTCCTTCGATTTGATAATGATGAGTGCAACTTTCTGGTTGTGGCACCACTCAATTAGCTGATCTATCTCAGTCCTGGTTTCTCATTGCCGTCTGTGATTTTGCTAATGACTGTGATGTCATCGGCAGATTTGTAGACCGTATTTGAAATGTGCCTGGCTACACAGTATTGGATGGGGAGTGAGTAGAGTAGTGGGCTAAGCATGCATCCTTGAAGTGCACATGTGTTGATCATTGTTTTTGGTTCGTACTGACTGTGGCCTTCCAATGAAGAAGTTAAGAATCCACTTGTAAGAGGAGGTGTAGAGGCCCTAGATGACAAGTACTGAGGGTATGATGGCATTGAAGGCTGAGCTGTAGTCAATCAAGAGTACATGTTGTTGTTGTCTAGGAGATCCAGAGCTGAGTGATATTGCATCTGCTTCAAAGTGAATGTGACAGTAGGTGAATTGCAGCAGGTCTAAACTTTCCTTAGGTACGTGTTCATTCCATGACCAACCTCTCAACGCATTCCATCAGAGTAGATGTGAATGCAGCTCGCTCTGTTCCTTTTGGGCACCAGGGTGATTTATGCTCTTTTGAAGCAGATGACACAGAGATTGGGGAAGATGATGCAAAGATTGGATGGGTAGCATGGATGGCAAAGCAGTTTGTGCAATGCTGTACAGTCCCACACTGTCTGTGAGGAGATTGAATGTTCTCCCTGTGTCTGCGTGGGTTTCCTTCGGGTGCTCTTGGTTCTTCCCACTTTTCAAAAATGTACCAGGCTTGTAGGCCAATCGGGTGTAATTTGGCGGCATGGGCTTGTGGGCCGAAAAAGGCTTGTTACCATCCTATATGTGTATGTTTAGGTCTTATGGAGGGCTCTCAAAGGATGCAGCAGGATACAGATTAGTTCGATACATGGGCAGAGAAATGGCAGATGGAGTTTAATTTGGACAAGGGTAAGATGCTGCACTTTGAGAGGTCAAACAGAAAGGAAACATACACAATTCATGACTGAATTCTGAACAGCATTGATGTGCAGAAGGATCTCTGGGTCCAAGTCCACAGCTCCCTGAAAGTGGCCATGCAATATATAGGGTGTTAAAAAAAGGTACATGATCTGATTGTTTTCTTTGGTTGAGGCATTAAGTATAAGGGCAAGGAAGTCATGCTGCAGCTATATACTGTAAATTTTTGGTTAGACTTCACTTGAAATATTGTGTGCAATTCTGGTCACCCCATTACAGGAAAGATAGAGAGGCTTTGGAAAAGGTACTGAAGAGATAATTATGTTGCATAGATTTGAGGTAAAAGTTTGGACAAACTTGGATTTTCTTGGAGCTTAAAAGGGTAATCTGATAGACAACCAGAATCTTTTTCCCACACTAAAACTGTCAAAAATTGGGGAACATGCATTTTGTGGAGTGTGTGGTGTGAGGTGGCAAAATGAGCTGGTTTGGGTTTGCTAATTATGTGCATACCCAATACTTTTCAGTAATGGTTCAATATTATTCCCTTATATGTATTGTGTGTTCTCTCTAAGATACACTAACTGCATCTTCATTGACGTAAAAGCTTTCCATGACCAGAAATAGGCCATGACTCTGGTGACATCAGCAAAATGGACTAAAATATAATAAGAAATAGTAGCTCATTCATCATTCAACATCCCTGGCTGATCTTTTACATCAGCACCAATTTCTTGTAGCCATCATATCGAAAATTCACACACCATCAGATGCATTCATTACAATTTCAGCAATAATTCCTTGTGAAATTCCTTCCAGCTGAGAACTTCTGAGTTTTGTTTTAGCCTCGCACCTCTTTTCTCACAATACATTGTATCCCCTCATAATAGCCTCCTCCAATGCAAAGGAAATTGGAGAGAGGACAAAGTGAAATGCATACGCAGAAGCAAAGTGGGGCCGGTTCGCCACAAGGATGTGCACCGCCACAAACCTATCTTTAAAGAGAAGCTGAAGTGGAAGGCTCAGTTACTTCATTGTTTATTCATTGTGTGGGCTTTGGAATGAAACACAATTGCACCAAGATAGGTGCCAATGTAAAACAAATTGAATGCCAGAATTTCATGAATCACTTTATTAGCATATCCATTATGAAACTGTGAGTACTCAGTTGGGTAACATCGAGACATAATCAGAGATAAAGCATAGAAACAGGCCCTCCGGTCCATCAAGTATATGCTGACCATCAACCACCCTCCAGGACACTACACATTTCATTAATTCTACGCTGATCTCGTATGTTATTCTCCGACGTTCTCATCAACAGCTCTGACAATCTACTCCTTACTTACTCATGAGGGGAAATTTACAGTGGCCAATTAATCTGCCAGTCTGCTAAACTCTGGGTGATGTATGAATCCAGGTCTTTGGCACTGCAAGACAGCATCACTACCAACAACCTTTCCCCCCACCCACATTACCCACTCTGTTAAGAGTTCCATATGCCTCATCCAGACACCCTATTGGATTGCTCTTCTATGCTTTATGCTACATTTCGAGCCTTTTTCTCCACTTAATGGTATGTTCAACGTGGTCAGCCAAACAAAACAGTAAGGGGAATTAGAAAAAAAAAATCTCACTAATATTGATTTCCAACCCTACTTTGAAAATCCAGAAAATTGGTCTGCTGGTTTCCCTGGGTACACAACACGTTGGTCAGAATGCTAAATGTCTCCAGAAAAGGCTACCAATCTCCAAATCATCTGGATGAAATTACCAGTGCAGATATGGTGACATGACAACTTTTCTCACTTCCTTCTAGGTCTCTTGGAAGTGAAATGCCAGAGTACACTATTGTGAGAAGGGATTATCAGTTTGTGATCTTATCGCATGTAATGTCATCTCCCAGACAGAAGCTTGATGGCTGTACTTCCCAAAGCAGGGTGATTTAAGATAATTTCTTAGGTTAACTGTTCAGTGTCATCCTGGAGAAAATCACTGTCCAATCATGTTGCAAGAGAAACCTACACTTAATGTCAAGGCATTAACCCTTTGCAACATCTCTTGGACTTACATTGAAAGCCTTTAGGTGAACTGGAGTTTGTCAAGATTGGACTAGGTCTGTTTGGAGTGCTGGGAGTCAGGGAAGACAGACCCAGTGGTGGAATCTTGCTGGATATGGAGATGAAAGCAAGGTGTGAGAGCATAAGCAAATGGAGGGGTGTCTCAAGGAGGTAAAAGAAAGACAGCAGAAACAGTGGAATTTAAGATGAAATTGTCAGAATAGATTTGATAGAGAGAGAGAAAGTTAAGATGTGGATTTGAGTTTCAGATAGATCAAGCTGCAAGGCGCTTACAGTAGATATTGACCGACAGGTTATTCCCAAAACTGATGACAAAGATCGATCAAATTCAAGTTTATTTATGAACCTATATACAAGTACAACCTGTCGAAACAGCATTCTCTGGTCCTTGGTGCAAAACACTGCAAACGCTCATACATAATACACATCCAGACAAATGATAAATATGCACAGTGTATATTGTTATCATGGCTATTCCTCAAGGTCGAGGATAATGCTCTTCATCCCATTGATCTATTTATGGACTCTCATGTCTTATAAGTCCAATTTTGGAAAGTGACCCACAGAGTGAAGGTGCCTGTGTGTGTATTTGTTTAACGTGTACTTGATATTACACTCCAAGAAGCATACGATATTTCACAAATCAACCAATTAGTTCCAATGGCCATAATCGCTCTGGGGATCCAGGGCAGGCGATCACTCTGCCTGGGGTTCCAGGGCTGAGCTTGCTTTGCACAGAGCCTCTTACAGATGAGCAGGTTTAATTGATACTGTGTGGCAGCGCACATCCTCATGGTGAATTGGCCCCACTTGTATTGCCACGTGGTGGTGCAGCCCTGGGGAAATGGCATTTTCAGAGGTTCCTCTCTGACTCCAGCATCCCTTCCCGCGCTCACCCTGGGCACCGATTGTGACGTCACAATGGACCAGGGACTGAGCTCATGCTGCCCTTATAGGGGTGTGCTGAATTTGATTAAAAATTGTCATTAACGACCCTCAATGTGGTGGCTGTGTTTCTTCCACTGCTCACACCGTCACAGTGGTGACCCCGAAGAGCCCAGATATTTTTCTGCACTCAAAACACCACGGATTCAGCAGAGGTTAATGCTGTCTCCATCAAGCTTCCCCACGTTTGGAACCACCGACCAAGAACGTGGTTCAGGAAGGCGGAAGCACAATTTCAACTCCACAACATCTCCTCAGATGCCACAATGTTCAATCATGTTGTGAGCCCTCTGGACCAAGATACGGCAGCGAGGGTAGACGACATCATCCACCACCCCCGACTATGGGCAAGTACACCACCCTCAAAGACCTGTTGCTTGGAACTTCCAGGCTAACTCCCAGGAATGGGCTTCCAGGCTCCTTCACCTAGATGGGCTTGGGAACTGTAGTCTGTCGGCACTGATGGATGAAATGCTGGCCCTGGCGGAAGACCACAAGCCTTGTTTTCTCTTCTGCCAGATCTTCCTGGAACAGATGCCAGAGGACATCCAGATACTCCTCAGAGATGAAGACTTCTCAAACCCAAGGAGAGCAGCAGCCCGTGCGGATGCCCTCTGGTGCATGAAGAAGGGGAATGAGGCAGCCCTCAAACAGGTGGCACAACAAGGAGCCAGCTGACCGCAAGCTGCTCCCAAGACCAAGCAAGAGGAGAACCAGTCAACCTGGTGTTTCTATCACCAGCGCTGGGGTGCGCAAGCCCATAAGTGCTGCCAGCCCTGTGGGTTTCAGGGAAACAACCAGGCTCTCCGTGGATGCCTCAGCTACGGCAGTGGGGGGGTTCTGGAAAAATGGCTCGATGGACAATGGAGCCCGTTGGCCCTTTTCAGTAAGCAGCTGCACCCGCTGGAGCTCAAATACAGCACTTTCCACCGGGAGCTCCTGGCGCTGTATTTGGCCATCCACCATTTTCACTACTTCCTCCAGGGCAGGCCGTTCATAGCCTTCATGGATCACAAGACCCTCACTCAAGCACTGGCGATGGCCATGGATCCATGGTCCACCAGACAGCAGCGCCACCTCTCGTACGTGCCTGAGTTCACGACCGACCCAACACAGAGCCGGCAAGGACAATGTGGTGGCGGATGCGCTCCCGTCCAGCCATCAACACTCTAGCGCCCGGCCTGGATTACAAGCAACTGGCTCAGGCACAGAGGAACAATGTGGAGACACAGGCCTTGTGGATCGCCATCTCGGGCCTCAAACTCAAGGATGTCTGGCCAGCAGCCCGAACACATTTCTCTGCGACATCTCAACAGGCACGCCATGCCTGGTGGTCCCAGCGCACTGAAGGGCGAAGGTCTTCAGTCTGATCCATGACCTCTCCAACCAGTGGTAAAGACAACTATGTGGATGGTCATGGAGAGGTTCTCTGGACCAGACTGGGTGGACGAACTACCCTGGGTCCTCCTCAGGATTAGGACGGCACCCAAGGAGGACCTGCAGGTTTCAGCAGCAGAGATGGTCTATGGCGCACTGCTTTCCCTGGTAAGTTTTTAGGCCCAGACCCTGACACCACGGACACCGACAAAAGCCTGTTGGCAGACATATGCAGGTGACTGGCCTCCCTAGCTCCCCCACCCCCAGTACACCACAGCATCTGGCCGTTTCATCTCCTCAAAGAGCTCAACTTGGCCCAATTCATTTTTGTGCAAAGGGGACCACTAAGTGCACCGCTACAGCGACCGTACGAGGGGCCATACAAAGTCTGGTGGAACCTTCACCCCGGATGTTGGGGGGAGAGAGGAACGTTTTACGGTGGTCCGCCTGAAGGTGGCCCATCTGGACTTATCACAGCCAGCACAGATGGCTGTGCCCAAGTGCCGGGGCCAGCCGCCAAAGCAACAGGACACGTAGCCAGTTCTGGGGGGGTTGGGGGTTGTGTGGCAGGGCACATCCTCTCATGGTGAACTGGCCCCACTTGTATCGCCACGTGGCGGGACAGCCATAGGGAAATGGCGTCGTCAGAGGTTTCTCTCTGTCTCCAGCATCCCTTCCCGCGCTCATCCTGGGTAGGGATTATGAGGTCACAATGCACCAGGTGACTGAGCTCATGCTGCCCTTATAGGGGCGTGCTGAATTTGGATATAAACAGTCATTAACGACCCTCAACGTGGTGGCCATGTTTCTTCCACTGCTCACACCCCCACAACTGCATAAATCAAAAGCTGCATGCTCCAATGCCTTTTAACAGCCTTATTTTTCATTTGCATCAACCGCAGAGAAGCTTCCATTCATTATAGAACATTACACCACAGTACAGGCTCCGACCCACAATACTGTGCCATCTAATATAAACATACGCCATATCAATCTAACCCTTCCCTCCCTCAAACCATCCATGTGCCTATCTGAGAATCTTTTAAATGTCCCTCTTATATCAGCCTCCATCACAAAGCATTCTAGGCACCTGCCAATCTCTGTGTAAAAACTACTTCTGGTGTCTCCCCTAAACTTTCCTCAACTCACCTTAAACCAATGTCCTCTGGCATTGGCCACTGCCACTCTGGGAAAAAATTGCTGGCTGTTCACCCATTCTTTGCCTCTCATAATTATATTTTTTTTCTTTGGCTTGGCTTCGTGGACGAAGATTTATGGAGGGGGTAAAAAGTCCACGTCAGCTGCAGGCTCGTTTGTGGCTGACAAGTCCGATGCGGGACAGGCAGACACGATTGCAGCGGTTGCAAGGGAAAATTGGTTGGTTGGGGTTGGGTGTTGGGTTTTTCCTCCTTTGCCTTTTGTCAGTGAGGTGGGCTCTGCGGTCTTCTTCAAAGGAGGTTGCTGCCCGCCAAACTGTGAGGCGCCAAGATGCACGGTTTGAGGCGTTATCAGCCCACTGGTGGTGGTCAATGTGGCAGGCACGAAGAGATTTCTTTAGGCAGTCCTTGTACCTTTTCTTTGGTGCACCTCTGTCACGGTGGCCAGTGGAGAGCTCGCCATATAACAGGATCTTGGGAAGGCGATGGTCCTCCATTCTGGAGACGTGACCCATCCAGCGCAGCTGGATCTTCAGCAGCGTGGACTCGATGCTGTCGACCTCTGCCATCTCGAGTACTTCGACGTTAGGGGTGTAAGCGCTCCAATGGATGTTGAGGATGGAGCGGAGACAACGCTGGTGGAAGCGTTCTAGGAGCCGTAGGTGGTGCCGGTAGAGGACCCATGATTCGGAGCCGAACAGGAGTGTGGGTATGACAACGGCTCTGTATACGCTTATCTTTGTGAGGTTTTTCAGTTGGTTGTTTTTCCAGACTCTTTTGTGTAGTCTTCCAAAGGCGCTATTTGCCTTGGCGAGTCTGTTGTCTATCTCATTGTCGATCCTTGCATCTGATGAAATGGTGCAGCCGAGATAGGTAAACTGGTTGACCGTTTTGAGTTTTGTGTGCCCGATGGAGATGTGGGGGGGCTGGTAGTCATGGTGGGGAGCTGGCTGATGGAGGACCTCAGTTTTCTTCAGGCTGACTTCCAGGCCAAACATTTTGGCAGTTTCCGCAAAGCAGGACGTCAAGCGCTGAAGAGCTGGCTCTGAATGGGCAACTAAAGCGGCATCATCTGCAAAGAGTAGTTCACGGACAAGTTTCTCTTGTGTCTTGGTGTGAGCTTGCAGGCGCCTCAGATTGAAGAGACTGCCATCCGTGCGGTACCGGATGTAAACAGCGTCTTCATTGTTGGGGTCTTTCATGGCTTGGTTCAGCATCATGCTGAAGAAGATTGAAAAGAGGGTTGGTGCGAGAACACAGCCTTGCTTCACGCCATTGTTAATGGAGAAGGGTTCAGAGAGCTCATTGCTGTATCTGACCCGACCTTGTTGGTTTTCGTGCAGTTGGATAATCATGTTGAGGAACTTTGGGGGACATCCGATGCGCTCTAGTATTTGCCAAAGCCCTTTCCTGCTCACGGTGTCGAAGGCTTTGGTGAGGTCAACAAAGGTGATGTAGAGTCCTTTGTTTTGTTCTCTGCACTTTTCTTGGAGCTGTCTGAGGGCAAAGACCATGTCAGTGGTTCCTCTGTTTGCGCGAAAGCCGCACTGTGATTCTGGGAGAATATTCTCGGCGACACTAGGTATTATTCTATTTAGTAGAATCCTAGCGAAGATTTTGCCTGCAATGGAGAGCAACGTGATTCCCCTGTAGTTTGAGCAGTCTGATTTCTCGCCTTTGTTTGCATGCCAAACTGCATGAGTTTTTCAAGCTTTGTTGGGACCAAGGTAAACTGCCTCAGGATCTTCGTGATGCCACCATCATCACCCTGTACAAAAACAAATAATTATATATACTTCAATTAAATGGTCCCTCATCATCCTTTGCTCCAAGAGTAAAGCCTCAGGTTGCAGAACCTTTCCTCATATGCCATGTTTTCTAATCCAGTCACTATCCTGGAAAATCTCCTCTGCACCCTCTCTAAAGCTTCCACATCTTTCCTAAAATTAGGTGACCAGAACTGAAAACAGAAAACAATACTCTAAATATGGTTGGAGTAGTGGTTAATGTAATGCCTTTACAGTGCTAGCGATCGGGACTGAGGTTCGAATCCCATGCTGTCTGTAAGGAGTTTCCCCGTGTCTGCGTGAGTTTGCCCCAGGGACTCCAGTTTCCTCCCACCATTCAAAACGTACTGGGAGTGTAGGTTAATTGGGTGTGAATTAGGTGCCAGAAACTCTTGGGATGAATTGGCATGTTTCTATGCTGCATGTCTAAAATTAAAATTTTAAAAAATTAACCAGAGTTTTATAGGGATGCAACATTACCCTAATAAAGATGGCCAGCCTTCTCACCACTATTTCAACTTCAGCAGCAGCCTTGTAAGATCTATGGACTTGGACTCCTCTGTTCCTCCACATTGCTAAGAATCCTGCATTAACCACATACACTGCCTTCAAATTTGATAGTCCCAAATGCATCACCTCACACTTTTCAGCCCAACTCTGCATCCTGTGTTTATCCCGTTGTAACCAATGTCAACCTATGCTGTCCACAACAATGCCAACCTTTGTGACATTTGCAAACTAACACGCCCCTCCACTTCCAAATCATTTACAAAAATTACGAAGTGCAGGGGTCCCAGAACAGATCCCTGCAGAATATCACCAGATATCATCTTCCATACAGAATAGGCCTCCATCTACTCCCACTCTCTGCCTTCTGTGGTCAAGCCAATTCTGAATCATGCAGCTGAGTTTCCATGGATCACATGCCTCATCATTTTTTGATAAGGTTACCATTGGGAACCTTGTCAAACATCTCACTAAAATCCATGTTCATCACATCCGCTCGACCTTCATCAATTTTTTTAATCACCTTCATGAAAGTCTCAATTAGCCTTGTGAGGCATGACCTTCCTCTCACAAAGCCATCGTGACTATCCTGGATAAGGTGATGCTTCTCCAAGTGTTTTTAAATCTGGTCTATAAGAATCTTCTCCAGTAGTTTCCCCACCACTAGCATAAGACACATTGGTCTATGCTACCCAAGATTATCCCTATCACCATTCTTGAACATCAGAACAACATATCCATCCTCCAATCCTCTGCTACTACTCCTGTAGCCAGGAAGGATATAAAGATTATCAATGTTCCAGTAATCTCTTCCCTCACTTCTTAAAGTAAACTGGGGTATATCTTGACTAACCCCAGGGACCTATCAATCTAAGTGTTTTTTGGAAGCTCCAGTATTTCCTCTTTCTTGACCTTGTCATGCTCCAGCACATTAGCCTGTTCGATTTGTCAAGGTCCCTCTCCCAGGTGAACACTGAAGCAAAGTAATCATTTAGTGTCTCACCTACCTTCTCCACCTGCAGGCATGTTTCTCCCTTTATTCCTGAGCAGTCCTACCCTCACTCTAGTCATCCTCCTGTTCTTCAGATACATGTAGAATGCCTTTGGGTTTTCCTTAATCCTACTTGCCAAGCCCTTCTTATGCCCATTTCTAAGTCTCCTGAGTCCCTTCTTAAGTTCATTCCTGGCAACCTTATAGTTGCCAAGAGCCCTTGCTTCCTGAACCTTACGCACACTTCCTCCTTCCTCTTGACTAACGTTTCCACCTTCATTCCATGGTTCCTTTTTCTGACCAATCTTTCCATCTATCAGTGGGACAACACAATCCAGATCACTGTGCAAGTGGTCCCTGAACATCCTACACATTTCTGTTGTGCATTTCCCCAAGATCATCTGTTCCTGTCAAATACAATTGTAATTAGCCCTCTTTTAAAAATTGACCCATATTGCCTGCTCTTATTATTATCTATGGCTGTTAAAGGTCATGGAGTTATGGTCTCCACCTCTGAAATGTTTGCCCACTTGATCAGGTTCATTACCCAATTCTAGATCCATAAAGGCCTCTTCTCTTGCCTTGTTCACATTCTGGGTCAGGAATCTGTCCTAGACACACCTGGAAAAGCCTTCCCCAACTAAGCTTTTTGCATTAAGGAGGTGCCAGCTAATATTAGAGAAGATGAAGTCTGCCATAACAACAACTCTATTATTTTTTTCACCATTTTAAAATATACCTACTTATCTACTCCTCAATATCACAGTGGCTATTTGGGGGGGGGGGGGTGGTTCTATAGAATAGTCCCTTCCTGCTTCTGACTTCCACCCACACTGGAGAAACACAGAAGGTCAAACAATGTCCTTCATGTAGCAAAGATAACCAATGTAGCATACATAACCAATGTTTCAGCCCTTCAACAAAGTATGGAAAAATGTCAGAAGGTGCCTGGACAAAATGGTGAGGGGTCAGGGGAGGAGAATGGTTTCAAAAGCAGGAGGTAACAGGTGGATAAGGGAGGGAGGGCACACCAGCAAGCAGGAGGAGGAGGGATGATTCTGTGAATAGAGGGAAGGAGGTAGAGAGCTGAGGAAAGAAGACAAGGCAAAAGGGAAGGGCAGGAGAATGGAAAATAGGCTCGCAGAAACTGAACAAGTCCATGTTAATGCCATCCAGTTGGAGAGCACCCAGACGGAAAATTAAGCGCTGTTCCTTCTGACTCAGCAGACAATACCTTCACGACATCCTCCCTTTCTGCAGCTACAATACTATCCCTGATTAGCAATGTCATCCCCTTCTTTTACCTCCCTCACTATTCCTTTTGAAACAATTAAACCCTGGAACATCAAGCAGCTAACCATATCCTTGTGACAGTCAAGTCTCTATAATGGCCACCGTAATTCCAGGTACTGATCTATGCTCATAAGTTCATCACCCCTTAAAACCTCGCATGAAACACCTTTCAACCTTGAGCTGACTACATTTATGCCTCATCAAACCCCTGTCCTTCCTTGCAATCTCATTATACATAGCATCTACCTTTTCACCAACTTATCCATCATCTGACGACACTCTGGTTCCCACCCCCCTGCCAAACTAGTTTCAACTCTCCCCAACAGCTTGAGCAAACCTGCTCACATGGACATTGGTCCCTCCTGAGTTCAGGTGCAACCTATCCCTTTTGTACAGGTCATACCTTCCCCAGAAGAGATCCCAATGATCCATAAATCTGAAATTCTGCTCCCTCTTCCAACTTTTCACCCATGTATTCATCTGTCTTATCTTCCTGTGCTTGCCCTAACTGGCATGAGGAATAGTTAGGAATCCAGAGATTATTGCCCTGTAAGCCCTGTCTCTTAGCTTTCTTCATAATTCCATGAATTCACACTTCAGGACCTCATCCCTTTTCCTATCTATGTTGTTGGCACCACAGTGTAGAACAACTTCTGGCTGCTCACCGTCCCTCTCAATATGACCGTAGACTTTTTTTTAAACTTTATTTAAGATTTTATGACATGAATAACATATAGGATTACATTTAAAAAAAATTAAGAATAAAATAATAAAATTACAATTCAGTATCAGTAATCTAAATAAACTATACCCTCCCCAATAATTATTACACATTAATAACCCAACTCAAATTAGTCCAACCCCCCCTTTCCCCCCAAAAATAAAGAGTGAAGAATTAATAAAGTTAAAAATATATGTGAGAAAAAAAATCCACTTACAAAAAAAAACAAAAACATAACCGATTAAAATACTAACAAAAAGAAAAGTAAATAATACTAAGATATCAGACTTAAAAAACATATTTAAATCAAACTTAAATGCATATATTTAACAAACGGAGTTAAGATGAAACATATATTTAACTCAAACTTAATATAAAAAATTAGTAAAGTTAGTAACATTATCTATCAAAAATTCTTAAACAATAATCAATTCTTAAAAAAAATTGTAGCATGAAAAAAAAGATGAAAAAAAACTTTCTCTATAAAGATAAACCTTCACCAAATATCAACTAACTTCACATCTATCATCATATTAGTCACATAAACCACCATCTTAAAACAAAATTCAAACCTCATTAAGCATTATATAATTCAATTTTAGTACTCTTCCACCATTTTTCCCTTTTACTCTTGAATAGTTATCCAATAAAAGCTCCAATACCACATTTAAATATCCCCAATCATTACGTTAAAATTCAGATATCCAAATAATAAAAACACATCTACAACGAAATCTATATCTTCAACAAATGGAGCATAAACCACAAACAAAATTCAAGCCTCATTAAGAATTGTACAATTCAATTTATAACTTTCACCATTATTCCCTTCGTTCTATAACTAAAATAGCAAAATAATATACACCAGAATTACCACTCCTTTCACCTTAAAGTTAAAGAAAAAATAAAAAAAACTTATCCATCCTATTCACATTTAAATTTCAGATATTCCTTATCTACTGAATAAACTTTACAAAAAAAACCACATCAATTTTTAGTTTTTTAAATAATCAAATACTTTCTTATGCTTTTTTTTATATTTAAACAAAAAAAAAGCCCCTTCACTCTTTAATCTAATAATACAAAAAAAAAGGAAAAAAAACGGGTAGGAGGTTAAAAATACCCCCTCCCGTCTAAACCGCACAATGCGGTAACTCCCAAAAAAAATGGGTGTGAGGTAACTCACACGTAGCAGATGACTTTCAGGAAATAATGTCTATCCAGTTCTCTCCCCCAACTCTCACTTCATCTTAAACTAACATCATCATTATTTAATATCCCTCTTTTTTAAAAAAAAAACTTAGAAAAAAAAGGACAACTCTTCTTTTAATTAGCTCCAACTGCCGAGTCACCATTACAACCATTCCTTCTTGGAGCACGGCTCTTTTCTTCCATCTCTTGTCTCCTTAGAGATCGCGGCGGACTATGTCTCTATTGAAACTGAGTAATTGGCAGCTCTTGAGCAAATGCTATAGCTTCCTTTGGAGAATCAAAGAACTTTGGTTGGTAACCATCTTGAAAAACCTTCAAAACAGCTGCATATCTAAAGGTTGCCTTGTAACCTTTCTTCCACAACAACTCTTTAGCAGGGTTGAATTCCCGTCGTTGGAACATAACTTCGTGATTCAAATCCGCATAGAAGAAAACTCGATTATTTTGAATCATCAAGGGTGATTTTCTCTGTTGTGCATTTCTAATAGCCACTCGTAAAATTATTTCTCTGTCGTAATAATTCAAGCAACGAACCAAAACAGGTCTTGGACTTTGACCTGAAATAGGTCTTCTACACAAGGCTCTGTGAGCACATTCCAGTATTATACCTTCTGGGAAATGTTCTTGACCCAGCACCTGTGGAATCCATTCAGTAAAAAATTTTCTTGGGTCTGGTCCCTCCATACCTTCCGGCAAACCAATAATCTTTATATTGTTCCGTCTGGAACAATATAACGTCTGTAACCTATCAACTGCATTAAAGTTTCCAGTATCACAGTTCCAGTGAACTACAAATTAATTTGAACAATATTCATATTAGGTAACTCCCTGGAGCCCTGAAACTCCCATATGTGAAGTCAGCCAAATTAATTGACAAGAATCAAAATTCCCAATGATGCCTGAATCTGTGCAATGAATAAATACAAGTCAGAATTAAAATGTTCCTGTTTGTGAAATTGCCAGGAAAGATAATGGTGTCCCTAAAGACTGGGTGTAGAAATGTGTGCAGTGTGACAAGTCTAAGTCTATTTGTCACAAAATGCAGAGTACAGTGAGAATGGGTCTTCAGTGAACAGACTAATAGGTTATCTCTAAAAGTCATGTATGGAGCAGAATTTACAGTGCATAGGATTATAATGAAAGAAAAATCAATGAGCACCAAGGCAGCATGAGAGCACTGTTCACAAAAGAAACTCAATAGATCACACAGCATCTATAGGAAATAAAAGGTAACCAATATTTCAAACCTGAGACTTAGTCAAGGTGTGAGCCAAAGCAGGCAGATGTCTGAATGGAAAGGTGGGGGAAGGAGAGGAGAGGAGGGAGGAAGGGGCAGGTGGAGGAATGCAGGCTAACAGAGAAGAGGGAGGGTAGAAGAGAAAAAAATCTGAGATATTATGGGGGATGGGGTAGCCCTCTGAATGGAGTGGAAACTGTACAGGGTGGGGCACTGGTGGAGAGGAGACAGAGAGGTAGGGAAAGAGAGAGACTTGGGGTGGTATTTAATGGAAATTGGAGAAATTGATGTTAATGCCATTTGGTTGGAGAGTGCCCAGATGGAATATTAAGTGTTGTTTCTCCAATTTGTGGGTAGCCTCGGTTTGGCAGTGCATGAAGCCACAAATAGTTATGTCAGTGTGGGAACGGTGCATGGAATTAAAATGGGGTTACCCACTTGTTTTTTGCTTATACCTTGACAAAGGGCTCAGGTTCACAACATTGGTCACCCTTTACTTCCTATAGATGCTGTATGACCTGCTGAGTTTCTCCAGCACTTTTGGTTATTGCACTACAATCACAGCTTCTGCAGACTTTCCTGTTTAACTCCATGAGAACTCTGTTATGGGGTCCTGTCTTTAAGCCTGCGGGTGCAAGCTCTCACCTTCTTAAGCCTTCTGGCCAATGGGAGGAGAGTAGCTTCTGTACCATGCTGTGATGCATCCAGCAGGTATTGTTAAAGTCAGCCTGCACTGCAAGAAAACAGACAGCAGAAAAAGACCACAGAACCAAGTAAACATACAACAGCTTCTTTATTAATCCTTTGTTATGCTAGCAGGAGTGAGGGGGGGGTTCAAGAAAGAGATGGTGACTCTTCTCTACTTTGAGCCCGGCACTCAAAGTATCAGAGTGTTCACCATGCATTTATACAGAAGTTGAGCAGGGGTCTTGCATGAGACCCTCACAAGTTTCACACCAGCATTCTGTGTTTACCATTGTACCTTGTCATGTCAAGAATTGTCTGAGAAGATCAGAGCATTCTTTATCCCAAGACACATTGACACTTTTGTAGATAATACTGTCTCACTTTGGCACAGATATTAAAAAGTAATTATATTCCCACCTTTGCAGTAACTGAGCCTTACCTAATGCATTAACCCTTTATTAAGCATATTCATAAAACTTATTCTCCCACGGTAAGGACATGATGGAACACCAGTATGGTTGCCAAATGACTGTCTCCAGATCAGCTGCTTGTTGAACACTAAGCCCCTTCATTTACTTTCATTGGCTGTACATTTTGTGTATAATGGACAGCTATCTAACAGTGAAAGACAACATGAAGATCCCACAAAACTGATCGTCAAGTAAGAAAAATTGAGGGTTCTGGATTTGAGGTAGGGATGGATTTGATTGTTGTAAAGAAAATTTCCTTATATCTACATAACATTCAATTTAAATTTAGACATACAGCACGGTAACAGGCCATTTCAGCTTACAAGTCCATGCAGCCCAATTTACATCCAATCAACCTACACCCCTGATACATTTTGAATGGTGGGAGGAAACTGGAGCTCCCAGGGATAAGCCAAGCAGACATGGGGAGAATGTACAAACTCCTTATAGACAGCTCGGAATTCGAAGCCTAGTCCAAATCACTGGCGCTTTAAAGCATTACGGTAACTGCTACACCAACTGTGCCATCCAAATTTAGTGAACACAGTCCTCCACTTTCACAAATTCTGCAGTCGAGTATCCCACATTTGGGGACATCGCAAGCATCAGCACACCCACAGTGCAATAGGATAGCCTCAGCCTGAGAAATCAGCCATCGTGACCACTGATTCTCCCCACCAGGTAAATATAGGCCAAATGGCTTGTACTGCACTGCAATGTTCTATGTTCTAAATCACTCAGGTATTTCAGGAAAGGGGAATTGGATTGAGTTGACAATCTCTAAGGTAGCTTGTTGATTTGCAAATAAATCTTCATATTAAAGCTGTCACAAACAGGGCAGAACATTACAGCACCAGTGACCAGGGATTTGTAAGGAGTCTGTACATTCTCCCCATGTCTGCATTAGTTTCCTCTGCATGTTCTGGATTCCTTCCAGCATTCAAAGCATACCAGGGTTGTAGATCAATCAGTTGTAAGTGGAGGGCACAGGCATGAGGGCTGTTACCATGCAATATGTCACAACCATCTCAAACCAATAATAACATTTGTGACAACTGTAGGTTATGTTACAAAACATTCAACAGGTAATGGCAATCAATTAATTCAGTCACTGTATAAATAAGGATAGAAATACCATGGATAGGAAGAGTTTTGAATATGGACCAAAGACAGGGAAGCAGGACCAGCTCAGATTGGCCAAACCACCTTTTCCATACTGAAAGGTTCTATGAGCAAGTGATAGTGATTTATTTATTTATTTAGATTATTTAGATAAATTGGGAGTGAGATGATTTACCAGGAGACAGTGGTTCAGAATTTTTCATGTAGCTCAGTGAATTAATGCTCTAAATTTTGATGGAACTAACTTCAAACCATTATTCTATTGAATTTGCTGATCTTAGCCAAAACTCATAATGGAGCCAGTTATCCCCAGTCTCAGCCAAATGAAGAAGGCCTTTAAACAAGTTGTAATAGTGACAAATAGTGTAAAAGCTGAGTGATATCGTCAGGGTCAATGATCAATTAGAGTTCCTTTGCTACTTTTTTTGTCCACAAATCAAGCTGAATAGAATAAACGGGAAGCAGCTCAACAATTTGATAGATGTTCAGCATATCTTAGAATGTCATAATAAAAGTGATCATAATTGGGAATAAAATATTCCAATAACGTCTTAGAAAGGCTAGTGAAATTAAGGATGACTTGATCATTAAAGATATGAATACAACATTATTTAGAGGAGGAAAATAATGAGAGGACGTGAAACTCTAATGGCAGTTAATTGCAAAATTGTATTGGCAACAGCATATATATTCAGTGATTAGAGAGACGGATAGCATTATCTGATTGCAAAAAATAACTCCCTGGACATAAATATTTGCACAACGGGTTTTAAGGAAAGTTACATGATATGGCAAATGAGGGTCTGCCTTTTTGGATTGATTAATTGTTTTGCTGAGGTAGAAAAATGCGGGAGTATACACCTGTTAGTCAAATTTCTGTCTTATACTCTGTTGTTCAAGTCAAAGGGTGGCAGGGTTAGTGTAGGAGGACGGCACAGTTAGCACAACAACACTATCACTGCACCAGCGACCTGGTTCAAATCTGCTGCTGTCTGGCTTTTATCCAGGAACTCCAGTTTCATCCCACCCTCAAAAAACACACAGGACTTGTAAGTTAATTGGTGTATAGTAAAATCACTACTAACCAGAATTCAAGCAACCGGCAGCCACAAGCAACCAGCAAAAAAATAATGAGGAAAATAAATGGATAATTAAAATAAATAAAAATAAATAAAAATGAAAATAAAAGTTCAAAGTTGTACAAGTAAATGTTCTCTGAAGTAATATAAAAATCTGTGGTGAAGATGGGAGCAAATATTCACCCAACAGAGTGCCTTGGTTGTACTTTGCTCGTAGCAACTGTGAATAAAGTTGTGAGAAACAGCAATGGTGTTTCGCCCAAGTTGAAGAGTTGGTTGATGCTGCTCACCGGTGGGGTGACTTCTTAAACTGTCACCTTACCTTTGGTTAGTAAGAATTTTTTTCTCTTCATTAGTATATTATTAAGTATAAGCGTTGTCTCCGCTCCATCCTCAACATTCATTGGAGCGACTTCATCCCTAACATCGAAGTACTCGAGATGGCAGAGGCCGACAGCATCAAATCCACACTGCTGAAGATCCAACTGCGCTGGGTAGGTCACGTCTCCAGAATGGAGGACCATCGCCTTCCCAAGATCGTGTTATATGGCGAGCTCTCCACTGGCCACCGTGACAGAGGTGCAACAAAGAAGAGGTACAAGGACTGCCTAAAGAAATCTCTTGGTGCCTGCCACATTGACCCCCGCAAGTGGGCTGATCTCGCCTCAAACCGTGCATCTTGGCGTCTCACACTTCGGCGGGCAGCAACCTCCTTGGATGAAGACCGCAGAGCCCACCTCACTGACAAAAGACAAAGGAGGAAAAACCCAACACCCAACCCCAACCCACCAATTTTCCCTTGCAACCGCTGCAACCATGTCTGCCTGTCCCGCATCGGACTTGTCAGCCACAAACGAGCCTGCAGCTGACGTGGACATTACCCCTCCATAAATCTTTGTCTGTGAAGCCAAGCCAAAGAAGAAGAAGAAGAAAGAAGAAGATATTACTAAGGCTTTATTTTAAAACCTGGGGGGTGGGGGGGTGTTAATCATCTCTAATGTTCAATGTTTGTTTTTCGGGTGACTCTGTGGAGGGGAGGAACCTGCAGATGCAGCAATGGTCAAATGGTTTCAAACAATGTGACTGACAGTAAAGTAAAATGCTTTAAGGTTTATATATTCATGCAAGTGAAGTTTGTTCTGCATAAGTACAGTATGGTAATTTTGTATTTTAAATTGTTTATTCTTAATGCAGGCATGTTAGACATTGTAAGCTTCAAGCAACCAAAAAATACACTTATCTGGCATCTACCAATCTCCATAAGTGCCAGATACCAAAGGTTTTACTGTATTTGGCCAGAATGGGCTCATGGGCAGGAAGAGGATCGTGGGCAGGAAGGGCCTGTTACCATACCATAATTCTAATTTTATTTTAAAAAGCGAACTTTCACATATGAAAAGCAGTATTGCTGGATCAATTCATACTTTCTGTTTGATGGATATTTGCAGGCCAAAGAGTAATAGGGGATCTGAGACCAAGATCTGATTGAGAAAGCTATCACAACTTGTGGTCTGTATGGCCCACTGTCACTCCCCTGGTCCTATAACCATAGCCATGTTAATTCATCAACTTGTATCCACTGGAAGTTATTTGAGAATTGGGGCACGGAATTGCTTCTTGTATTGCTCATGTTCCACTTAAAGCTATTGAGTAACACAATTTACTCTGCCCACTATCATGAGAGAATGAATTGGAGAGGAACAATATCAACAATTGAGATTCAATTGTTCAATCAACACTTATTACTCATGCAATACCAGATGCCATTTCAGGGAATGGAAATCAATTGCAAATGAATAAACATTTTTTTTCAATAAATCACAAATCTTCGTGTGCTCTGGAACTCAGAGCTAAAAGCTTTTAGTGTTTATTGTATTGCCTCTTGAACTAATTAATGAGCATGGAGTTGTGGCAATCAGAAGCATTGCTACATCTGCCCAAGTTTAAAGGTATTAGAAAATGAACTTAGTGTTTACTGGGAGCCATAAATGAGGAATAAAGGTTATGAATTTCAGCAAACAAAATGTTAACTTCCATGCTTTAATTGGGAATAATCAAAATGAGTGTAGAAAAGAAACTAATAAATAGTTATCTCTATGTTATACCTGATCAAGGCAGAAAATTTGCTTAATTTTGTCACAGGGTACAAAATGGAAAGTGTTCACATTTCAAGAACATGGAACATCACAGGTCCTTCAGCATTAACTGTGAATATTCAATTTCTCTATATCATTTGTATTTATTGTCTCTTTTTAATTCAATTATGTATATTATTGCAGTTGTTTATTTTTACAAACTAAAAATTTTGGTGCATATATAAATAGTACAATGCGTATGAGAATAAACCCGTTATTGTCATCGTAAAAGGTGCACTGAGAACTGAACTTGGCGATGATGCCTTCATCTTATTTACAAAAGCTTTTTCATTATTCACTGTGCAGGCACTAACTGGTTGAACAGCCACATTGACCAATTACCAGAGGAAAGGAGGACATCTCAGATGTTCTGGAATGGAAGACTTTGTCCTGGGAGCAGATTAGACAGACACAAGAATTGAGAGAAAGGAATAGAATTTTTAAAGGAGATAGGATGGGAAGAGGTAACTGTGGGATTTAGTAGGTTTATAGAGAATCTGTAGATAACGTCTCCTGAGATGGAGCATCTCAGAGCATTTACTTTTATTTAAAAAAGTGAATTTCTGATATCTGCAAATTTTCACTTTTCAAAGACAGGATAGATATTGATTTGACCTGAACAAATCAGAACATGTTGTCCTTACGTTGTTTATTATAGCTCAGTGTGGATTTATAAATGCTCTGAAGACCGGAGAAGAACAGTATGATTATAGTCTGCAAAGAAAAGCTATGATAATTGAGCAAATAAAGATGTCCCATCAACAAAGGTTTATGTGATAAAAACAAAAGCAGTCCAATTTAATGAGTACCTTCAAGAAGCATAAAAACTACAGCTGCTGGAGGAACTCAGCGGGTAAGGCAACATCTAGGGGTAGAAATGGTTAGTCAACGTTCTGAGTCAGGACCCTTCAGCAAGACGAAAATAAAAAGGAAGCAATAGTATAGAAATGGAGGGGGAAAGAGATTGGGGAGGGGCTAAGAGGTGATCAGGTATTGGACAGAATAGAGAGACAAGATAAGAGGGAGAGACCACCCTGATGGGGATTTGGAGGGGTGGAGGAGAGATGAGATGGAGAGAAAAGTAAAAGGAGGAGTAGGCAGAGATGAAACAGTAAAATCAGATGGAAGGGCGGGTTACCTGCAATTGGAAAAAAATGATATTCATGCTTTAAACTTGAGAAAAACACTTTGCATTCCTCCTGTACAGGCTTGGACTCGATGGCACGAATATAGATTTTTATGACTGTGCAAGACTGGAATTGGTCCCACAACATTGAGATGACAGCTTCATACACATTGATGGTGTTCACATGCATGGAAAATTGAACATGGCGACTGAATACAACCAAGCCTTCTCCAAGACTTGCACACTCCAGGTCTTATCTTAAATTGGATGTGCAATGCTTTGGCCTTGAACTTGATCTTTCAATGACCCACTGAGTGGCAGCAGAGATATTCAGCTGTCTTGGACAAGGGGATGGTGAGTGTGGGGACTACCCTTGCTCTATCCACCTCCTCCTCCAGTCCAAACCCAATATCTGACCCCTTGTCCTGATGGTTCCGCCATGGTATGGCTTCAATCATAAAAAGAACTGCACCAAATTAAAAGTCAGTGTACACTTTCAATATGATCTAATTAAGTGTCCATTTAACCATCATAAATCACTCACAGCATATGAATCCTGGTGTATTGTGTTCAATACTAGCCAGAAATCCTATCAAAACTCATTATTTACAGAGCTTACATTTTGTTTCCTTCCCTATAATTGAAGGAGCATTTTTCATTGCTTCAACTACATCTTCCAACAACAGCTGACGCTTGTGGAGGTAAACACAGATTACACAGAATCATTGCTGCAACCCCAATTCCAACAATTCCCATTATGTTTCATCAAATTGTTCTCTGGCTTCAATACAACTGAACACATCATCCAAAATACACCTCCATTTTAATGATTTCTTCTAATCGTAATTAGAGTTAGAATCAGAGACAGACAACATGGAAGCAGGCACTTTGGCCCAACTTGCCCATGCTGGCCAAAATATCCTGCCCACACTCGCCCCACCTGCTAGCGCTTGGCTCATATTCCTCTAAACCCACCCTATTCATGTATCCGTCCACTTTTTTCTTCAATATTGCAATAGTACCTGTCTCAACCACCTTTTCCGGCTGCCCGTTCCATACCCCCCATCTCTCAGATTCCTATTCGATCTCTGTACCGCCCGCAGTTGCTCTTCCTGCCTCATCTTTTACCTCTCAACCCTTCCTGTGACTTGAACTCAGCTCCTTTTTGCACATTTTGCATCCTTGAAACAGCTGGAAGAGTTGGCTTTCACCTATGCACTGACCCGCCTTTATGCCTTCAGCAGTCCTCTCAACTCCTACAGTGTTGCCTTACATTTATTTTAATATTTTATTTTTGATTTTCATAGACTCATCAAAATTCAAACAACTAACACAATCATTTTCAACACTCATATATCATACAGAGTCTATATTTATCACCCCCACCCACCTCCCCACCCCACTATCCCAATACAAGCGGTCATATAAATTATACAGATACAAATACTAGTAGGGTCCACAACCCCTACAGAAACCATAGAAAAAAAACAGAAACCTAGAAAAAACAATCAGGGTGACTAAATAACAAAAGCTAAGGAATAAAAAGAAAGAACTAAAAACAAAACTAAAAAAGCATGTAGTCTGCATCATATCCCACCTCCTTAATTCCACTGATGTCCCTGCTGGGATGGATTGTTCTGTGCTGTAATGTTCTATGGTTCTATGGTTCTGTTTCAAAGGGGGGAGCTAGTCAAATCTGCATGCCAATGTATTTCTAATAGGGTTTCCACCCTCTAACAAATGTGTCATATTTCCTCCTTAGATTGTATGTGAGTTTTTTTTCTGCAAGGAAATACAACTCTGCATTTCCATATTCCATCATGTGGTAATTATTGGGTGTTTATTAAGCCTTACATTTCTTAACATTTAAGAGGTGCTTAGATGGTATGGATATGGACTGGGTGTAGGTCAGAGGGACTAGGCAGAATAATGGTTTGGCACAGACTAGAAAGGCCAAAGGGCCTGATTTCTGTGCTGTAATGTTCTATGGTCCTTAAGGCTGCTTCACTGAAATAGCTTTGTTTTCAGTTCATTTTTGACAAAATCCAAGCTGGTGCCATTAGCCTCTCCCACAAAACCTCAAGTACTCACCACATTCTATCCACTCATGCCATCTCTTTCAATTGGAACATTTGGAACCTCAGCATCCTGTTCAATCCAGGATGAGGTTTGAGCCCTATGCCATTCTCATCCCAAAAGCTCCCTGCGTCTGGAGAACTATTTCTCCCCGACCCATTTGTAAGGAGTTTTACCCTGCTGACAGACTAAGAGGCTGTGGCCTTCATGTTTAATACTAAACAGCGGGGTAAAATCAAAAATGACAAGATTCTTAGGTGGAGGATCATGCTCTCCACCTATAATTACAACATCTTGTACCAACCAGGTAAACTCAACAATCCACCAGATGCCCTATCCCGGGGGATATGTGCCAGCGTGCATCTCAACCACCTCCAGATCCTCCACAACAGTCTGTGCCCCCTCGGAGTCACAAGATTATACCACTTCATCAAGACTCGGAACCTTCCGTACTCCGTTGAGGACGTCAGGTCCATGACCAAATACTGCTAGATCTGCGCTGAATGTAAGCCACAGTTCTACCGACCCGAAAAGGCACATCTCATGAAGGCCACATGCCCTTTCAACAGCTCAGTGTTGATTTCAAGGGCCCCCTACCCAATCCAAATAGGAATGCTTACTTCCTGACGGTGGTGGACAAGTTCTCCAGGTTCCCCTTTGCTATTCCCTGCCCGGAAATGACCTCAGCATCAGTAATCAAGGCACTGCACAGTATCTTCACCCTGTTTGGGTTACCCGATTATATCTACAGCGATCGCAGGTCCTTGTTTATGAGTGAGGAACTGTGACAGTACTTCCTGGCCAGAGGCATAGCCACCAGCAGGACCACCAGCTATAACCCCAGGGGTAATGGCCAGGTGGAAAGGGAGAATGCCACAATCTGGAAGGTGGTGCTCCTGGCACTTAGGTCCAAAAACATGCCGGTATCCCACTGGCAGAACGTTTTGCCCGAAGCGCTCCACATCATCTAATCACTCCTGTGCACCGCAACTAACACCAACTCGCATGAATGCTCGTTTGCTTTCCCTAGGAGATCGGCGAATGGTTCCTCTATTCTTCCTTGGCTCGCAACCCCAGACCCGGTCCTACTGAGGAGACACGCGAGGGGCCATAAGACGGATTCACTGATGGAAGCGGTACACCTCATACACACTAACCCTCAATATGCGTTTGTGAGATATCCCGATGGCCATAAGGACACTGTGCCTATCCGAGATCTGGCGAGGGCCGGAGATCCCAAAATTGCCCTGCCCGGCACCGACCAGACTATCCCACATGGGAGCGCAATACTGGAGGCCGAGCCACCCGGCTCTCCTCTCCAGGAGTCGGTTCTCCGGGAGACATCAAACCCCCCCCTTCCTCCCGGAAGCCCTCAAGCATCACCCCAACCCAGACTGTTCCCTCCCCTACCCCCACTTCCCCTCTCGAACAGCAGAGCACAGACACACCTGCCCTCCATCGGTCCCGCAGAAGGAGGAAGTCGCTGGTGCGACTGAAGCTCTAGTTAGACAAAAAGAAAATTTTTTTTGTGTGTTGTCTGTGGGTCCCACCTCGAAAAGAGGGGGGAGGGGTTCTGTTTAAAAAGAGAGGGTGAATGTAATGGTATGGATTGTATGTACTCATTGGCTGGTAAAGGCACGGGCTGGCCTACCCACTGAGTCCCCTGGACTCCTCCCCTGTGGCCTAGGCCATAAGGGTCGAGCCACCTCTCCCTTCCCTGCACTTCCCTAGCTTGGATCCGGGCCAGCTCAAGTCTTATGTACGATAAAGCCTATGTCTTTGTAATTATTAGAGCAACTGGTAGGGCCCAACGATAGTCCCTCGCATGTTTCCTCAGCAGGACGGTCCCGGAGATGAGAGCGAGGATGGCAGAGTGGTTCCGGTCGCCAACCTCTTGGGAAGGGAAAACATGCATTCATGCAGAGTCATATTTGTAGCAGTGCTTAGGAGAGATTCGATGGCAATGGAGTGCCTCTGGCAGGATTTCCTGCCAGTGAGATACCACCAGGCCTTTTGACTTAAGGGCCAGGAAGATCACCTTCCCTAGGTTATAGCTTGTGGTCCTACTAGTGGCTATGCCTCGAGCCAAAAGGTATTGCCATAGCTCGTCGCTCATGAAGGAGGACCCCGATCACTATGAATGTAATCCGGGTACCCAAAAAGGGTGAACATGCTGTGGAGTGCTCTGATAACCATGGCAGAGGTCAAGTCGAGTCAGAGGATGGCAAACGGGAATCTGGAGAACTCATCTATAATGTTAAGGAAATAGACATTCCTATTGGTCTAGGGCAGGGGTCCATTGAAATTGACACTCAGTTGTTAGAAGGGGTCACGTGGCCTTGATGAGGTGTGCCTTGTCGGGCCTGAAGATCTGTGGTTTATATTCCACGCAGACCCGACAGTATCTGGTCAGAGACCTGACATCCTCAATGGAGTACGAGCGGTTCTGGGCTTTTATGAAGTGGAACAACCCCGTGACCCCGAGATGGCAGAGGTCATCGTGGAGGGACTGGAGGTGGTCAAAGTGCACGCTGGCGCATGTCCCCTGGGATAAGACATCTGGGAGGTTGTTGAGTTTTCCCGGCTAGTAGAGGATATTGCAGTTAAAGGTGGAGAACTCGATTGTCTTCCCCAGGATTTTATCATTCTTGATTTTACCCCACATTTATGTGTTGAACATGAAAGAGTCGACTCTTTGGGCCTACAGTCTGGGGTCAGGTTCTCGAATAATGACAGAGGTTATATGCGGAGGGTGGAGAGGCTGCAGGTGGGGGCCGACTGCCGGGGGGAGGGGGCTATGAGTCAGGGGTTGTGTATTATTATGGGAGGTTGTGGTCCTCCGAACGCCATCGTCACGCTCCTAAACTGGCTCTGAAAGTCAAGGTCCAAGAGTATCGGTGCACAGAGCTGTGGCATTACAAGCAAATGAAAATTATCATAACATTCACCCCCCCCCCCCACCCACCATTAATAATGCTACACAGTACCCCCGGATCTCAGCAGATTGGTCCCCTGCGGCCATAGAGATGGTGCTGCTCATGGGTCTGACAGAGAGAGAGAGAGAGAGAGAGAGTGTCTGGGGAGTGTCTGGGTGAATAAAGCTCTCTGTGCTCCCACTGTCAAACAGGCAGTTTGTTCTTTTCCTGTTTACCTCCATCTCCATCATTGAGTGGGCAATCAGATGAGGGCTGCCCTGGTTCAGAGTCAGGGAGGCCAGGATCAGGTTGCCATCATCACTGTTGGAGAGGAGGCCCACTGTCGCATCGGAGGAAGAAGGAAGTGATGTCATCCGGCGGCAGAAGGTGGAGGTGACGTCATCCAGGAGGGCGGAGGATACGCTAGGTAAGATGGCAACTCCCAAGTCATGCACGCGGTCGAGCCGTTTGGGGCTGGATGTGATGTCAGCGTTGTACTCCTCAGTTTGGACTTACAGACACGCTGATAATGTCTCTTCTTCCCGCATCCCGAACAGATCGCCTCCTTAGCTGGGCAGTGTCGTCGGGGGTGCTTCTGCTGGCCGCAAAAGTGGCACCTTGGATGTCCAATCACAGCAACAGTGGTGGTGGGGTCATGGCTCACGATCGCGGAGGCCGTCTGTGATGCTGGGTCCCAACATGGCAGTGCCTGTGGTCTGCATGTGGAGGACCCGTTCTTGTCGGTAATCTCGTCGGCTTTGCGTTGGTCTGAATCCAGGGTCCTGGCAAGCTGAAAGGCTCTCTTCAGGGACAGCTTGTCCTCCTCGAGCAGTTGCTGATGAATGTAGTCAGACCTCACTCCAGCCACTCAGGCATCTCAGACCAGCTGCTTCACACACTGGGCTTTGGGCATGTGGGCTGTAGCAGTGCCCTAGCAGTCTCTCCTCAAGTTGTACAGTGCTTGGAGGAACTCATCCATGGACTCACCAGGTTGCTGACGCCTCGGGGCCAGTCGATACCGTGAGTACACCGTTCACCCGGGGTTGGGAGAGGTTCCGGAGCTCAGCCATGGCCTCTGGGTAGGTTGTGCAGTTCCAGGTCACCAGGTACGCTTGGTGGCCAACTCTAGCTTGCAGGACCTCGAGCGTCTTCTCATCTGAGTCTACCAAGCCCACTGCGACTTCGAGGAAGTTTATGAAGCTGGCGATCCACTGCTCATACCGTTCAGCAGCTCCGAGCGTCTGTGGATTGATTTTGAGTCTGTCAGGTCTCAGTAGCTTGTCCATCCATGTGGAAAATTAATGCATATTAAATTGATACACACTATCAATGACTCCAAAGGCTGAATGAGGAATGATAGGCTTTAAGACACATTAGATTTCAGCTGGCCCAACTCCATGTGCTCAAATGAATGGAAGGGGATAGGGAGGTCGACCTTTATGGCCAGGTCACAGGAGAGGTTACAGGAGAAAGTGTCATCAGTGGACGGGCCAGCCACTTGTGCACAGAACAATATAGAACAGTACATACCACTAGTAGCCAAAATAACCAGATCCATCACAGGCACCAACCTCCCATCTATTTAAGACATTTATTGATGTGCTGACTTAAGAAGGCAGCCAAAGTCATAAAAGACCTCACCCCCCCCCCCCACCCAACCCCCATCACGCAGGTCACAACCTCTTCTCACTGCTACCTTCAGACAGAAGGTACTAAAATCTGAAGACTGGCACCTTGAGGTTCATAACAGATTTTTTCTCCAACAGCTATGAGTCTCTTGAACCACCACCACCCCCGTCATACTTCCTGAAACATAAACTGCTCAGGGACAATCAAAAGATCTATCTGCACTATTGAAACATCACGTTTTTGTACTAATCGCAACTGTGAATATTTATTAATCCATCTTTTTATGCTATATATTTTTCTATCCAGTGGCATTATGTGATCATTTAATTTATGCTACTATTGTTGGTGTATTGCGTACCAATGTAGCCACAGCGAGTAGGAATTTTGGTGCATCTCTACATTGTACTCACTGTACATATATGATAATGAATCCTCATACACATACCATTCTTGGCAACTTTCAACCTCCCAAACTCCAACCTCTGTAAATGTCACCTCTTCTAAAAATCTGCTGTCACTATTGCATTGCCACGATTTAGCTGTGCATTATTTCTCTCCTTGCTGAGTATTGGTTCCCAATACTCCAATTTCAAAATGAATCATACTACCATTTAAGTGAAAGTACAAAATGCTGGAGAAACAGTGTCCTTAATGTAGCAAAGATAAAAATACATAACTGACGTTTCAGGCTTGAGCCCTTCATCAAGGTATGAGTGAATGCCAGCAGGTGTCTGAATAAAAAAGGTGGTGGGGGGGGGAGTTAGCAAAGGCAGGAGATGATAGGTGGAGGGGACAGTAGTAATGAGGGGGAGGAGGGATGGCTGGGTGGGTAAGGGGGAAGGGAGGGCAGAACTGGAAAAACTGGAAAGGGGGAGAGGAAAGAAAAGGCAAGCAAGTTTAGCAGAAAGCAGAGAAGTCAATGTTAAGACCATCTGGCAGGAGGGTGCCCAGATGGAAAATGTTTCTCCAATCTGCAGGTGATCAGTGTGGTATAGTGTGGCAGGAACAGATATAGGAGCTTGGGAATGTGACCCAGAATTGAAATGGTTGGTTACTGGGAGATCGCTGTTATTGTGGATGTAGAGAAGTAACCCACCATTCCCTTCTCCAGAAACCTCAAGTACATCAGTTGTCCTATCTTGGGCTTGATGTGCCTTTTTGCCTCCTTTCATCTATTCTGTACCTTTCCAATGAATCATTCTTTAAAGAAGATAACAAATGTTCAATTCCCCCTTCCAACATGGTGTTTGTACAAGTAACCATAAGATGGCCCCTGTTTCATATGAATCTAGGTGCACTTTGAAAACTGCAGGACACATTCGCCAGGTGGTATTTGTGGAAAGTCAGAGAGTGAATGCTTCATGTGAAAGACCCTCCATCAGAATACAACAGAATTGTTATTTCCCTTTCCACAGATGCGACCCCATTTGAGTGCTCCAACATTTTCTACTTTTAGTTCAGATTTCCAGGGGGATGTGTCATATGATGATGTGGCATTAGTAACATAATCCCTACTCTCCCCAAAAAAGTTTAAAAAAAGTAAAAAAATATATAGAAAGGTTTAAAAGGACAGTGAAAGAAACCATTGGAAGAGTTGGAGAAAAGAACAGGATGCCACCAAAGAAGGAAAAACTCGTTACAACACTGGAAACGGAAAAAAAAGGCAAGGAGAAAGAAATAAGGCCTACCTCAAAGAAGGAACCTGGAGCTGTTCATAGGTTGGTCCTCTGTAGTGAACGCCAGGGAGTCGGAGAGATCTTCAGTTCTTTTACTCAAGGCCTCCCCCGACAATGGTATCTGGCAACTGAAGAAGAACATCTACTGCACAGGCGAGAGGAGAAAAAAAACAGTGGCACTTTTTAAAAAATATTCTAAGCCTGACTGCTCCAGCGGACAACCCAGTGAACAGCTATTAAAGGTATAAGTTGAATCAGATACAGGACAAGGATTCAGAGAAGTTGGTAAAGAAACTTTATTATTGGCTTTGGAGATCAAAATGTATATGGGTAATCTGCAGCGGTCTCTGGAAGAATAATTGCAACAGACTCTTAAAATTATATCTGATAAAGTAACAGAAACCAGAGCTGTGACTGGTCCAGTGCAGAATACCATAAAACAAATGGACAAGAAATTAGAAGTTATGGAAGAAAGCTTAAAAGGAAATTAATTGAAAATACAGCAACTAAAAGAATAGGTGAAAAATTTGCAAGCAGAATCAAAAGTAATGAAGGACTAGCTTAGTCAGAAGATGGACACTTTGGAAAATTATAGTCGAAGAAATAACATCAAGATTGTGGGGCTGAAAGAAGGCGATGAAGGTCAAGATATGAAGAAATTTTACAAAGTTGGATATTGCAAGTACTGGGAATGGAAGAATTGAAAGGAGACATTGAAATTGAAAGAATGCATAGAGTTTTAAGACCAAAACCACAAGAAGGTCTAAACTCTCATCCAATCTTGGTTAATTTCCTTCACTATGAGGTGAGAGAGAAAGTGTTGGAACTAGCAGCAAAGCAAGAGAAGCCCCACTGATTTACAATGGAAACAAGATCTTCTATCCGGATATAAGTTTTGAACTGCTGAAAAAGAGAAAGGAATTTAATGTAGTTAAAAATGTTTTGTGGAAGAAGGGATATGCATTTGTTTTGAGATATCCTGCTGTTTTGAAAACTTTTCTTGATGATAAGCATTTTTTTTGATCCTGATGAAGCCAAAGCTTTTTGCTGAATCTTTGCCTGCTAAGATGGGAAGTAAGGGGTAACCGGTTATGATGGGTAGTAAGGGGTGAGGAGGAATACTGTTTGGTTTGATGGAAAAACTGGAAGATTGTGTGTTTATTTGACTTTTCTTTAATTATAAAGATAGGGAGCTAAGATAATATTAATAGGTAGTTAAGTAACTGATGATATATGTAAAGGCTGGTCAGTATAGATTCAGGGGGGCAAAGGGAATGTTTACTGGCTGCCACCAAATCATGCGTGTGGGTGTAAGCTGGACTACCACTCCTATAAATAAGGGTGATAAAAAAAGGGTATGTCTTTTATGTGTGCCTTTTTTGGGGAATTCTATTGTTTCTTGTTTCTTAACTTTTGTTTTTTCCACACATTTACTGGTACAATAGATCTAATGAAGAATAATGCCTTTGGTTATGTTAAAGGAGGATGAAGGCTGGATGAGTAAGGGGTTAATTTGATTGAAAATTATTGGGAAGATTAATTTTATGAGTTTTAATGTTAATGGGATACAAAATAAAATAAAATTCAAAAAGATACTGGTATTTATGAAAAAATATAGATATGGCTTTTTTTTTACAAGAAACACATTTAGTGGGGAAGGAATTAGATAAATTACAAAGGAATTGGGTGAGTGCAGTAGTGGCAGCCTCATTTAATTCAAAGGCTCGAGGAGTTGCAATATTGATAAATAAAAATCTACCCGTAAAAATTTTAAATGTAGAAAAGGACATGACAGGAAGGTATGTAATGGTAGAAGGTCAAATATACTCAGAAAATTAGACCTTGTTGAATTTATAAAAGATAATAAATTTATGCAGGACACTTTTATGAAATTATCAAATGCTAATGGTAAAATTTTCATGGGATGAGATTTTAATTTGACGTCAAATTCAAAAATTGATATATTAAGAAAATACGTAGGAGATAGTAAGGTGTCTAAAGAAATAAAAGAATTAATGGTAGACATGGGATTGATAGATATTTGGAGGAAAATGCATATGAATGAAAGAGACTATTCATTTTATTATTTTTGGCATAAAACATATTCATGAATTGACATGCTTTTATTGACAGCTCAAGTTCAATCTAGAGTACAACAGGTGGAACATTTGGCATATGCTATCTCAGACCATTCCCCTTTGTTATTTTCAATAGTATCTGTGGAAGGTAAAATTAGTGGATATAGTTGGAGATTAAATAAGGTATTGATGAAAATGAAAGATTTTTGTAATTTTATAAGAAAACAAATTGTTTTTTTTGGAAAATAATAAAGATTTGGTAAAGAATAAATTTGTTATATGGGGTGCTTTAAAGGCATATTTAAGAGGACAAATTATTAGTTATACAGTAAAATTAAAAAGGGATTATTTAAAGGAAGTAGATCAATTAGAAAAGGACATTACTGATTTAGAGAAAACAATACAAATTAGTCCAAATGAGGAAAGGAAGAAATTAATGGAAAAAAGGTCAAGTTTAATATGATACAAACATATAGAGTTGAAAGGGACATTTTGCGAACTAAACAGAGTTATTATGAAATGGGAGAAAGAGCTCATAAAGTGTTGGCATGGCAGTTAAAGAAATAATAGGTATCTAGAACTATAGTAGCAATGAAAGACAAGAATTGTCAGATTGTTTATAAGTTGAAGGAAATAAATGAAAATTTTGAAGTTTTATGAGAAGTTATAGCAGTCTGAGTTAAAACAAGATGAAATTTGCAACAAATTAAATGACCAAATTTTTGAGAAGAGGAAGGAATTATCTAATTAATTTACAGAAGCTGAAATATATGAGATTCTGAAAACATTGCAAAATAATAAAGCGCCAAGAGAAGATGGTTTTCCAGTAGAATTTTATAAGGCATTTAAGGAACTGTTGGTGCCAATTCTTAAAGAGATACAAGATAAGAGAAGTTAATCATGTACCAGAATCCTTTTAGATGGCATTGATAATGGTAATACCAAAAAAGGGAAAATCTACATTGCAAACTGCTTCATATAGACCAAGTGTAGATTATAAAATTGTATCCAAATTGTAGGCTAATCATTTGGTTAAGATACTTCCAAAACTGATTAATATGGACCAGATGAGGTTTATTACAAAAAGAAAGGCATCATAAAATATAGTGAGATTTTTGAGTTTGATAAATGTAGCTCAACAAAGGAAAGTTCCAGCAAATACAGTCACTTTAGAAGCAGAAAAAGCATTTGATAGATTAGAATAGGACTTTCTATTTAAGGTATTGTATAAGTTTGAATTTCCTGAGACATTTATAAGAGGAATAAAAGCATTGTATAATGAACCTAAGGCGAAAGTAATAGTAAATGGTCAAATGTCAGGTTTGATTAGATTAGGAAGGTCTTCTGGACAGGGTTTCCCACTTTCACCATTCTTATTTATATTGGTTATGGAACTGTTATCTGAAATTACAGGTTTTGAGATAGGGGATAGGGTTCATAAAATTAGTCTTTTTTGTGGATTATGTTATAGTATATTTGACTAAACCTGAAATTTCATTGAATAGATTAAATGAAAGATGAATAGGATATGGATTTGTTTCAGGATACAAGGTTAATGTGGATAAAAGTGAAATGATGCCGTTGGTTAATGCAGACTACACACAATGTAAAAAGTTGGTATAATTTAAATGGCAAAATGAGGGGGTTAAATATTTGGGGATAATAGCAAGTAATCAATTGAATAATTTATATAAATTGAATTATATACCACTTCTAAGAATATTAGAGGAAGATTTAAAAAGATGGAAGAAATTACCAATAACATTAATAGGATGGGTGGATTGTGTTAAAATGAATATTTTTTTCCCAGAATTCAATACTTATTTCAAACATTACCAATTCAGGTACCTGAAATGTTTTTTAGACAATTAAATAAGAGTATTAGAGAGTTTTTATGGAAAGGAAAGTCAGCAAAGATAAGTATGGAGAAGTTGACATGGAATAAAGATCAAGGGGGTTTGAGATTACCAATTTTTAAAAGCTATTATAAGGCAGCTCAATTGAGAATGTTGTCTTCTTGGTATCAAGGGGAAGAAAAAGTATAGTGGGTAGATATTGAGATGAATAATATAGGGGAAGAAAGTCCAGACCATATATTGTATAAATTGAATTTTGAAGTTTTTAAAGGTAGAAAAGAAATACCAATTTTAAGACATTTGTTTCAAATGTGGAATAGGATACATTTGGAAAGAGGTATAAAGAATGATCAGTTGGCTCAACTGACTTTAAAACAGAATCAGCTTCTTCCGTTTACAATGAATAATTCTTTATTTGACAATTGGTATGAAAAAGATATACAGAAAATATGAGATTGTTTTAGAGGTTCATTGTTTATGACATTTGATCAATTAAAGGAGAAATATGGGATTTTACACAATACAATATTTGCATATTATCAATGACAGTCATATTTGAAGGAAAAAATATGAATGAACTTGAGACTTCCGGAATATAATCAATTTGAATATGTTATAACAAATACCTTTATTATTTAAAGATTTATAACTATTGTGTATAATAAATTACAAGCAATAAAGGGAAAGAAGAATTTGTATAACACTAAATTGAAGTGGGAACAGGATTGAAATATACAAATTCAAGAAGAAATGTGGATGAAACTGTGTAGAGATACTGTAACTAATACAATTAATGCTAGGTATCAAATGGTTCAATATAACTTTTTACATCAAATGTATTATATGTATTATATTAAATGTATCAAATGAACTGACCCAGTATGTAAAAGTAGAAGACACAAATTTCTTGTTTATTTTCATTGTGTGATGACATTGTTTAATGGGTTTAATGTATCATATACGTTGAATGTTGAGTGGGTGGGGAGGGGGGTGAAGGAGGGAGGGAAGGGGGGGGAGGGGAGAAAATGACACTGTGTATATTCAAGAGGGAAATGTTTGTGTGTATTT